>NC_135618.1:54127882-54460382 GCF_053574225.1 Canis aureus | reverse complement strand
TTCTTCTTCTTCTTCTTCTTCTTCTTCTTCTTCTTCTTCTTCTTCTTCTTCTTCTTTTCTTCAAGATTTTTATTTATTTAAGTTAGAGTGAGAGAGAGACAGAAAGCACGCACCCGGGCAGGGGTAGGGGATGGAGGAGCAGAGGGATAGAGAGAAGTAGGCTCTCTTCTAAGCAGGGAGCTTCATGGGGTGCTCCATCCCAGGACCCCAGGAACATGACCTGAGCCAAAGGCAGACGCTAACTGACTGAGCCACCCAGGCGCCCCTAGCCATTGTTTGATAGAGCAAATCTTCCAGTGTCTTCTGGAGAAAGAATACATGAAAGATTATTTTTTTGAGAATTTATAGGTATGAAAATGTCTTTATTCTTATACTTGATGAATATTTTGGGCATATGAGTGTTATGTTAAAAGCATTTTCCTCAGAATTTAGAAGGCATCATCTTCCAACTTCCAATGTTACTGTTGAGATTATGTTTGATGTTATTCTGATTCTCGATCTTTTGTATAAAACTGGTTCTTTCCCTCTGGAAGCTTCCAGGATCCTTTGTTCTCGTTGTTCTGAAATTACATGAAGATGAATCTTGGCACAGGTCTACTTTTATTCATTGTGTTAGGTAGTGCGGCCTGTTATTCTGGGAAACATACATCCTTCAGTTCTGAGAAATACTCTTGAATTTTTTTAAAAAGATTCTCTCCCCTCTAACTGCCTCAAACTCGTAAGTTAGGCTCTTAGACTTAAAAAAAAAAAAAAAACTATTTTGTCTTAATTAAGACTATTACACTGGTTTTTCCCCAATAAATACTACTTAATATTAAGAACTCCAACTCTCAAGAATTTAGTTTATAATTGGGAAAACTAAAAATATGTATTAAGTCAGAAAGAAATGTGTAGGAAGAAAAACAAGTAGCTGTTTCAAATGGCTCATAAAAGGAAAATACCAAACCCTGTCCTAACCAGGGTTCCTTTTGGTGATCTGAAATACTTGTAAGTATGTCAAGGTAGAAGGAAAGAAACCAAATCTTTCTGGAACCCTCACTGTATTACAGTAAAAATATTTGCTTACTGATAAATTATTTGTATACTGGTAGGACTGAGTTCACTTCTTTAAATTTTAATGAACACATGGCAAATATAGTCTAGTAAAAATGACACTATATCTACATGCAAGTTCAATTTCTATTCAAAGCCTGTATGAAAATCTTATCTATGAAATTAAGATCTTAGAACTCCGATTCCAAATATTAAATGGCCAAGGGAAAGATCATTAAAAAAACACACATACAGGGGCGGCTGGCTGGCTCAGTTGGAAGAGTGGAAGAGCAGGTAACTATTGGTCTTGGGGTTGTGAATTCAAGCCTTGTGTTAGATATAGAGATTATGCAAAGGTAAAATCTTTAAACAACAAAACCACCCCAAAACAACAACAAAAAACACACATATATAATCTTGGGATGTTCTTAGCTAATTTCTTCACAAAAGTGGTAGTGATTTTAAGTGTTCCATTGTAGAACAGTGTACAGCTGTTTGCCGGTTCCTCTGACTTCTAGAATTTTCTTTCACATTTTTCATCTTTTTTTTTTTTTTTGGTTGATTATGTGGGAAAAAAAGGCAGGAGGAAATATAGATAAAATTAAATGCCCTTATAACCTGCAGCCTATTGATAAATACTTGAGGCAGGTAGAGCATATATAATGTTCATCCTGGAAGCTCCCAACTGTCAATGTTCACACCTTGCTAGAGGGAAAAACCATCTTGATTTGACATAGCAAGGCTTCCAATATCCTGAGTCATCTTTAGCATATGAAAATCCTTTTGAAACTTATCTTTACTTCCCCCAACCCCAAAGTATATAATCCGGTTGCTTCTCACAATTCTGGGGCCACAGCAGCTCTGTCCCTGAGGCTTTAATAAAATCACCTTTTCTTGCACCAAAGACATCTCAAGGATCCTTTCTTGGCAGTGGGCTTGGGACCCCAACAGCAGTACCCCAAAAATTGATGTTGTTGTTCCACTTCCTGGGAGATCTCTTCCATTATTTTCCAACCCTGTAATTTAATTTACTCATTTCTGTAAGAACATACTCAATTTACAAGAGCTCTTTTGTTGTGTGCATTTTTAGAACTGCATCTGTTCTTTTGTGGGTGCAAATTTTTTTAAAGGATTCTTATTTTTAAGTCATCTCTACACTCAATACAGGGCTTGTACCCACAGCCCTGGGATGAAGCATCACTCTCTCCACTGACTGAGCCAGCCAAGCGCCCCTGCAATATCTTAGCTGAGGAAATTAAGGATAGTTTTTTGTCTAAGGTTTCCTTCTTCCCTCATTTTGTTTCCTCCAAGATGGTTTCTTCTGTTCGTTTGTTCTGGTGTTTTTTGTATGAAATGGTTATGGATGCTTACATAGGGACATGGGGATCTTTGGCTGGCTATTCAAGAATGAGGCTTTAAAGGGTTTAAAGATTTTATTTGAGAGACAGAGTGAACAAGAGAGAGCACACATGAGCAGGGGCAGAGAGAAGTAGACTTCCCCACTGAGCTGGGAGCCCAATGCAATGCTTGATCCCAGGACCCTGGGACCATGACCTGAGCCAAAGGCAGACCCTCAATCAGTTGAGCCACCCAGACACCCCTTAGCCCTCTTTTCTGTAGAGTAGTTGGACTCTCTACTGTGCTTGGCCTCCCAGGGTTCTTGAGGGTGATGGACAGGTTGCTGGCTGGCTACACAGGGGAGGTGAGCTAGTGTAGCTGTCCAATACTTTTAAGTCGTCTTCAATTGACCTTGTATTTTTCACCCATTTCATTTTCCCTTCCAGAGGTTCCTGGTGCCAATGCCTCAGTCCTTCCAGGGGGGGGGTGGGCTCTCAGTGCTAATTCAATTATAATCCCTCTGCTTTCCAGCCTCATGGGCTTACACCATTAAGAAAATCTCCTTTCTGTCATTTTGGTGGGGACTCAGGAGGAAATGGACCAAAGTATGTGACTTCAATGTACTAGGCTTAAGTTCAAATTTCTTGAAGTTAAAAAAAGCATTAATCTGAAACCAAATGCTCATACCAGCAACCACGATTTTCTTAAGTTCTGGATCACAGAGCATCTTTAACATGCATTATCTTTTTTGAGGCTGATGACAACTCTGAAATGTAAAGATTTTTTAAAATTTTTTATTTATTCACGATAGACATAGAGAGAGAGAGAGAGGCAGAGACACAGGCGGAGGGGGAGAAGCAGGCTCCATGCAGGGAGCCCAACGCGGAACTTGATCCCAGAACTCCAGGATCACGCCCCCTGCCAAAGGCAGGCGCTAAACTTCTGAGCCACCCAGGGATCCCCTTTTTTAATAAGATTTATTTATTTATTTATGATAGACAGAGAGAGAGACAGGAGGGAGAAGCAGGCTCCATGCCGGGAGCCCAACGTGGGACTCGATCCCGGGACTCCAGGACCACGCCCTGGGCCAAAGGCAGGCGCTAAACCGCTGAGCCACCCAGGGATCCCCTGAAATGTAAAGATTATTCTGTTTTATGGATGAGAAAAATCAGGGAAAAAAGAAGTTCACATACTTGAAAGCAACGGACAATGTAGGGCCAAATCTAGACAAAATTTTTTTAAAAACTAGAATTTATTAAAAATATTAAAAATCAGGAGACCTTGCATTAACAAATCCAATTTCAGCAGCTCTTGAAAGACTGGAAAATGGGGTGACACTGTGCCCACACACTTCCCATGGTGACAATCACTTGGAGCTGAATCCCACCTGCTCCTTTCAGATGAACCCTGGGCCCTCCAGACAGCTACTTCATCCAGGCAGCCACTTTGTCCCTTATTACTAGGAGTCATTTGTATTTGAGACTGGAAAGAAAGAAACCACTTTATTTGAAAAGACGATATGGAACTTGGTACATATGCAAAAATAAATTTATAACACAGGCCATTCCTCTGGGCCCCACCCAAGATCCACCTCATTTTGGTTAAATAGTTACCTTGAGACAAGAAACAGGAGTAAAAGGCATAAATCCATGCAGAGAAAATGCATATTGTCCCCTTTCCCCCACATAAGCTGCATATACCTTTGTAAACGTGTTGATTTGTAAATCATGTCCAGTACTGCAGACAAATGTGTTGGGATGAAAGGAAGTCACTAAGATAGCAACCAGGGTGATTTACCTGGCTTGGTTCCCCAAGTTTGCATTTGATGATGAATTCCCACAGTGCCCCAGGGGAGGGGATGGGAAGGGATATTCAGATGCACTGGGGTTGGGGATGGTTTTTCCCTCCTTACATCCAAAAAGTCTGCTTTAAAAAAAAGAAACAAAACCTATAGCAAAACTGAAAGGGACATTATACTCTAGATTAATTTTAACTTTTATTCCCAGGATCCTCTAAATAACAGCAGCTTTCAAATCTTAGCTGCAGCTAGCTGCTAACCAGCAGGGTCACAGCGAGAGTCTTATCTTTCAAAACCTTGGTTTCTCCATCTATGATGGAAGATATGGGACTATATCCCAGACTCTGCTGATCTTCTGGACCTTCACCTGCCCCTTGCACTTGAAGATGGTCTCTGATGTCTTCCCAATTAGGCTGGAATGTCCTGGGGTTCTCTGTCTTTTGCATGCCCAGAATCTGAAACAAAAAAGATGCCCTAACCACCTTTAGCAGACACAAAACTAGGTTTCGAAGGTGGGGTAAGTTCTCCTACTGGCTCAGGATCTTGGTATCTTGCAGATCATTGTACTCTCACTGCTCCTCAATAAGCATTTGCTTAGCTATCTATCCAGGCCATCCCAGCCTCCTGGAAGAGAAGCTAGTTGAGTTAAGGCCATAGAGGTGGGTGGATGGAACTGGAGGAGTGACACTGAAAGCCAATTTAGACAAGTCATTAACTGGTTGAAAGAAATCAGAGCCATGGATTAGGTGCTGACTAGGGTTGGTTCTCCATTTGCTCACACATTTATTGAGTGACTACTTTGCCAAAGCACTGTGTTTTTGAGCACTGAAAGCTGAAAAACTGAGATAGCTTTTGCCTTCAGAGTAACCCTTTGTCAAGGATTAGAGTGGGAGTCAGCAAACTACTGCCTGGGCAGGCTATTTTTGTAAATAAAGTTTCATTGGAATTTCAGCCAAGCTCATTCATTTAGGTACTGTTCCTGGGTGTTTCTTCACTATAACACCAGGGCTGAGTCGTTACAACAGAGACCATATGGACCTACAAAGCCTACAATATTTACTATCAGGCCCTTTACCAGAGGTAAGAGATAAGTCACAAGCAAGCTGCTTCTCATGTACATTTACCATATGCAATTTAACTATATGCACTGGTTTAAAACACACAAACAAAAAACCTAATGCAAGCCAACTTCTTGATTGAGTACAAATGAAAACAGGGTGATTAGTCCCAACTCATAAATGAAGCCAGTTGTGGTGAACCCACACAAAAATGAGGGATACTGTAATTTACAGGTGGTTTAAAGGATATTTTTCAAGGGTAATTCTGAGTATGTTTGATTTTTTTCCCCCTAGGGCACAGTCTGCAGTTCCGAACACAATGCATACACAGGTTCACTGACTCCTCAATAAGCATTTGCTTAGCTATCTATCCAGGCCATCCACAGCACTTAACAGTAATGTGTTGAAAGAGCTGTTTTAATAGACAGATAAGAACGGTCTGTATGTCATATTCTGCTTTTTTATGTTTTCATTTTTAAACACAGAAAGAGAGGCTGCTTTGGCACTTGGGCTCGATCAAAGCAGTGTGTTTGCTTTGACACACCAGCTGAGTCATATTAAGTCTTATTCCTTTTAAAGGGAAAGCTCATTAAGTACAGAGAGACGCAGCCTGGCCCTGGGGAAACTACTGGAATTAATGAGTGTTTAGAGTTCTTGCCCTCTCATCCTCAAACATCTTGGATAAATCTCAAGGGGCTGCTGCTGAACTCTTACTGCTGCAATTTACAAGAAAATCAGCCCAACTTCAAACAGAAAATGGCAAGGACAGGGGCTGGGGAACAGAGCCTACATACCAACGTGAGATGCTAAGAAAACACAGAGAAACACCGTACAAAGACACTTCAGTTACACGGTGGATGCTGCCGCTGAGATGCAGACTATGTCTGCTTGGAGGAAAGGCTCCAATTCCAAATTGCTGTTCTTACATATAAAAGGTTGAGGCGCACCCAATTCCACACTAGCTGATGGATAAGTTAGAGGTAGTAAACATGTGCATACAAAAATCAAACCTGTTTTATAAAGCCCACTGTAGAAGTCATGCTACAAAACGGAATTTGGCTGTATTCCAGAAAATCAGTTGCACTCGGGAAGGAAATTAAACTAAAAGATTAGCAAAGGGTCAGTGGGCGGGCCTTTGCCACCAGCAGAAGGGGGCCGGGTACCGTGCAATCTCATATCCACAGAACAATGCCATGCATGCTTCCAAATGCTCTGAGAATTAAGGCTTGGCACTCAGTCATGAAAACACACACCCCATGGAAAGTTGATGTGCAGCTCTACCTTCCCCATCACAACTCAGGATACAAATTCTGTGGACCTGAGATTTCATTTCAGTACAGCCTGAAACAGCCGGTGAGCAAAGCCCTAATTTTTTATCCATGGTGGTAATGCATTTTCTTAGATCACATGACCAACCCCCCCAAAAAAAAACCCCAAAAAACAAAAAAAAACCCTTAAAACCATATGTTGGTTCATTAGGCTGCTTTTTCAATTCCTGCTCCCCAAGATGCTGCCCCAAAGGACAACTAAGTGTCTCCGCTCGTAGAAAAGACATTTTCAAGAGTCAAAAAACAAAATACAAAAGTTAATTTACAGCACACTAAAAATACTTGCCCTTCCTCGCCAAAAAAACCCCAGATAAGTCAATAAGTCTTCTCCCTCCCCCGTCCCGTCTTAGCCCTCTTGCGCGGGGCTGGCCGGCAGTGATTTCCCGGGCAAGCTACTCCTCCATCTGCGCCCAGGCCTCCTCCGCCTTCTGGTAGTACTGGTTGGCCAGCCGGCCCTTCATGGCTTCCATCGCCGCTTCGGCTGCTTGCGTGTACAAGTCGCCTGAAGAAGAGCAAAACGGGGCACCAAGAGGTGAATCACCTGTCGTTTTTGCCAGCGCCCCTTCCCCGACCCCTCCCTGGGAACAGCACCCTGAGATTTCTTTAAGGAGCCAAACGACTCCTTAACCCCTCAACCTCCCTGGAACCCGGGTGGACACGTGGTTCCAGCCTGGCCAATCAGAGCACTCCCTCCATTCCCACCAGGCCCGGAGGAATTACACAGAGCCAATCAGACAACCAGACTGCGGCGCAGCCAATCAGAGTAAGCCATCTCAATGAGCTCAGTGATTGGTTTAGGAGGTGGGTGGGTGATTGCATTTGAGCCAATGAGAATCAGGCAGGGGATTTTTATAAGACCCAATTGTGGGACTGCGTGAAAAAGTGGAAGAAATAAACTAGAAGAAATAAAGATTATTAACAGCCTCATGTCAGCTCTGGAGGGGTTTTGCTTCCAAGAAAATCTGTGCAAGGTATACAAAAACACTTGGTTTTCAGAGTTTTTTGGATTTAGAAATTTTAAATAAGGGACTACAGAATTCCACTATTATTTGCTTAGTTTGTTTTTTTTTTAATACCACCTTAAAAAACTTAAATTTAGGCTCATCCTATGAAATCAGGAGTTCAGTATGTTTATTATGTAATAGAAAAAATATACAGATCAGGCATATCAACTAACGAATTGATAAACAAAATGGGGGGGCACCTGGGGGCTAAAAGCCACTGAACCATACATACACTTAAAAATGGTGAATTTGGGGCAGCCCAGGTGGCTCAGAGGTTTAGCACTGCCTTCAGCCCAGGGCGTGATCCTGGAGTCCCAGGATGGAGTCCCACATTGGGCTCCCTGCAGGGAGCCTGCTTCTCCCTCTGCCTATGTCTTTGCCTCTCTCTCTCTCTCTGTGTCTCTCATGAATAAATAAATATTTAAAAATAAATAAATGAAAATAAAAATGGTGAATTTTATGAAAATGTCAGTTCAATTTTTAAAACTGCAAAACTACCAAACTCCTAATATGTAACTATTGAAATAAGAATGTTCATCTGTATACCAGCTCCATAAAGCCCCCACCTGAACCAGCATCACATGGGCATCCTGGAGGCATACAGGGCCAGTAGGAATCCTTCTTCTCTCCAATGAAAGAAGAGACTCAGCCCTGCATTTTGCTATAATTTCCACTGAGACATGAATTATGTCCCTTCCAGCCCAGCCCTGCTCCCCATCCCCTACCAGGGGCAGGTCTGCCAGACCTTACCTGATCTCTGTGGGTCCTTCGCTAGCCCACAGCCACCGGTGAACAGCATCTCAGCCTCCCGGGCCAGCAGCGTGTACCGAGGCTCATCTTGCATCCCATCATACTCGCCGCCCTCATCACAGTCTGTCATCTCCAGGGCAGTGTTGTACCAGTGCAGAGCCTCTGGCCAGTCCTGGGACCTTCCAGGAGATAGAGATAGAGAGATAAAGTTAGAGGTTACCATGGCAACAGACAGGAGGGAGGAGGCCCATCAGCAGGAGGGGCAAGTCAGGGATCCCAGTGGGGCCACCACCTATGATTCACGACCCACAGTACCCAATGCTATATCTACGGGGTGTCATTCACATTGCAGATTTAGATATTAAGACAGCAGTCAAGTAGCTTTCCTTAGCAAGATTGGTGTATTACACAATTTTCCAACAGATGATGTAGAGTATCTTAAGGAAGAGGGCAATATTCCTAGTTTGTATAAAATCACACCGTGGGCTAGCATTTGCAGTGGTTAGGACACCAGCCAATCTGCCCTATGACTCAAGTAGGAGAAAAGGTGGGTGGGGGACCCTCTGCCAAGGCCTCCAGAACCATCCAAGCTAACAGTAACCACTCAGCCCCATCCTATGCCCTCCCAGTGCTAGCCAACTCTGGCTTTCCTCCAGCACAACACAGGGCTCCCCCCTGAAGAGTGGGCTTCTCTCTCTTCAGAGAGAGTGGCTCCACCCCTCAGCTCTCAACTCTTTTTCCCTACTATAGCACATAGAAGGCCAAGCCACCAAGGGCATACACAGGTTCCAATCAAATCTGAACAATGTGAAATACAGAGCAAACAGGGCAGCGGGCTCTTTTTCTTAGATTGTACTAAGCATGTGAGTAACTATTTATAGCACATCAGGAAAGAGCAAAGAGAGATGCAGATAAGAAAGTCTATAGGTCTCGTGAAATGTTCCAGGAGCAAACAGCTCCAGTGACTTGCTGGCCTCTCCTCTGAGGTCCTACCTGACCTGGATCTACCCCTGCCTTGGCTCCCATTAACCCATTAAAGCTCCCTCCATGCCAGACTGGCTGGGCCCCTTTCTCTTTCCTGAACATGCCTGACCCTGTCTGCTCCTTGGCCCTTGCACCTGCTGCTCCCTCCACTTGGAGCATTCATTCTTTGTCTTTCCATACCTGATTCTACATCCCCCCAACCTCAGCTCATATGTCACCTCGTCAGAGGCACACCCTACTTCCTACAATTAACTCAATCTCTAACTCTTCTGTTTCCTTATTCACTTGGGTATCATGGTTTCCCCTGGCTAGAACATAAGCTCCAAGAAGGCAGGAACTTTGTGTTATCCAGTGTTGCATTTCCAGGGCCTGGCAAATAGATTAGCCTCTCTAAATGTCTGCTGAATGTATAAATGTAAACAAGTGGCTGGCTGGGATGGGGTTCAGGAGATAACATTGATTCCATTTTATTTCATACAAAGGGCAACTCATTTGAAAATTACCAGTGACATATCCAACAAACTAGGATTTTAATAGTGGACTGGGAGCCACTAAATGATGTGATCTCACTCTTTTCAGCTTTGACCGTCCCCAGTCTAGAAGGGCAAAGGAGAATTGCCCCAAAAACATTATACAGGAAAGAGGAGAAAGGGCCTAATCTCTCCCTGCCCACCCCCACCCGACTCTACACCCAGTGGTCAGGGTACCCACCCTGCCTCATAATTTCCAATGACTGTTCCTTCCCTGTATCAAAGGGTCACTTCTGAGAAGGTTGAAACCACATAAATGCAAATTTGGGCCTACATGGGGCCCTGCCTTACCCAGAGCTGGCCCTTAATTAACGCTCCCTGAATGGAAGAGGCTGGAACTGCTTGGAATGAGGAAGAAGAATAAGAAAATGACTATAGCAGAAGCTATAAAAGAAAATTGTGATAGATTTAACTACATGAATATTAAAAACCAGCTGTCCCAAACCCAGTAACAATGGTCATCCAGAGGTACATGTGCCACCCTCCACCCCCCATTGATGATACCCATCTCTGAAAAACATTTTTTTAAAAAAGAGAAGCCTATGGGGGTGCCTGGGTGGTTCAGTCCATTAAGCGTCTGCCTTCTGTTCAGGTCATGATCCAAGGATCTTGGGATCGAGCCCCGCATAGGGCTCCCTGATCAGCGGGGAACCCACTTCTCCCTCTCCCTTTGCCACTCCTCCCACTTGTGCTCTCTGGCTCTGTCAAAAAAATTTTTTAAATCTTTAAAAAAAAAAAAAAAGAGAGAGAGAGAGAGAGACAGAAGCCTATGCCTAAGAGTTGACAGCCTTAATACTAAAAAATTCTTTTTTTTTAATACTAAAAAAATTCTTAAAAACAACCCTCCCCCCCCATCATCTTGAATAAAAAGCAAACAAAGGCATGAAGAGAAAACACACAGAGCAAAGACTTCTTAAGGACCTCAGAAACAAATACTCAACGCCCACCTCCAGGCCTCCCACCCAAGCCCTGCTTCCCCACTGCAATCAATGGGCGCCGGACATGTCGGCATTTGACCTGACATAAGCAAGTCATGTCTTTTTTGTTCACCACCTCTCCATGCCAGTATAGCTCTGAGTCCACGGAGAAGCAGGCCAGTACACAGCGGACTGGAGGAGAGGGGAGAGGGGAGAGGGCCCCAGATTTGGCCCTGTCACTTACTAGCTATCTCACCATGGGCAAGTCCCTTCGCTTCTCAGAACTAATTGAGTCACCCATACAATGAGGCTAAAATATACTTGCTCTATGTCAGAGAGAAGTGTCGGTTCATTCATTCAACCACTAACCCAGGCCCTGCAATAAGTGCTGGGATTCAAGAGATGCAGGACACCCGATTCTTGCTCTCAGTGAAATAAAATCACACATATATAGATGTGGTCCAAATAGAAGAGGCATTATTGTTACATAGTAGAATTTGATAAATTCTTGGACTGCATATGTAATACAGGCAGGATGTCACATAACAAGACATTTTAGACACTGAGAGCTGGGTATGACCCAGCCACAGTCCTGACTTTCCTTAAACCCAGGGAGGGGAGATAAGACCTTGACCCAAAGAGGAGGGAAGTTCCAGGCTGTTCCAACCTTGTAGGTATAGACAATGAAAGTGCCCACCCTGCTTCCATCCAGAAAGCCAGGGCCCCAGAGGATAGCAGGGGTATTTGAGATCCAGGGGGAGCCACAGGGCTGAGCAATGGGTCCCATGACCAGTTCAATTCCCCCAAATGATCTCTACTGTTGGGACCACTGGGACTTCCCACTGGCTAAGCCTAGGAGATGAGGTGAAGCTGGGCTACCCTCTCTTCCTCCCACTACAGAAACTAGTCCTGGCATCTCAGCCTGAGGGACAGCTGGAAAAGTGCTGGCACTTGCAGAGCCATAGTCTCCAGGAGACTCAGACTCACCCTGGAAACTCATACCAAGACTGAACCACTCCTTGAGCTTGCTTCCTTCCCTCCTCCCTCTCAGAAGTGAAAAATAATATAAATAAAAGTAGAGGGGCACCTGGGTGACTCAGTGGGTTAAGCAACCAACTCTTGATTTCTGCTCAGGTCATGATCTCAGGGTTGTGAGATTGAGCCCTGCAGGCTCTGTGCTCAGTGGGGACACAGATCCTCTCTCTTCCTCCCCCCTGGTCCCTCCTCCTACACTCTCTGTCTCTTAAAAATAAATAAATACATACATACATACATAAAAAGTATTCTTTGGGGCGCCTGGGTGGCTCAGTTGGTTAAGCATCTGCCTTTGGCTCAGGTCATGATCCCAAGGTCCTGGGATCGAGCCCCGCATCAGGCTCCCTCCTCAGTAGGGATTCTGCTTCTCCCTCTTCCCCCCCCCCGCCACTCATGTTCTCTCTCTCTAATAAATTAATAAAATCTTTTAAGATATTTTTAAAAATAAAAGCGTTCTTTAAAAAAATAAATGAAGGGGATCCCTGGGTGGCTCAGTGGTTTAGCACCTGCCTTTGGCCTGGAGTCCCGGGATCGAGTCCCGCGTTGGGCTCCCAGCATGAAGCCTGTTTCTCCCTCTGCCTGTGTCTCTGCCTCTCTCTCTCTCTCTATCATGAATAAATAAAATCTTTAAAATAAATAAATAAATAAATAAAAATAAAATAAAATAAAAAAATAAATGAAAATAATCACCCTTAAACCTTTTATCTAGGGATAAACACTCTGGATCGAAAGCAAATCTTTTCACATAATGGCCAAGATGTCTGTCATTTATCTCACGCTGTATCTCCCAACACCGTGAGAATTATAGGCATCATCTCAATTAACCCTTACACAACCACCCTGGGATACAGGTTCTTTAATTATTCCTACTTCACACAATGAAGAGACTGACTTCAGGGAGGTGAAGTTAACTTGTCCCCAGTAGGTGGGTCTAGGGGAGCTGAGCCCAGAACCCGGGTCTGTGCTGATACTGATGGGAGGTCCCCACCTGCAGCCCAAGATCCCACCAGCAATCCCTGAGTGACAGCCACAGTACCTGTCTGGGCTGAGATTCTGGCCGGTGTCAAAAGCCCGAGCCACCAGGATCATGGACTGTCTGTCGCCAGCTTCAGCTGCCTTCAGTAAGTATTCGAATCCTTTGGTCTTATTCTCTTCTGTCTCCTGTCAGTACAAACCAAAGAGGGGGAGAGAGACCGAGATGAGGCAGGGAGGAATGCAAGCTCAGCCCACTCTGGCTCACTGTACTCCATCTGCTCCGATTCTTCCAGAGAGCTACATCATTTCTTGCCTCCAGTGGGGCTCCCTGCTTCAAGGGGGTGGTGCTTGAGTGGCTCAGTCAGTTAAGCATCTGCCTTTGGCTCAGGTCATGGTCGTTGGGGTCCCAGGATTGAGCCCCATGTCAGGGTTTCTGCTCAGCAGAGGAATCTGCTTCTCCCTCTCCCTCTGCCCCTGCTTGTGTGCTCTCTCTCTCTCGCTCACTCTCTCTCAAATAAATAAATAAAATCTTTAAAAAAGTAAAAGTTTTTATTTATTGTTTAAAGTTTTTAACAGCTTTATTGAGATGTAATTCACATACCATATAATTTATCCATTTAAAGCACATAATTCAGTGGTTTTAGTATATTCACAGAATGTGCAACTATCACCATTATCAATTTCAGAATATTTTCATCAGACCAAGAAGAAACCAAAAGATCATACCGTCCCACTATCATTTCCCAAATGCCCCTATCCCACCCAGCTCTAAGTAACCACTGGCCTAGAAATTGCTCTATTCTGGACACTTTATATAAATGCAATCATACATTATGTGGCCTACAGTGACTCGTTTCTTTAACTTAGCATAAAAGGTGGCAGCCCCAGTGGCGCAGTGGTTTAGTGCCGCCTGCAGCCCAGGGTGTGATCCTGGAGACCCAGGGTCAAGTCCCACATCAGCCTCCTTGCGTGGAGCCTGCTTTTCCCTCTGCCTGTGTCTCTGCCTCTCTCTCTCTGTGTATCTCTCATGAATAAATGAATAATATCTTAAAAAAAAACTTAGCATAAAGGTTTTATTTTATCAGTGCCTTGTTCTTTTTCTGGCCAAATAACATTCCATTGTATGAATACACCACATTTTATTTATCAGTTGGTGGATCGTATCCACCTTTTGGCTATTATGAATAATGCTGCTATGAATATCTGTTACAAGTTTTCATGTGATGTGTGTTTTTATTCTCTTGGGTAGATACCTAGGAGTGCAATTGCTGGATCACATGTATCACTATGCTTAGCCTTTGGAGGAGTAGTCCAACTGTTTCCCACTGTGGCCACACCATTTTACATTCCCACCAACACTGCACATTCCTACCTGCTTCCATTCTGCTCTTTCAAGATCCTCCAATAGCAGCAGCCACAGAGATGCCTTTAAAGACCAAGTCAAGTCACAGTACTCTCTCAAAAGCTGCTCCATGGCTTCTTATCTCACTCAGAGAAATCCCAAACCCTCATATCAGCCCACAAGGCCCTTCTCAACCTTCGGGCTTCGAGAAGCGTGGCAGGAACCACCAGTTGTCCTCAAATCCATCCTCCTCTGCCACATTTTTGCCGGCACTTGGCTGACCACCTGAAGACCACATTTCTTAGCCTCCCCTGCAGCTAGAACCTGTGTCCTAATACAAGAGGCCTATCCAGCTACTTTCAGTTACATTCCCTGTCATATTTTTTCCCCAGCATATTAGAATAATGCCTGGCACAGGAAGTGCTCAATAGAGGCTATTTTTAATTCTGTTGTAAGATTCTTATTTGTTAATTACAGTCTGTTACTATGTCCTTTTCCACCTGAAAAGTCTGGTCCTTGAGAGCAGGAACTTAGGACAGAGCCAAGTGTAGGAGAGTCTCAAAAAGCATGTGCTGAGTGAATAAATGTCTTAGCAACAAAACAACAACAAAAGTTCCAAAGGAAGCGGCATTGAACGGGATGTCTAGGTGGCTCGGTCGGTTAAGCATCTGCCTTCAGCTCTAGTCATTATCTCAGGGTCCTAGGATTGAGCCCCACATTAGGCTCCCTTCTCCTTATACCTGCCACCCCCTCTGCTTGTGCTTTCTTTCTCTCTGACAAATAAATAAAATCTTTTTAAAAAACAAGGGTGACATTGTAGAAAATGGGTGATGGGCTTTCTAGAGCACACAGCGGCTTCTCCGGGCACACCACCGTTTTACTTGCTAAGCCAGAAGCCTGCTGGGACACAGCTCACTTCCTTCCTGCCTGCCCTATCCTAACCGCGAAGCTCTGTCCAACCACACTCCTGCTAGGGGAAGCTGCCAGAGTCCATCCCCCAGAGAAAGGCCTTTGGAAAGCCTACAGATGGGGAAACTGAAATGGCTTATAAATCCCTTTACAGAGTTGCCAGGGTGTGGTTTATGTAAACAGCTTGAGTTCACAAGGAGATTTCCCCCAGTCCTGGCCCCTCACCACTCATTCTGGGCTCTGAGATTACTTTATTCAGCCCTCAGATCCCTCTGAGTGTCCTCTCTGTGCCAGGCTCTGTGGCAGATACTGGGGGAACAGGCCAAAGGCAGCAGTATGCTGCAGCCAACTGTACAGTCTCGTGACAACCAACTGTGAGATTATCAACAATTTTTTTTCTTAAAGATTTTATTTTTTTAAGAGAGGGAGAGTGGGGGATGGCTTAGTGGTGGAGCATCTGCCTTTGGCTCAGGGCGTGATCCCGGAGTCCCAGGATCGAGTCCCACAATGGGCTCCTTGCATGGAGCCTGCTTTTCTTCCCTCTGCTTATGTTTCTGGCTCTCTCTGGCTCTCATGAATAAACAAAATATGAGAGAGAGAGAGAGAGAGAAGGAGGGGCAGAGGGAGAGGAAAGTAGAGAATCTTATGCTCCACACCTCGTGCAGAGCTAGCACGGGGTTCTATCCCACAACCCTGAGATCATGACCTAAGCTAAAATCAATGCTAACTGCTTAATCAGATGCATAGTCAACTAAGCCACCCAGGTGCACCTTAAAGATTTTAATTTTAAGTAATCTCTCCAACCAATATGGGGCTCAAACTCACAACTCGGAGATCATGGCTGGGTCCCTTCCACCCCTCACCTTCAAAGAGACATCAGCCAGGATGTGGTGGGGCAGCTGTGAGCACATGAGCCCCAGGCCCACGATGGCCTCCAGTTCGCCCAGGTCGGCTGCGTGCTCCAAGTGGAAGACGGCTGACTCACGGTCCCAGTCCTCGCCCTTCTCACAGAAGCGTCCACCCTCATGGTAGCGCACCATGGCCAAATGCACCTGCCACACAGACTTAGGTGTTGGCTCAGCTGCCTGAGCACCTGCACCCCAGGGCCGCCCAGCCAGCCTGCAGGAGGAACCGTTAGCGGAGTAGAAGCGTGGGCCAGGCTCTGGGTCAGTGGCAAGAGGGCTCTGAAATGGGCATCACTGGTACCTTCCCCAGAATGGACTTCCCGATTTTCTTTTCAAGGTTCAGAGTATTAAGCCTTTGCACTTCCAGGGCCACAGCAGAAGGTCTTGACAGGTGGAGGCGGGAGGGGTTGAGGAGATTCCACTTGTCCACGCAGACCTGAAGGAGAGAACCAGGCACAGTGGTTTACAGGCCAGGGAACGAGGGGCGGGGATGCAGGCGCCACCACCAGCCGTCGGTTGCTCCTACTGCACAAGCCTGGCTGGCAAGATGCAGAGGGCAAGTCCTTAAGGTGTCAAATTTTCTTGGACAAACACAACTCCATTTCTAATCCCTCAAATCCTGCCAATTTATGGGCACAGAGAGCATATTAGAGCACCAGGACACAAAGGCCAGCAGAATGCACTGTAGCAGTTCAAAGTGCTTCCGCTTCATTTATCAGGCAGGGTTTGCTTGAGGAAGCTGGACACTAAGCTGCCCCCTTGGCCTGCGACCCATACAATACATCAGAAAAGTCTGACTTCAGACCCTACAGCACACCCACTCCGCTTTTCTCTCGGAATCAACAGGATGCTTTGGGGAATGGGTTTTGAAAATGTGTCATGTTCCCAGTTAAAGACGCTCTTCCAAAGGTCCTTACAGGACAGAGCCAGGCAGCTGTGTGTACGTGCACAGTAAACATCCTGCAATGTACAGGGCACCCCTCATGACAAAGAAGGGCCCAGCCCAGAATGTCAGTAGTACCATGGTTGAACAACTCTGCTCCACATCATGCAGAGACCTTGTACCATGTGGTAAATAAATACCACGGGGTAAATGATCTACGTCCGGACAGAGCAAAAGTCAAGCCTGCTGGGGCTATCGGGGAAGGTTCTGTAGGAGGTGCCAAAGGGGACCAGTCTGGGGGAACAGGTAGGCTTTGAAGAGATGTGACCACAGTGGGAAAAAGGAGCTGGCAGGTGGGACACTCGCCTTAGCAAAGGCTGGAAGGTGAGAGGTTCGAAGCATGTTTCAGAGTCAGCAAGAGAAGGGCTCCTGAGGGCTGGTCTTCCTACATCTGTTATCTGCCCGATAACAAACTCCTGAGATGCTTGTTGGAAATATTTGCCGGCTAAACTGGGGAAAGCTGCTCGAGATCTCCATTTTCTCATATGTAAAATGGGGATGAATAATGTTAGCCTGTCTCATTGGGTGGTTGCAAGAAGTAAATTACCTAATGCTATGAGGTTATACAGGCATTACTTTGACATGTGAGCTGTGGCCCTTATAAGCCCCCGTCCAGGACAGGCTACCCTGTTCTCTATTCCTCTCCACAGATCCCTACTAGGTCAGGGCCTCAAAAAGTATTTGCCAAAGGGACTGGTTCCTTTGCAAAAATCTTCCATTAGCTGGTGGTATGTGAAGTGCCTGGGCAGACAGCAGTGACACAAGGGAGGAGAAGCAGAGGTTAGAAAATGCAAGCACGCAGCCATGACAAGGATGCCTTGGGGCGCATTACCCGTCCAGAGCTGCCCAGGCTGTCTTCGTCTGACTCGTACTTCCGGTTACCGTTTGAGTGGCCCTGAGGGAAGAGAAGGGCAGAATGAGTCACAGAGCAGCCCTGGCTCCCAAGAACTGGTCCCCACCTTCCCTCCATGCAGGGGACTCCAGGGCACCCTCCTTCCAGGGGCCCTTCTCTTAAGGGACAAGCCTGCCTCCTAGGAAGGGCAGCTGGAACTCTTGGGTGCCAAGCAGAGAGGATGCTGAGTAACGACGCAGGACTAATAAGCTGATGTGCCCACAGCCTTCCTCTCACCCTCTCTGTATGCACAGGTGGAAATGACTCAAAGGCACAGGATCATGGCAGACAAGCACCAAGAAAACGTCCTTCCTCTTACCAAAGCTCCCATAACAGTCTTATTTGTAGTAACAAAGCTGAGACCAAGGGATTTCCAGCAAGACTGGCGTGGATATTCACACTCAACTCTGGCACACGTCAAAACCTCTAAGTGGAAGCCATTGCCTGAGCCACCCTCACCAGGATGCTGATGGGTTGCCTTGGAGACCTTGGGAGTAGTCCCCAGGGATGCTGGAATACCATGTGTGGAATTGGGCCTTTCCACCTATTCTAGCACTTTTCCAACCTATTACCCAGCATCCTCTCTGCCCAGCAACCAGAGTTTCCAGCTTTGCCTTAAGAGTTGTCCAACATTTTCAACCCTGTCTAATCTCTCACACTTGCCTTCTAATTTTTTTTTGTCCACATTACCCCATTTTATCTTCTGTCCTGCATTTATTTTTATCTGAAATTATCTCATGTATCAATTTACCTATTAGGTTCTCAAGATCCACTCCTGTCCGCCCCTCCCTCCACCTTTCCATCCTCCTGGACAATGAGGCAACAAAACAGTCTGGTCTCATTTCCTGGGGGTTCCTTACATGTTCTCGGGGCTCTGGGTCATCCAGCTCACCCCGCTTCTCACTGGGGTATCCACTGTCTCCACTGTTCTCAGAGTCCTGTAGAGAGAAGATGATCCTAGGGTCTCAGTGGTCCCCTGAGTGGTGGTGACTTCTGGACAGCCAAGCCAGATTTGCTCTCTCTCCTTTGTCTTATCACCTCAGTTAACATTCTCTTTCCTCTGTCCTTGCTTGTTGGGTGACAAGGGACCAGTACAAAGTAATGGCAAAGAGCTCGGGCTCTGGAGCCAGACTGCCTAGGCTCAAGTCTGAACTTTGTGACTCGCCCGCTAGGCCCTGGGCAGCAGTTTCCTTGGCCACGGGATTCATTAGAGCACCTACACTGAAGGATGAAGATGAAGTGAGGTATTACCCACTGAGTATGGATCAGAGGAAGTGCTACTGTTAACAGCAGCTCACCCATTTCACAGGCAGAAAAACAAAGGCTGGTTTCTTTGATATGATCTATGGACACAAATGTAGCACTGAGAGTAAGATTTACTACAATGAAGCCCTCTGCCAAAACTGTGACATATTTTTTGTTCTTCTAGATACTTCAGCAGTTCTAAAATTTCAATCATTTGTCCATCAGCATCCAATTCTGGCCATATCCACATGTCACCTGCAACACTATTTAGCTCATACTTTTATGTTTTCTTTTTTGCTCTCCTAAGAAGTATTTCAAACATGCCACTAAGAACAGAGAATACTAAATGAACTCACATGCACTTATCACTTAGCTTTGTCAGCTCCTAACATTAGGCCCTAGTTCTTCAGATCTTTTAAAGATTGATTGATTATTTATTTATTTACCTAGTTATTTATTTGAAAGACAGAGAGAGAGAAGAGTGGAAGGGACAGAGGGAGAGGAAGAGAGGCCTAGGCAGACTCCATGCTGAGTGCAGGGCTCAATCTCACAACCCTGAGATCATAACCGGAGCTGAAATCAAGAGTGGCTCAACCAACTAAGCCACCCAGGTGCCCCACCCCCAAGCCTAGATCTTTTATTTTTATTTTTAAATTTTTATTTACCATAAGAAACACAGAGAGAGGGCAGAGACATGGGCAGAAAGAGAAGCAGGCTCCCTGCAGGGAGCCTGATGTGGGACTCGATCCCCGGACCCTGGGATCACGACCTGAGCCAAAGCAGATGTTCAATCACTGAGCCACTCAGGTGCCCCTAGATCTCGTATTTTATTTTAAGATTTTATTTATTTATTCATTCATGAGAGAGAGAGAGAGAGAGAGAGAGAGAGGCAGAGACACAGACAGAGGGAGAAGCAGGCTCCATGCAGGGAGCCGGATGTGGGTCTCGATCCCAAGTCTCCAGGATCATGCCCTGGGCTGACAGTGGCACTAAACCACTGAGCCACCTGGGCTGCCCTAGATCTTTTATTTTTAAAATAAATCAAAACATTACTGTTAAAATCCAGACCTATTATGCACTCCTCCCTACCCCAGCCTGCTCCTGCTCCAGGTAAAAACCACTTTTGTGAATTTATACTTATCATTTCTCTATAGATAAGCCATTTTTCCTTTACTTTAATAAATATATATTTAAAAGAAGGTTGGTGGGGCACCCGGGTGGCTCAGTAGTTAAGTGTCTGCCTTTGGCTCAGGTCATGATCCCGGTGCCCTGGGATCAAGCCCTGTATCAGGCTCCCTACTCAGTAGGGAGTCTGCTTCTCCCTCTCCTCCTGCCCCTTCCCCAGCTCATGTTCTCCGTGCTCTCTCTCTCTCTCAATCTCAAATAAATAAATAAAATCCTAAAAAAATAAATAAATAAAAGAGGGGCAGCCCTGGTGGCCCAGTGGTTTAGTGCCACCTTCAGCCCAGGGTCTGATCCTGGAGACCAGGGATCGAGACCACGTCAGGCTCCCTGCAAGGAGCCTGCTTCTCCCTCTGCCTGTGTTTCTGCCTCTCTCTCTCTCTCTCTGTCTCTCATGAATAAATAAAATCTTTTAAAAAAATTTAAAAAATAAAAGAATCTTGGTGTCACCAGCGTAAATGGATCACTGTCTTAGTTGGGGGGGGGGGGGACGGCGTGTGGCATGCAAACATTTACAATGGAATCCTTGGTCTCTGGTCTGGCCAGGGATCCTCCCACCCCAAGGAGCTGTGTATCCTGAAAAGGCCCTGACCTACAGACTTCTCTTCCACCTCCCCTAAGGCTTTTGTTCTGTGTGAACTGAAAAAATATTCTGGTTTCTTTCTTTTTTTTTTTTTTTTAAAGATTTTATTCATTTATTCATGAGAGACACAAAGAGAGGCAGAGACACAGGCAGAGGGAGAAGGAGGCTCTCTGCTGAGCAGGGAGCACAATGTAATGCAGGGCTCAATCCCAGGACTCCAGGATCATGCCCCAAGCAGAAGGCAGACATTTAACTAAGCCATCCAGGTGCCCCCCTAAGTTTTTATTTTGACCTGTAATATAGGTTTTCATGAATGCTAATGCGATGCTTTAGCTTCCTACCACGGAGCCGCCAGAGGCCGCTGGAAACCTGTCCTGTTTTTCCAGCCTGAGAGCATCATATTGGACTGTGCTATAAAGTTACTTGTCTGAAACCCAGGATAGCTCCCTTCCCCAGGACAGCAACCTACACATACTTGTAACCAGACCACCCCAGGGCTGAGCTTGCTTGACATTTACCAGAAGGTTGCATTATTGGTAATTTGGATTCCTTCATCTCTAACCATCTTTGGGAACTACAATGGATCCAGCTCTTCTCAGACGACACCACTGCCCTGGGCAGGAGGCTGTGTGTTACTTGTAATCCCCTGTGCCCTCTGAGCAGTGCCCGGAGTAGACCTGGGCTGCCTGCCTCCGGATCTGAGGATTCAGTGAGTCTATTCCTCCTAGATTTGCTCCCTCAGTCCCTCTCCAGCTTACCCGGTGGTTGTCCAGATGGTCGTGCTCTCTGGATGCCATGCTGTCAAGGTCGCTGAACACAGGCCAATCTGGGCAAGAGAAAACAGAGATAATGCACTGGCTCTAACACTAGAACTGTTTAAAAGACCAACTACATACAGCTGAGAGCTGAATGCACCTGCCAACAGGCCTTTTTGCATTAAAATTTTTTTTCAAATATTTTATTTATTTGAGAGACAGCAAGAAAGCGTACGCAGCGGGGAGCAGCAGAGGAAGAGGGAGAAACAGACTCCCCATTGAGCAGGGAGCCATTTCAGGACTTGATCCCAGGACCCCAGGATCACAACCCAAGCTGAAGGCAGATGCCCAACCAACTGAGCCACCCAGATGCCCCCATTTTAAATTTGTTTAAGAAGGTGCAAAAATAGAAGAATGTTGTCAGCACCAGGGGGGCTATACTTCTTCTTTAAGAGCTTATTCAGAGTTGGGGGTGCCTGGATGGCTCAGTCGGTTAAGCAACCAACTCTTGGGTTTCAGCTCTGGGCGTGATCATAGGGTCATGAGATCGAGCCCTGCATCGAGCTCTGCACCTAGCACAGAGTCTGCTTGGGACTCTCTCCCTCTGCCCCTCCCCTACTCTTGCTCTGTGAAATAAATAAGCCTAAAAAAAAGAAACAAACTTATTCAGAGTCTGCCACTTGCCAGCTGTGGGGTCCTGAGCAGGGAGTTAACCTCTGTGCCTCTGCAAAGCTGTAATACAAATATACTTGCACAATATGCATAGAAGCACACACACATGGGCCACAGTTGGCCTTCAGTGAGGTGCAGGTATGAAGGAACCACAGCCATGCATATATTTGGGGCCCAATGGGTAGCTACAAGTCGGGGAAGCCTCAGATGGCTTAGCAGCCAACCACCTCTTTCCTGGTGGTTTCCAGTTTCTATCTCCCACCCTGAGCTTCCACAGCTAAACCTGATTAGTTTTCTTTTTTAGGTGGTTTTTAAGAATGGTTTTTCCATTTTAAAATGGTTGAAAAAATTAAAAGAACAATAACCTGAGATATGTGAAAATTACCTGGAATATAAAACTCAAATGTCTTTATTGGAACAAGGCCACACGTATTCATTTGAGTACCGCCTATGGCCACATTCATGCTGCTAATGTGGAAACCATATGTTCTACAGAGTCTAAAAGATGGACTCTCTGGCCTTCTAAGAAAAGGCTGTCAAATCCTGCTTTAAACTATACCCAAAGTCTTCTCAGGGTAAGGGCTAAAAGGCTTCTTTGACATTTGACACTAAAATCTTCATCCTGTGCTCCTCCGTGGCCTTCCCCAGCTGCATAAATGGCCATACCACCCTTGAAGTTCTTCAGATCAAAACCCTAGAGGCAGCCTTGCCTCCCCTCTTTCCTGCAGATCCCACGTCCACATCAGCAAACTCTCACTCCAACTTCGGGAATAATGATTCTGCTTTCCTCCTCTGACCTACTCATGATGCTCATTGATTTCCTAACATTGAATAAATCTCAGAAGCCTGTCAAAACCCTATTTGATTATGACAGACTATTCTTTTAGGATACTAACGGTTCTATTCAGACCTTACTTAGAATTCCTATACTGTGTATTTATAAGTGAGGCTGGAATGTAGGTTTTCTTCTTTTGCTGTTTTGTTAAATTTTGGTATAAAGGTTTTGCAAGTTTCACAGAACACACTGAAAAATATTATGCTGTTTTCTAAAATAGGGGTTGTTTTTATAGCATTTGGATGACTTGCGTCTTAAAAATGTATTCAGTGAACTCACTCATAAAACCATCTGGGCCGTGACCCTTTTTGGTTAGCATGTCTGATTTCCTAACATAAGCGAAAGCCAGTTTAGCGTGTTCTTTCTGCTGCCTGTCCCCTCCAAGCACGATGACCAAGGACCAAAACGTCACTCACGGAGGTGGTCCAGTTTCTGGCTGTGTGGTGTGGCCGAAGATGGGGAGGAAGGGAGAGAGTCAAAGGTCACATCACTCATGTTCTCATCTCCAGAGTTCTCTGAAAGGCGAAGGAGCAAGGGAGGGCGACTCCCAGAGAGGGTCCTGACTCGGGGGCTCCCACACTTTTCCTCTGTCCCCCTCAAGATGGTCTTGGCGGACTGCTGGAGAATTAATAGGGACACCCGTGTCACACAGAACCTTCTGGGGAGTGAAGGGTTCTTCCAATAGCATGTTATTCACCTGAACCCTGAGGCCCTTTCAGTTGATAGCTCCCGTATATGCCTGCTTAGGGACTGGTAGAAAATCTAAAAATAACCAGTGGGAAATTAACCCAAAGGCATCTAAAAAGGGGCATCTGGCATAAGAGCTCAAAGCCGGCCAGCACTCCCAAAGTGCTGATCACAACTCTACAGCCCCAAGTTGGGGGAATGCCTGCTGCCATGCATCCAGAATCCCAAGCTGGTCTTTGCCAACAATTTCTTGCATCTGATCAAGGTAATAGGAGAGGAAGTGGGTACATTCTGGACACAGCAAGGTGCCCAAAGAGCCAGGTCCAAGTCTAGTTCAGCCATTTGTCAACACGTCACGTGAATACACATACCACACACCTCTCACTACCTGTACATTCTTGGTCTCCTCACTCTGGTCAAAATAGGTCCAATCAAGCAGACCCCAGTTATTGTGTTAATAGGGACACTTGGAAGGGTTTTGTGCACTGATCTGGGAGGGATGAGGGGCACAGAGGGGATTGAGGTCCTTCTGTCCCTGGAACTCTTCAAGTAAGTATCACAGGGCTTGGGCTACCATCACAGAGAGGCATAGCTTACTGGCTTGACAGCAGAAGGGCTAAGCAGGTTCCCCCTGGGCACTCACCAGCAGCTTGGTGTTCTGATTCACTGTGTCCCTCTCTCTGGGTGAGAGGTCAAAGGGAGCGAGGCCCATGCTCTTGCAAATCCGGTTGCAGGCATGAGAGTAGAAGAAAAGCGCCATCCCCCGGACACCTGTAGACAGAGCAAGGAAGTCTAGAGCACCACTTTGCTTTGTGACAGAAGCAGGGCAGTGAGGGACACCATAAATGTGCCAAGAGCAGGCGTCGAATCCGCTGAAGTGGCGGGAGTCAGGTGTCCCAAGCTTCCATCCCCACCATCTTGGAAAGGCCAACCTGCCACCTCATCTGGTTTCCCTGGGTGTCCAAAGAGCTGGGAGATTTTGGGGGGGGTAGAAGGACTGCGGTCTCCACAGAAATGAGCTGGCTTTCCCCACCTACCTAGGTTGCCATCTCCGAAGTCAGTGCCCTTTTCGGTGTGGATCTGTGGGTCAGTGTAGAGGTCGCCCACACCCTGGATGTCTACCACAATCAGCTGATGCCCAGAACGCTCAAATGTGAAGTGGCTGAAGGCCTAGGGGTTGGGGCGGAGTGGGGGAGACAGGAAGAGTAAGGTGACTGACTGCTAGAGACCAGGGTGTGGCCTACATGGACACAGGTCAGCCACCACCAAGGGAGGGGCTGTAACACCCCAGCTCTGCCCGTAGTGGGGCCTTCCTTGCCACGAAAGGTTGTACAGAGGAAAAGACAAAGGAAGGGGGCCTGTTTAATCCTGCAGGTACCTTAGGTCTGCTCACAGAAGCTGGCTGGGTTGTCTCATGAGACTTGAGGACACTTTGGAGGGGAGACCTCATACCCACAGGGACCCTCCCATCTAGGGGCCTCACCTGTGGTGTCAGACGCAGGTTGTCATCGCGAACAAAGCCTGAGTTGGAGTTGTACTTGATGTATTTGCCCTCGATGTAGTGCTCCAGGTGGAAGAGCGGCTTGCCTGGTCTGTCTTTCAGCTCTACCACGCACATCTGCATGATGTCCACCTGGTCGGTGGGGAGCAGGTCAGGCAAGAGACAGGCGGCACTCCCCTCCGATGGCAGGCCGGAGCAGAGGGCTTGGGAGAACCCAGCCTGCCTGGGCTCCCACCCTGGCACTTAGTTATCAGTTCTCTGCAGCTGAAATTTCCAGTTGTCCCCAGAATCCACTCTCCCCTTTCCTTCTAAGAATGAAAACCCCTGTGATGGCCTAAATGTGCACCCCCCCCAAATTCATATGTTGAAATCCTAACCCTCAAAGGTGACAGTAGTCAGTGGGGCCTTTGGGAGGGGATTAGGTCATGAGCAAGAAGCCCTCATGAATGGGACTGGTGCCCCAATAAAAGTGACCACACAGAGCTTCCTTGCACTTTCGCTGAGGACACAGAGGAAGGCACTGGCTGTAGACCAGGAGAGGGACCTCACCAGAATGTGACCATGCTGGCACCTTGATTTTGGACTTCTCAGCCTCTAAAATTGTAAGCAATACATTGCTGTTATTTATAAGTTGCTCGGTCCGTGGTATTTTGTTAGAGCAGCCCAGAGGGACTCAGACAAGCCCATGTGAATTCCAATAGGATGTAGGGCCATCCAGTGGGAATGATGGGGCTCAGCTTCCCTTGCAGCTAGGAATGGCCATGTGATCAAGCCCAGTCAATGGGGGAGTGAGCAGCAGTGATGATGGAACTCTAGCCTGCACCCACCCTCCTCCTCTGGCCTTCCCGAGGCTGTAGAGCGGACATCTGCCAGTGAGGCCAACCAGGTCACATGGTCCAGGGCCACACCCCACAGGAAGGCAGAGTAACAAGACAGGAGGAACCAGGCTTCTGGATGACTTAAGGAGGTGAGGCACCAGCGCACCCTGAGCACCCCACCAAAGTGGGACTGTCAGGTGAGAAAGAAGGAAACCATTTTGCGCTAGCACTCATTTACAGGTCTGTACACTAAGCAGCTTAGCCTGTGTCTTACACTAATACTGTGAATGTAGACCACCTGCGCCCCAGTTTCCTCAACTATGGAATGGGGATCTCACACTTAGTGTGAGGATGAAATCTGGTGATACATGAAAGAGTCCATCAACATCTGCTGACATTAATGTTACTAGTAGGGGCCCCTGGGTGGCTCAGTTGTTGAGCGTCTGCCTTCGGCTCAGGCTGTGATCCTGGGGTCCTGGGATCAAGTCCCATATCAGGCTCCCCACAGGGAGCCTGCTTCTCCTGCCTATATCTCTGCCTCTCTTTCTGTGTCTCTCATAAACAAATAAATAAAATCTTAAAAAAATAATGATATTACTAGTAGATACAACTCTAGAGCAATATACAGTAAACTATAAAGAGTGAGTCTCTCTTTGCAATGGGGAATTATGGGGAACTTAGACATTCCTTGAATTTTTTTTTACCAAGTACAGGTTTAATCTATATGTAGAAGGAAATGTGTAAATCCCATGAATGGTTTGTAAAATGGGGTTGGTAAAACCTGAAACACAACCCATGGCACCCCATCCCCCCCTTAACAACACTTAGTATAGAAGGCTCTGGGTTTCCCAGGGAAACAGCCATCCAAGGAACTGTCTGGCTGGATCATTAGACAGGCAGACAACAGCTGCAAAGGTTGAAGACATCCTGAGCTGAGAGCGTCCCCAAACTTGGCCTCAGTTCCAAGAACCAGCCTAAGGGGAAGGAGCAGCTGGTTCTCAGAGGTTCCTACCCCCAATACTGGCTCTATCCCTACAAGGAAATCTATGGATTGGCCACCTGCTTGGCCAGTGGGCTCACTGGGGGAGGGGTAGCTGGAGGTGTGTAGCCATGGAGGGATGGCCGGTTCCCCCTCGGACAACTACATTCCTTTCCCTTCCTCAATTCAGCCAATCACATTATTTACTGAGCACCTAGGCACTGTGATAGAGTGAACAAGACAGATAAAATCCCTGCCCCTGGGGGAGAGAGGCAACCAAAATATTAACTACAGGAACAAGTCTCCTTTGGACAGCACTAACTGCTTGAAACAAAAGAAACTAGAATAGACAGACAGCCGTGACAGAGGACAGTAGTAGAAGGGCTACTCCATTTAGGATGGCCTGGGGTGGCCTTGCTGAGAAGGTGACATATGAGCTGAGACCTGAACTATGAGAAGGAGCAAATCATGCAAGGTTGGGGCGGTGGAGAGAGGCAATGACAATGATACGGGGCACAGCCAGGGCAAAGGTCCTGAGGCAGGAACAAGCTGAGGGAGGAAGAGATAGGAGGCCCAACGGCATGTAGCAAATTACTGAGGAGGTCACAGACCCCATGGGTGGGGACTGTGGGTTCTTGTGTCTACCCCAAGTGTACCTAACCAAAAGCCGTGCAAACAGCAGGTACTCAATAAATTCTGCTGGATTCTTGGAAGTGTGGCTCTCCTGAGGTGCCCAGGAGACAGTGTCCTATTATCTAGTAGGTATTCAAACAATGGGAGAGCTAAGCTATGAATTTGGCCAGGGCAGAGACAAGGAGTGCTGTTTCTCAAATGCCTACAAGCAACAGGAAATTCTGCTTGCCCCAGGGTCACTAAACAACCTGGGGACTCAAGTGAAGGAGCCAACTGGGCAGGGGCCTGGAATGCCTGGATTTGAACCCTGGCTCCCAAACAGGCAGGTCACTTAACCCCTTTGAACCTGGGGCTCCCAGAGGGCAGACATGCTATCCATCCTTCCCTCCTTCTGCTTTTTCTTGGGAGCCACCAATTTCAGGCTACATAGTCTGGGGGAAGGACCCACACTGCTGCCTCTAAGGGTGAGCACATGGCTCAGGCCTACCCAATCTGCATATTCCCTCCCCTGGCTATTGTGATTGGCTCAGCAACAGGCACCTGACGTAGTCAGAGCCAATGAAACCCAGTTCTGAGACTTTCATTGGAACTTCTGGGAAAACAGGTATTGTCATGCCACCAAGGTTTCTGAGAAGACAGAAAGTGAGCCTGCAGGTGCCAGTGGTCGACACACCACTACAAGTGGAGAAACTGCCTGAGTGATGCCACACAGAGGAACACCTCAGCTAGAGATGGGGGAAGATTCTCAACATCCTGTTGGGTCCTGGATCTGTCCATACCTGTGGCCAGCCCTATGTATCAGTTACATGAGGCAATAAATTCCTTTTTAGTATTGAGCCCACTTGAGTGGGTTTTTAACATCTGCAAACAAAAATCCTAACAGATCTCATCTGTAAATGGTATAAAAACATCCTAACCTCAAACAGCCTCAGAGCTCTGTTTTTAGGAAGAAAGGACTCTTTGCACAGAGTGTGTTTGGCCCATCATGCTCAATAGAGGATGGTTGTTACTAGGTACTATTAAGACCGTGAAGGGAAACTGTGACTGGAACCACTGTTGCCCTTGTCTCCAGTCCCTGGCCCTGTGTGGGAAGGTGGCAGGAAGGGGCACCACGCACCTGCTTGGGGGGCTTGTGTCGATTATACTCCTCTCCCCAGAGCTTGGCCTCCATCTGTAGAC
This sequence comes from Canis aureus, assembly GCF_053574225.1. Taxonomy (NCBI): domain Eukaryota; kingdom Metazoa; phylum Chordata; class Mammalia; order Carnivora; family Canidae; genus Canis; species Canis aureus. The sequence continues at coordinate 54,431,573 of NC_135618.1, read as the reverse complement.
GCACATCCTCAAAGTACACATCCCTGTCCACAGACTCAATGTACCGCTTTGCCACGTAGTTGGAGGCTCCTTTCCACTGCTGAGTGTGCAGAAAGTTGGAGAGCTTCTTTCTGGGGTTTGGGGGAAGCAGCAGAGGATCTTCAGCAGCCTGGGCACTTGGGTTCATCAGGGACCCAGCCTGACCCACTGTATCCTTCAAAGAGCTGGGAAGAGGCTTAAGGGACATAGCTAAAGGTCTCTTTTCCCACATCTTTTGGCCTCCAAACACCAGAGCAGAGGTCAATGGGATACTCCCATGTTCTCCCCGAGCCCATCCCCACAGCCAGGGCAAATGTGTGGTCCAAAGGAGACCAGATAGAAACTTGGCCTACAAAAAGTAGAGGCTGCTGTCTCAGCTTCTTAGCCAGAAATGTTGCAATGCCCCTACTCTTGGGAGCCTGAGAGAGTCTGGGCAGGGCCCTGAGAGCCAGGCTGAGTCACTTACGTCCTGAAGCACTCCCTCATTGCTCCACGGCCGAAGGGCTGAAAGACACCACACAGACGATTATCAGTCTCCATGTCCTACCCAGAAGCAGTCCTGAGGTAGGAAGACTCCCCTACTTGGACATCACCCACCAAATCGGTGCCTGGACCTCATCTCAATCCTAAAATTCCTGGGCCCTCCCTCCTTCACCTCAGCTCTAAAGCCTGAGCAAACTTCTAGCCTGGAGGCTTCAGGGATGACAAGACCACCCTCCCTGCACCGTGGCTGAGGGGAAGAGGCCTCAGGGGGTGAAGGTGTTATAGGGGTAACAGTGAATGTCAAAGAATGTCAGAAAAGCTCTGCTTTTCTGTTTTCTATAACAGAAAAACAGCATAGGGGCACCTGGGTGGCTCAGTCAGTTAAGCATCCAACTCTTGATTTTAGCTCAGGTCATGGTGTCAGGGTTGTGGAATCGAGCCCCATGTCCAGCTCCAGGCTCAGTGCAGAGTCTGCTTGTCCCTCTCCCTCTGCCCCTCCCCTGGTTCTCTCTCTCTCTCCAATAAATAAATAAAATCTTAAAAAAAAAAAAAAGAAAAAGAAAAAGTAGAAACAACTTAAATGTCCTCCAACAGTATAATGGATAAATCAATTAGGTCTACTCACTTGATGGAATACTACACACCAACGAGAATGAATATATTCTGTTGTTCTCTTCTATTATTCTTTATTATTCTATCAACTATAGGGCTAGCAAAAACAAGTATGAATGTGACAGATGAAATGCTGAGGAGAAGCAGCCATACTCAAAAGTATACATATGGCATGGCTCCATTTATAGGAAGTACACAAATAGGCAAAACTAATCCAGGGCAATAGATTCCGGGTTGGTGCTTCCCCCAGGGGTAAGGGAGTAGTGACCATAGTGGAGGGGGACTTTTGGGGGCCACTGGTTACACAGAGTGTTCACTTTATGAAGTTCATCAAGCCGCACCCTTTTTGGAGTGTATGATACATGAGAAAAAAGTTTTGCAAAACCATCCGCCTCTGACAATGCAGGAGGTGCTCCATTTTCTAGTCTATTTCTTTCTTTTTTTTTTTTTTTTCCAAAAGGATGGCTACAAGCCACTGAATCCTTTTATGACTCAGGTTTAAGTGATGACCCGCAATTTTTGAAAACTGATATATGCATTTATAGCCAACTGGTATATTTTTAAAGATTTTATTTATTTTGAGAGAGAGAGAGAGACAGCGAGCAGGAGCAGAGCGAGCAGCAGAGGGAAAGGGAAAAGCAGACTCTCCACTAAGCATGGAGCTGGATATGGCATCATGACCTAAGCCGAAGGCAGATGCTTAACCAAGTGAACTACCGGATGCCTACGTCAATGGATTTTTGACAAGAGTGCCAAGGTATGTTCAACTTCTGATGTATGATAAATACATAAAATGTCCAGAATAGGTAAACCTACAGAGACGGGTTAGATTAGTGGTTGTCTAGGGCTGGGGGAGATCTGGGGATTGGTAGTTGGCTACTGGTGGGTAAGGATGACATTTCTTTTAGAAACGGTGAAATGTTCTATATTGATCATGGTGATGGTTGTACAACTCTAAACCCAAAAACCACTGAACCCATACAGTGTAGATAGGTATGTTGTATGGTACATGAATTATATCTCAATAAAATTATTATAACAAATAAAACAGGGGTGCCTGGGTGGCTTAGTGGTTAAAGCATCTGTCTTCGGCTCAGGTCATAGTCCCAGGGTCCTGGGATCGAGCCTTGCATTGGGCTCCCTGCTCTGTGGGGAGGCTGCTTCTCCCTCTCCTCCCCATTCCTACTGTCTCTTACTATCTCTCATTATCTCTGTCTCTTTCTCAAATAAATAAATAAAATCTTAAAAAATAAATACACAATAATATAAAGAATGCCCTTTAGTTAAAACAATTAAGTGAGTGTGAAGGGGAGGGAACAGGAATAGAAGTCTATTCAGGAAGAATGCCCACTCAGCTCTGTGCTCACTGGGCTGGGGATGGCTCACCTGAGATGCCATCTTGATCAGAACTTCATCTTCCAGCCATTCCCCAGTGACAGCATTGTACCTGGAGAGAGAAGCCACCCTGAGGGCACAGCATCTATAACATGATCCTGTCACCCACTGGCTAAACATGAAGGGTCTGTGGACGTCTCCCTCCCCTCTCGGGTCCGCACACACTGGCCTCTTGCCCCTTCCTCTCCGACATGTCCTCCGGCACTTGTGGGCTTGTTCCCCATCTGGTCCCCTGCACTGGACTATAATGCCGCAAAGGCAGGCCCCTGTGTGTCATCCTCACTGCAGGGCCTGGTACGTGTGGAAGCTTAAAAAATGCACGTTGGATGAACAGCTGAATAAATAAATATCCTTATTTTAACCAGTCAACACAACAAATGGTGCATGTCCCAGGACAGGAGGCAGCAGTACCCTGATCTTGCTGGGTACCTATGTGAGGCCCAGCATAGGTAGCTGGGCATGTGTGTTGGTGCAGGAAGGGGTAGGGGGCACCCTGCCTCTGAGTCCAGCTGAGAAAGGGGCTGCTGGATGACACCCAAAGCAGAGAGAGACAGAGAAGGTTCCAGAACATTTTCATCTTTCCTTTCTCAGGAATCCTCCCAGAGCAAATCTGCCCCTAGGCCTGGCTGGGCCTCAAACAGACCTGCTTGGTGGAGAGCTCCTCACTTCAGTAAATCCCTAAATTCTAAAACCTCCCCTAGGGCTGAGGTGTTCTCAGCTCTAGCGGAGGCCTCCCCGGCCCACCCTTTAGCGGGATGGACTCCAAACCGCTCCCAGATCCGTGAGAACAGGTTTCTCAGAGCCTAATACCTCTACGGGTAAAGACAAGCAGAAGCCTGGCAGGTAACCTCCCCCAGGCTGGGGTGGAGGGTGGGGGATGCCCACCAGAGCTGCTACTTGCCTGCAACAGCCCACAGCAAGTACTGTGTTCAATAAATAACAGCAATGATTATTATTATTACTCTGTATTATTAATATTATTACCTTTACCAAGGTAAAGGAAAACTGTCTACCCTCACTTCCAACAAGACTAAAGGTTAAGGGACACCCAGAAGTTGAGGGACGGGAGAGATATGGGATGTCAGACAGATCTCATTTGTCCTTCCCAGCCACTGACACCATGAATGTCAGAATTGCTCAAAGTTCACTAAGCATTCATTATCTGTGGGGCATTAAAACAGATTTCTTCAATTAACCTTTGCAGTAGCTCTGTGAGATTGGCACAATTACTGTGCCCACTTTCCAGGTGGGGAAACTGAGGCTCAAGAGGTGAGTAACTTGCCCGAGAGCCAGGATTCAGACCCAGGTCAGGTTCAACCAGATTCTTGCTCTTAGCCAGCCTGTGTACAATCCATGTGAACAGGAAATCTGTCTCAACACAGGGGACGGCCTACACCAGCATTCTTTAAAAACCAGGAATAGAGGGCAGCCTGGGTGGCTCAGCAGTTTAGTGCTGCCTTTGGCCTGGGGTATGATCCTGGAGACCCAGGATCCAGTCCCACATCGGGCTCCCTGCATGGAGTCTGCTTCTCCCTCTGCCTGTGTCTCTCATGAATAAATAAATAAAATCTAAAAAAAAAAAAAAAAAAAAAAAAAACAGGAATAGAGGAGGAAGCCTTCCAGTTTAGAAATTTTCTGGAGTTTCTAAGCACTTTAGTTAGGAAACAAACAGCTCAGCTTGGTCCCTGGACCCCAGAGCTCCAGGACACACAGAGCCAGCTCAGCATGTGGGAGCCTGCTTTCCCAGGGGCCTGCCTGGGTCACCTGGTGTGCTCAACCAGTCACCATGTTGGCCTTATAGGCAGGGATGAACAGAGTCCATATTGTGCCCTACTGGGGCCCCCACAATGCTGACCTCAGCTGCCAGCATGACCCCCAGTGCCTGCTAGGAGGTTGGCCTTCTGCGATCAGAAAGGGGTGCATGCCAGGCTCTGTGCATGCCATCTCCTCACAAGATAGAAGCAGGGACACATTGCAGAAAGACATAGAAGGGTACACCATTTCTGTCTGCCTAGCATTCTTTCTCCAATAGCATCCCAACTTCCCTTTGGGGAACCACCGTCCTCCATTCTCAGAATATGTGGGCTGGGTGGAACTGACCCCTAGGACCCTCTGGCTTGTGGGTTGTGATTTAGACATGGCGAATCAGAGCAAAGCTTCCTGGCACATGACTGGTTCAGAGAGGGGCATATAACCAAAGCCAGAACAATGACATTTCATTATGGAACTTTTGTTTAAAAATTTTTGAGAAAGAGGGATCCCTGGGTGGCGCAGCGGTTTGGCGCCTGCCTTTGGCCCAGGGCGCGATCCTGGAGACCCGGGATCGAATCCCACATTGGGCTCCCGGTGCATGGAGCCTGCTTCTCCCTCTGCCTGTGTCTCTGCCTCTCTCTCTCTCTGTAACTATCATAAATAAATAAAAATTAAAAAAAAATTAAAAAAAATTTTTTGAGAAAGAAAAGATCTTCTTCTGTTGGATGAAATGAAATATGGGGCTCTCAGGGAACATCTGTGCCACTGATACAAGAGAGTCTATCTGAGTTAAAAGCCCAAAGTGTCCTTGGAGCATCTGGAACTAGCCTTACCTGAAGTCACAAGTGTGAGCCAAACATTCCCTTCTATGCTTAACACTGTGAATTGGGTTTCTGTCATCAGCCTTTGATATGGAGTTCTGACTAATTCAAAGACAGTGAACTGAGAGTCAGGAGGTTGGCTTATTAACCATCCAAGTAACCCTGGGCAAACCTCCATCTCCCCTGGAACATTTCTGGGCCTCGGGCTATTGGTTTAGAGGATTCAGCCTAGAGGGGTCTACAGAGGTCACAGGACAAGGGGGTGGACTCCAGGATAGGTCCAACACAAAATTAGACATAAGTGTGCAACTTTCTAGAATGGCCCTCATCAGATTCTCAAGAGTGGTCCCAAATACTTGACATGAATCCTACTTCAGGCTTTTTTATGAATACACACACATAGAGGGCTTCAAACAGTGCCTGTCACATGTATTCAATATATAAGAGCCATTGTCATCACAGTTATTCTTGGTGGTGGTATTCTGTGGTATTCTCTGTTTTCTTCCTTGAAACCCCCTGAGATAACTCCTCTTTTCTGCCTTTTCAAATAGGAAATCTAGATGCTGATAGTTCCATTTTGCTAATCTTCCTAGGGCCAAGGCATCAAAAAGCCCACATGGATCTCCATGCATTCACTTTCCCTTTGATGGCAACTGTAGGAGCCATGTGGTGAGACAGTAGAACCACAAGATGGGAAAAACCTGGATCCCAGAGCGGCCCCCAAGGGTCCCTGGGCTCTCACCCAACTTCACTTAAGTGAGAAGCACACTGCTGCTGCATTGAGCCACTGGACTATTTGTTAACTACAGCATGGCTCAGGCCTGCCTGACACATATGTTAGAGGACCATCCTGAGGAGTAAACGAGATGATGCAAAGCACCTTAAGCATGCATAAATGCTCAAATATTGGCAGATACTATTATTATTCCATTCTTGACCTCCAAAGGTACTTAGGCCTCACTGATTATGAGCAGAAGCAGTACCCACACCCCCAAGGAGTCCTTGAACCTGGGGCCATGTAGCACCCCCAGACAAGCTGCTGACCTGTGACGTGTGGCACATTCCGTGGCAATATCTTCCAGGTGGAACTCAGCCCAGGGGTCAGGCATGTGTTTGGCCTTCTCAATCGCATGCTTCCAAGCTTCCTGCAAAAGGCAAAGGGAAATGTGAGACCAGGGGCTTCTGGGGCAATGCTGTCCAGCCTCCTCCCATCCTGTGATTTCCCAAGCGTCTCCCAGCTCTGGGGAGACAGACAACATCAGAGAGAGAAATATTCCCATCTATTATCCTTTCAAGAACAAAGTTCCCCAAAGGCTATTTGTTCTCACGTGGGCACAGCCGTCCCATGGGCAGAAGTGACAAATCTTAATTAACTATGAAACCAAAGAAACATAATTCACACAGGAAAGCACACACCATTTCACCTGTAAACAAAAAGTTGAAAATAAAAATAAGAGACCAACCCCTTATCCCACCTTGTTTGGACTGGCAAACATTTTAAATATTTTTTTATTATTATTATGGGGGGAGAGAGAGAGAGCATGAATGTACAAGCGTGAGCAAGAGTGGGGGTTGGGACAGGGAGAGGGAGAGAATCGCAAGCAGATGCCCCAACTAGCAGGGAGTTCAACTCTAGCCTCCATCCCAGGACCCTGAGATCATGACCTGAGCTGAAATCAAGAGTTGAATGCATAACTGACTGAGCCACCCAGGTACTCCTAGACTAGCAAACAATTTAATGACCGTTAATAACTAGTGCTGGTCAGGACACCGGGAGATGGATGCCCTCGCATAGGGTCAATGGGTCTAAAACTCCTCCAAAGGCAACCTGGCAATGTACTGAGATGAAAAATGTGAATTCTTTTATTCTGACCCAGCAATCTGACATCTAGAAAAGTGTCCTAGAGAAGTACAAACACAAATCTGCAAACATATATATATATAAGGTGTTGTTGTGTGCAAAACTGAATTCAACCCAAATGTCCATCTGTGGGGACTGGCTAAATACATTTTGATTATATCCACTTAAAATGCTAAAGAGCCCTTCCAAACAACTGTGCTTATTATCCTATTAGTAGGAATTATGGACCCTATCAGAGCCAACATCACCTGTAAATATTGTATAAACCATAAATATGCCCAATTTTATCACCCTAAATGAAAATCGTAGACAACACAACCCTCCTAAACTCAGAATATTTCCAACCACGCTGAAGATGTGTTGCCTTTACATTAACATAATGTTAAGTTCTAGGCTCAGATGATTAGAAACAGATTTCCATGAGACATTCCAAGATCCTGGGGATGCAGGAAAATTCTTTGTGCAGAACTGCCCTGCCCATTTCAGGCTTTTAACATCCATGTCCTCTACCTTCTCAATGCCTTAGTGGCCTTGCATCATTGTGGTGATCAAAAATAACCCTCCCACCTTTGAAAACCTATTGAGAACCAGGGCTTCTGGGTACTCAGTGGGAAAGATGACCAAGGTATATTATGGAGATAAGGCTGATTCTCAACAGTATCATGACATAAGCCCATTTTTTATTTTAAAAAGCTCATTTTAGGGCAGCCCGGGTGGCTCAACGGTTTAGCGCCGCCTTCAGCCCAGGGCGTGGTCCTGGAGTCCCAGGATCAAGTCCCACATTGGGCTCCCCGCATGGAGCCTGCTTGTCCCTCTGCCTATGTCTCTGCCTCTCTCTCTCTCTGTAGGTCTCTCATGAATAAGTAAATAAAATATTTTAAAAATAAATTTAAAAAATAAAATAAAAAGCTCATTTTAGGGGCACCTGGGTGGCTCAGTCGGTTGAATGGCTATCTTTGACTCAGGTCATGATCATGGTCCTGGGTTTGAGTCCTGCGTCCAGCTCCTGCTCAGTGAGGGATCTGCTTCTCCCTCTGTCTCTGCCTCTCTCTCCAATAAATAAAAATTTTTAAAAATAATAAAAAGCTCATTTTATTGATTATAAAATCCCAAGTGGAATCTTTCCCTGTCCCCTCCAAACACTCCTCCACTCATATTCGGTAGCAATCTCTTCCTGACTTTTCCCTAAAGAATCAGAACCTCTGCCCTGCAGCCACGTGCAGAATCTGTGAGGCCCCAATTCCTTTCCAGGCCAGAGGCCTGAACCACAGGGAGGGGGCTGGATGGTGGGATGAACACTGTGGATGGCAGACCCAGCAATTCCAGACCTTCTCACCCTCCATCAGTGTCTCTCAGCCACGAGGACTAGCTCTGCAGGCTTCCCACGGACTCAGGCCCAGACAGGTCAGCACCCCAAGCATGCCCCCGGCCTGAGCCTCAGCCTCATGGCTGGGATCCTGCCCAGAAGAGAAAAGGCAGAGCAACTGAGTTTTCTGAGAAACACATGCACATAGTACATGGACAAGTATGGTTCACATGGGCTAGGGCTTCCTCACTGAGGCTTTCCAATCTCTGCAAAATATAAAATTAAAGCCCAGGATTTCTTTCTTCCAATTCGTAAGCTAATTCATGCTTCATGAAAACACTCAAAAAATAGAGAAGACAAATTTCAAATCCACCACACAGCGTCCACCCAGAGCAACGATCGTCAATGCTTTGGACTTGTTCTTTTCCAGATCCTTCCTACGCATTTTTTGAAAGACTGGAATCACACTGTACAGCCCTTCGGGAGAGTGGGCCATGGGATCACTTTATATAGTGATCTTGATTATTTTCCTGATTCCAAATATATGATCTGCTTACTGTAGAAAAGCCACAGGCACTACAGAATGTGAAGTAGAAAGTGGAAGTACTTTCTGACCCATTGCTCTGAAAACCACAGTTGACAGCTGCTAATGTGACTACCCTGGAAGTCTGTTCTTTTGCCTTTTTTTTTTTTTTTAAGATTTTATTTATTTATTCATGAGAGACACAGAGAGAGGCAGAGAAGCAGGCTCCCTGCAGGAACCCTGATGGGGGACTCGATTCCAAGACCCCAGGGTCACACCCTGGCCCGAAGGCGGCGCTAAACCACTGAATCACCCGGGCTGCCCCTCTGCCTTTGTTAACACACGGGAATATAGCACCGGGCCAGAGCCTCCCATTCTGTTCTGCACCTTCCTTTTTCCCACTGAACACTGGGCCTTGGAGGTCTTTCTATGTCATATGAAAGGCTATACAATTGGCCCAATTTCCCTTCTGCAGTTGTAAGGCATACAATATTATAAATGTGCCTTATGGTATTTCTCTAACCTTGGGCTGATGGCTATTTGGATTCTCTCCGATAATTACTAGTACAGGCAGTCAGTCCCAAAGTGAACACCCTCGTACCCAAATCCTTATGCAATTGTGCAAGATCTTGGTAGGACATATTTCTTGGAAGTGTAGTTGCTGGATCACATTTAAAATGTACAAATTTGGAGTTCTCCAAAAAATTTCTCCTAAATGACACTCCAACAGGCAGAGAACACATCACTTAATTTTTTTTTTTTTTAAGATTTCTTTATTTGGAAGAGAGAGAGAGAGAGCATGTGTACAAGTGTGGGGAGGGGCAGAGGGAGAGAATCTTCAAGCAGACACCCACTGACCAGGGTCCCAGCACAGGGCTGAATCCTAGGACTCCAAGGATCATGACCTGAGCCAAAACCAAGAGACAGGTGCTCAACCGACTATGCCACCCAGGCGCCCCCAACACTTAAATTTTTATTTTATTTTTATTTTATTTTATTAAAGATTATTTTATTTATTTATTCATGAGAGACACACACAGAGAGACAGAGAGAGAGAGGTAGAAACACAGGCTGAGGGAGAAGCAGGCTCCATGCAGGGTGCCCAATGTGGGACTCGATCCCAGGTCTCCAGGATCACGCCCTGGGCCGAAGGCAGGTGCTAAACCGCTGAGCCACCCAGGGATCCCCAACACTTAAATTTTTAAACACAAACATGACATCATGAATTTACAAGTTATCTGGAATAGCTAGGTCATTACTGATGTCATCATTCACCTATGGTTCTCCACTGTTAGACTTTAAGCTTGTCACTGATTTTTCCCTGTTATTCCCTGCCACAGACATGTTTATAACTAAAACAGTTCCTGAATCTCTGTGCTTAAAAAAAAATGAAAAAGTACCAGTCTCCTCTCATATTCTGGCAGCTGTGAACAGCAGAGACAGACTCTGACCCCAGCCTGTCAAGGAACCTGCAGTGTTCTGAGCCTGCCCAAATGGGTGCTCTGTGCAGGACACATGGCTCTCCAGCTGCACTCTCTCAACCAGTGACTCAAACGCTCCCTGACTCCCCCATTCAGTGAGGAGTACCAAGAGAAATTACCTCCTGGCTGGAGGCTGTGGCTCCAACTGAAAACAATCAAGGAAAAAAGTATTTAAGAATTTGAGGGTGTGGCGTTTCACAGGATCAAAATTACTTTTCCCAAACCCAGAAAAGAATCATGCTACTCCTTGTTGGCAACTGATGGGTTTAATGCAACTAACTCTTCTTTTAAAGCACAATATAAAAGGTCCTAGATGAAGATTTGTTCCCTGGACTTTGGTTTCCACCCACGGCTGTGTGAATCTCCATTTCCTTGTTTACAAAAGACAATGAAGAATGTTTTGACTACTAGTGGCCAAGTTTATTCCTGCCCCTACACCTGGGGTAGACCTGTTTCCCCCTCCCAGAAATAGTGGCTCGTTGAGGTTGCAATGCTCATTACAGTTCAACAGGCCTGTAATGAGCTGCAAATCATTGGTGTTCTATTTTACCCAACAGGTTAATTAAAACAGGTGTTTATGGAAGCCTGAGAAGTAGGTACTTCCAGACATGGAGGGGAGTGGAAGCTGGTACTGTCACCTTTGACAGCCATCTGGCAGTGCTTTCACTGACTTGTGACGCAGTCATCCTGATCACCAACCCAGGTGTGCACAGGTGAGGAGCCCAAGGATGGGTCTGTGCTTACAATGCCAGACGAAACTCAGGCATTGCCAAAAACCTGCCTGTCCACAGGGGATGATTCCATACACTTGGTATAGAAGTATCAGCCATTAAAAAGATCAAGGTGTGGGACACCTGGGTGGCTCAGCTGGTTAAGGATCCAACTCTTGGTTTCAGCTCAAGTCATGATCTCAAGGTCCTGCGATCAAGCCCGCATCAGGCTCCACGCTCAGTGAGGAGTCTGCTTCTCCCTCTCCTTCTGCCCCTACCCCTTTACCGCCACTCATGCTCTCTCTCTCAAATAAATAAAATCTTTAAAAATAATAAAGATCCAAACTCAGTTGTTGGTGTGGTATCTTAAACAGAATAGGAGACCCAGGGGAGGCTCTCAAAAAGAAAATCATAACCCTGCCTAGAGAACAGAAAAACCCTTGGTTCTTCAAAGCCTGAGAGTACAAAATAAAAATAAATCCATAAATAGTAATAATAGTAACAACAAATTTCCTGTAATATGCCAGAAGTGAGGCCAGATGTTCGGGTCATGCCTTTGCCATTTCTTTGCAACATAGGATGTTACTGCTATTGGCGCTGTATTTATATCACTACTCTTACTACCAGCAACACAGCAATCAAGACCTCCGATCTTCTGTGGGGAAGAATCTGGAGGCTGCCTCCAATCTCCCTGAAATATCAGCTGTTGTTCTCCCAGTGGATGTTATAAAATGTTTTCTCCCATCATCCTTTCTGTAGACTCTAAGAAACTCGTAGCTCTATGTCAGCCTGGCTTGCCCCTCCTGGCTCACAGTCTAAGGGTTAATCTATACGCAAAGACACATAGAAGAAGCAGGAAGAACTGGGGAAGTTCCCTTGTTCACTAGGGAAGAGACCACAGTGCTGTGCGGCTTCCCCACTCTGGACCACGTGCAACTAGAGGTTTTAGGCAATTTCCATGAAACTCAGCATTGACTACTGCAGCAAAAAACTAGAAAGTGCCTAAGTATCCCCCACAAGAAGCAAACCTTACAGTGACTGTGCTATGGCCATACAATGGGCTGAAGGGGAGCCATTAAGAAAAAAGATAAACTAGATCCACATTTACTAATATGGAAAGATATGCACCATTTGTTTGCCAAGAAAAACTGTGCTTACCAAGAGCATATAATACACATGATCTTATTATTGTCATAAAAATCCCTATTTAGTCAAGTCTATATTTAGAGTGAAATACAGAAAAGACTGAAATAGGGATGCCTGGGTGGCTCAGCGGTTAAGAGTCTGCCTTCAGCCCAGGGTATGATCCTGGGGTCCCAGGATCAAGTCCCACATCAGGCTTCCTGCATGGACCTGCTTCTCCCTCTGCCTAGTCTCTGCCTCTCTCTCTCTCTCTCTCTGTGTCTCTCATGAATAAACAAATAAAATCTTAAAAAAAAAAAAAAGAAAAGACTGAAATTAAATACACACTAGCACCTGAATAGCAATTACAGCTACACTCTCATCGTTTTCTGCAAGGAACACGGATTACTTCTATAAGCAGCTGAACAAATTATTGCCAAGGAAACACAGCTAAAAGTCCTAAAGAAGTCTGTCAAAAAGAGTAGTTGTTTCTGGTGTCCTCCACCCAGTCGGGTTCAGAGCCACGGCTGGAGAGGGAAGGATGGGAAGGTTGGAAATAATAACCAGCAAAGGTGGTGGCACCTTGGTGGCTCAGTCGGTTAAGCATCTGCCTTCGGTTCAGGTCACAATCCTGGGATCGAGCCCCACATTGGGCTCCCTGCTTAGTGGGAGTCTGCTTCTCCCTCTCTCTCCACCCCTCTCCCCACATGTGCATGTGCACAGGCATTCTCTCTCTCCCTCTAATAAGCAAATAAAATCTTTAAAAAATAACCAGTAAAGCAGTAACACTCCCCAGGGTGGCATAATGCCCTTGCCCCCGGGAAGCCCCTCCTGAGACAGAATCCTAGCTTGCACCTCTGAGGCTCACAGAGCAAGGTGGAAACTTGCCTATAGACCTGCAGCAACCAGGAACTGCAGACCCAGAACTCAGACCAAGGCCATCAAGCCCCACTCCCCTGCTCTTTTGCAAAAGGAGAACCCAGCAGAAAGTATGACCACATGACCCAGCAATGCATTCCCAAGTATCTACCCAAGAGAAATGAACACATGTCCACATGACTCGTATATCATTATTTGCAAAAGCCAAAAGGGAGAAACAAACCAAACGCAGTGCAACTGATGAATAAAATGTGGTCCATCCATACAACGGGGTAGTATTCAGCAATGAAACACACTTGCTTCTGTGTGGATGAACCTCGAAAACACTGTACTAAGTGAAAGAAGCCAGACGTAAAAGACCCCACGTTATATAATCCTATTTATATGAAATGTCCACAACAGGCAAATCCATAGAGATTGAAAGTAGATTAGTGGTTGCCATGAGCTGGGTGAAATGGATCCATATATGGGGGGTGCTGTGGCTAAGAGGTGTGGGGTTTCCTTTTAGGGTAATGAAAATTGATTGTGGGCTAAAATTAGGGCTAAAATTGATTGTGGTGATATGGATGTATAATTGTGTAAATATACTTAAAGCTGCTACACTGGATATTTTATTTATTTTTAAAGATTTTATTTATTTGAGAGAGAGATAGGGAGAGAGAGCACAGGTGGGAGGCAGGGAAGAGAAGCAGGCTCCCCACTGAGCAGGGAGCCTGACACGTGGGCTCGATCCCAGGACCTTGGAATCACAACCCAATCTGAAAGCAGATGCTTAACTGACTGAGCTACACAGGTGCCCCTGCACTGGACATTTTAAATGGGTAAATTGTATGTTAGACGAATTATATTGCAATGAAGCTGCTAAAAAACATTTGCAAAGTAAAATTTTAAAAAGGGGGCCTCTGTATCCTAGCATATTTCCACACAGGATTTGAGCATTTTATTTTTAATATTTTATTTATGAAAGAGAGCGAGTGAGCGAGCATGAGGTAGGGGAGGGGCAGGTGGAGAGGGAGAAACCGACTCCCTGCTGTTCAAGCTCCATCCCAGAACCCAGAAATCATAACCTGAGCCAAAGGTTAACCATCTGAGCTACCCAGGCACTTTGGAATTGAGCATTTTAGCACATGCACAGGCTTCAGACAGAGGAGTCCCTGCAGTCGGGCTTGTGTCCCCTCTTGTTTTTTAGATACCAGGTCACTGGGTGGCCTCCTGCCCACTGCCAGTGTCACCCTCTTTTTCCTTCATCTGCCCAGCAGGCCCTCAACTTCTGGAGGTCCAAAGCTTTCTGGATGCTAGATGCCTAAGCTTCCCTGTCAGATTCTGCATTTCCAAAGCAGTGGGCAGAGCCCCAAGTCATAGAGCTTCCTGTGGCCACTGGGCAGGGACAGAAGCCCAGTGCCGCCAGGGTGGGGCTTCCTGGGGCTCTGGTGGACAGGGATGTCTCTCTTCCCAGTGAGTCATCAGACACTGGCATCTCAGTCTCATTCTGGGGTAATTGCTGTCCTTTGAGCAAGCTGTTAGAGTCACCCTTGGTGGACTGAAAATCTAAGTATAATCACCAAAATCTTCTGACAAGGGACAGGGCATGGGAAGTAGTAGCAACCTCTTTGAAGAGTAGTTGGCACTGCCCAGCCAAGTTCTAAATGTCTGGCTCCAGCCATTCCACCCCTGGGGATTTATCTGGCAGGTGTACTCCTGCATGGGCACAGGGACATATGGACAGAAATGTTTATGGAAGAGCTGTCTGTAGCAAAGGACTGGAAACGACCTTCATACAAGGTCCATGAGGGATGGGTTCAATACAACATGGGGCATGCAGACGATATTTAGCCCTCAAGATACAACAAAATAAGCTGCAGCACGCTGCAGTCACAAGAAGGGTCAAGCGATTAAGATCTCAGAGCATCAGGTTTACTCTCTACAGCCTTCCTCACAGGACTGCTATATAGCTCAAATGAGCAAAGTGTGCAGAGCAGTGCCCGTCCTTCCCATGGTGGCTGTTACGTAAGTGCTAGCTGATGGCAGCTCGTCTGTGCCAATATGGGAATTCAGCCACCAGAGTGCAAAACAGGTTTAATAGTCAACTAACATTTCCGTAAAAGAAGAAAAAGGGAGGGTCATATATACATGTACATGCTTATATATGCAAGGAACAATTCTGGAAGGACATACCCCAGGGAAACAGGGATCAGAGGAGTAAGGCTTACTTATCACTATTCCTTGGATATAACTCAAATTATTTTTACCCTGTACATATTTAAGTATTATGAAATATATATGCATTTTAAAGTCTGCTTAGATATACATATACGGAGATTTATTACAGCACTGTCTGTAAAGAAAAGAAAGGAGGAAACAATCAAAGTGTCTCCCAAGAGGGGAGCTGGCTAAAAAAATTCATGTACATCATGTGCCAGAATATAGTTCACTCTAAAAATACAAGAGAAAATACAAGAGGCGAGGGGTGTCTGAGTGGCTCAGCTGGTTAAGTATCTGACTCTTGATTGTGGCTCAGGTCATGACCTCAGGATGGTTAGATGGAGCCTTGTGTCCGGCTCTGCACTCAGTGAGGAGTCTGCTTGGGATTCTCTCCCTCTCCCTTTACTCCCCTCCTCTCTCTAAATAAACTTTAAAAAAAAAGAAAAAAAAAAAAAGAAATAAAAATAAAAATAAAAATGGTGAGAGGGGCGCCTGGGGGGCTCAGTCAGTTAAGCATCTGCCTTTGGCTCAGGTCATGATCCCAGGGTTCTGGGATCAAGCCCCACATCGGGTTCCCTGCTCAGTGGGGAGCCTACCTCTCCCTCTCCCTCTGTTGCTCCCCATGCTTGTGCGTGCTCTCTCTGACAATAAATAAATATTTTTTAAAAATTAAAAAAATAAATAAAAGAGGAAGGAAGGAAAGGAGAGGTGATCTATATATGCTGATACGGAATGATCCCCAAGATACACCCAGACCAGGAAAACAGTTTTTAAAAATAAAATTTCCCGTTTTATTAAAAAATTTTTTAAAAATTAAAAACATATATATGCTCATTCTAGGCAATGAAAAAATGACAGAGCAGTAGAAAGGGAATATGATTGTTCTAGATCCTGTCCAAAGACAATCCCTTTTGGTGCACTGATATACTTCTTTACCGGGTTTTTGGTTGTGTGTGTATGTGTGTGCATGCACGTGTGAGTGTGTTTTACAAAGCTATAACTGTACTCTATATTCTACCATTTGAATTTAACTCCAGAGCAGAAGCACTTTACAACTTTTCCACATTATTGTAAACTATAAACATCCTCGCTTGGCTGTCTGACATTCAAGACAGCGGTGAAGGACTCTGCCACTATTCCCCAGGGAACTAGGAGGAAGGCCTTGATAGTGACAGAACTGGACTGTTCACAATACATGCCTGGTACCTGCCAGTGTGGTGCCTCTTTGGAGGAACTCGAGGTGGCCACTTTGGTTGAACCACCCAGGTTGCCATGTCGACAGTAAACAAAAAAACACTTGAGCTTTGTGGAGGAGCACCAGGGAGAGGGAGGTTTGGAAAACTGAGCTGCTGTCCCCCTCTGAAGCTGCCACAGGCAACAGGAACCACACAGAGCCGGCCTTCGGTTACCTAGGACGGTGGGCAATGAAGAGAGGCACGTCTGGTCCATAACTGGTCATTCTACAAGTATAGGGGATGGGAAGAGCCATCAGTTCCCAGCCTTGCAGGCCGCTGCTGAGTCAGAGGATGACAGATGCCCCAGGGGATGCACAAGAGATAGCCAGGGCAGGGTGTCTTAAAACCACATCCTGAGGGAGCCGGGACAATCATTTTAACAGACCAGACTGAGACATCGGTTTAAAGAGGTTGCAGGCAGAGGCGTGAAAAGGGAAACCTATTCTAGGAACAAGGAGCAGTGTGGGGTGAACAGAGCCTACTTGAAGGATCCCTGGGGACCACGAGTGCTCCCATCCTCGGTGAGAATTTTGAACTATGCCTTATAGAAATTTTGAGGAGGGGCAATTTATTGATTTGTTTGGCAGAGGGGAGGTTACCTGGCTGTTTTGTTTTATTTTTCTTCTTCTACAAGTCCTTTTCTGCACACAATATGTATATGTAGTTCAAAATTCCTGAATGTTCAAAAATATATATAACGTGGATAAAGTCTCCCATAACGGCACCCTCTCCCCCAGAGAGAATCACTGTTAACTCTTGGGTACAAATTCCTCCATCAGTTTTTGCTATGTAGATACTAAGATGTGTGTATATAATTTTTTTTTATAAATGTGGGACTGTATTGTATTTCAATTTGTTTTTTTACTTACCAGTATTTAAAAGTAAAAATAGCTAACATTGTTTATTCTAATTATGTCCATATTGCCCTATGGCTTTTCATGGATCTTCCCTCCTCCCCCGCCCAAATACACACACACACACACACACACACACACACACACACACACCATGGCACTGTTTTCAAGTCAAATCACATGAAAACATCATCTTTGTTTTAATGTAAATACAGTATTCTCTTAAGACCATAGTTCATAATTTAAATAAGCACATTTGAGCTATTGCCATTTTTTCTTTATTACAAACAGTATCTTTGCATATGTAAATTTGGATGCTGATATAAATACCTCTGTACCAGTTCTAAACTGAGGTGGGTACCCCCTCGTGTGGGCTTTGCAAATACATGGCAGGGAACATTTTAGGTTGCCATAAAAACAGGAGAGAGGGGATCCCTAAGTGGCTCAGTGGTTTAACGCCTGCCTTTGGCCCAGGGCGCAATCCTGGAGTCCCGGGATCGAGTCCCACGTCGGGCTCCCGGCATGGAGCCTGCTTCTCCCTCCTCCTGTGTCTCTGCCTCTCTCTCTCTATCATGAATAAATAAATAAATAAATCTTTAAAAAAAAAAACAGGGGAGAATAGTAGTACTTATTGGGTGGGGGGCAGACATGCTGAATATCCTATAATATATGGGATAGTCCCACCCAATAAAGAACTGTCCCTCCCCAAATGCCTATAGTACTTCCAGTGGGAACACTTTGGCTGAGGACGATTCTCTGGAGGTCTGCTATCTCCAGATGCCATAGGAACTGTATTTTTTATTTTAATAACTATTGTAAAATGGCCCACAGGGGTTTATGTTTTATATGAATGTTATCCTTTAGCAAGAGGGCACCCAAAGTGAGTTCAGCATTCCTCCATCTCCTCCTTGATTATTTTTTTTAAATAATTTTGTTTTTTTTAAGACTTTATATACTTATGAGAGACACAGAGAGAGAGAGAGAGAGAGGCAGAAACAAAGGCAGAGGGGAGAAGCAGGCTCCATGGAAGGAGCCTGATGTGGGACTCGATCCCAGGACCCCGGGATCACACCCTGAGCTGAAGGCAGATGCTTAACCGCTGAGCCACCCAGGTGTCCCTCCCCTCCCTGATTCTGAATAAAGCACCTACGGTGTGCAGAGCATGGCCCCAGTCCTGGCACTAGGGATGAGAGATAAAGAGGCCACAGTGTCCTGCCCTTGTGAGGCTCACATCCTCAAGCCACAGGTGCAGACAAACCCCCATTCAATGGCAGACTCAGTCTGCACTTCCTTTAAAGGCTTCACTGTAGTCACATTTTGTGGTCAGGGGCTGGCCATCCGTACCTGAGACTCTTTAGCTCCTGGGCCCTCTCAATGTCTTCCAAAAAGCCCCCACCAGGCTCATGGTTTCTCTGGACAAGAAGCTATGAGGTCTGACCCCCCGACTAGGAGGCCACCAGGATCCTCCTTCCCTGGAAGCAGTCCCTCTTCTGGGACACCGCCCCCCACTCCCTCAATCTCATGGCCTGGGTCAGAAATGACTGGGTCAGACAGAGAATGCCTGATCCAGGCTGGGCCAACCAGATATTCACCCCCAGCGACTGGGTTGGAGGGGTCAAATCTGTATTTGCATGTGGCTCCAACTGTAATAAGGGGGCACTGGGGCAGTAGGGGTCCACTTTCCTGCTAGCTAGACTGAGGCAGAGAAGAATGAAGGACAGGTAAAGAGAGACAGTCCTCCTGCCTTCCGGTTCCTAGACTCATCCCCTGAGAGACCAGACACAGTTTCTTCCCCTGGGTCCCAAGAAACATTCCTGGACTGTTATAATAAATACCACTTCTTCCCTTGAGCTGGTGTGAGCTGGTGTCTGTTTCTTGAGCCCTTCAACCCTGAGCCCTCTGCTGGCACCTGGGTCCCCTCAAACCAGGTACAGGATATCTCAGGGATCTCTGTCTCCCCAAGCCTCCCTGGCCCACAGCAAACAGACAGAAGCACTGGGCTGCTCCCCAGTCCTTCCCACACTGCCCTCCGTGGGGCTGAGTGTGAGTTTCGGAGGCTGGCTGAGGTTGGCAAAGTGGGGCAAGCCACAAGCTGACCCTGCAGGGGCCCCCAATCTCAGAGGGGACCCGCCAGGCTGTTTCTAGAGCCGCCTGCCCCACAGGGACTTCAGTTAGAACTCCAGCCCTGACAGGAAGTAAATACCCAACTGTCCAAGAACTAGAATTATTAATTTTCTAAAAATAGATTGATTCTGAAGTTAGAGAAGAATGGCTCCAATTCCAAATCCCAAAGTGGTGATGCGCATTTTGCTTACAGCACTATCAGATACCTTCTGTTGGTGGGCATTAAATTAAATCAGGATAACATTGTTGCATTCAAAATTTTTTCAGGGTGTCCGATTGGCTCAGTTGGAAGAGCACATGACTCTTGATCTCGGGGTTATGAGTTTGAGCCCATGTTGGGCAAAGAGATTACTAAACTAAATAAATGAAATTTTTTCATCACCAGTTATTATACAAAAGCCCAGTAATGTTCATCTTTCCTCCTCTCCTTTTTACCAGCTTTATCGTGGTAGGAACACAAATCCCTAACAAAATAAGTACCCTTTCCTCAATCCAGAAGGATGTCCAACTCCAAGCAGTGTTATTTTTTAATCACGTCCCTGGACCCACACACACATACATCAGGGGGGAAATACAAATATTTACATGATTAGAACTCAGATGTCAACAACCAACTAGGTCATCACATTTACGTATGTGAACATGTGTGAGTATATGTTCCAAAAAATAAGATCTTTACAATTTTCAGTGCTCTCCAATATTTCCTAACCTATTCTGTTCTGTTGCATTTTTTTAGAAGTCAATGTTTTCAAAACCCAGTAGTGGGTCCTGAGCAGCTATTTCAAAAACACCACTCTAGGGGCACCTGGGTGGTTCAGGCAGTTAAGCATTTGCCTTCGGTTCAGGTCATGATCTCGGGGTCATGGGATCGAGTTCCAGGTCCTGGGACTGAGTCCAGCATCGGGCTCCCTGCTCTGCGAGGAGTCTCCTCCCTCTGCCTGCCACTCCCCCCTTGCTTGTGCTCTTTTTTTTTTTTTTTTATAATTTTTTTAAAAATTTTTTTGTTTTTTTTTGCTTGTGCTCTCTTGCTGACAAATAAATAAATAAAATCTTTAAAAAATCTTTAAAAAAACAAAACACCACTCTAAAGTAACGAAACTTGTTTTAAGCTAACAAAATCCTCCCCGTTTAATAGGCATATCCCCCAATCTGGGATTTAGAGTGCTGTCCACTGTTGGGGGCAAGACCCCAACCATTGATCCCCCAACTCCCCATCTCTTGCAGCAGGCGGGCTGGGGTGGGATGGGTTGGTCCACTCACCTTAAAATGGAAGGAGCTTGCCGGGGACCCACTGGAGCCATACTGCTCACTCTTTGTTAGGTTGCTGTAGTAGTTATTAACCTTGGAATTGACATCCTGGTGTGACCTGGGATCATCAGTGATGGGGCAGATGAAGTAACCTTCCTCATCGTCGCTGTCTGCCTCGGACTCACCGTCATGACCAGCCTGGGAGGTCTGGCCACCATCAACACCTTCCAGGCGGAAAATGAGGTCTTCGTCTGCCATGTTCCCAGGAGGCCCGTGTTACCCAAGCTGTGGGCAGTACAGCCAGAATTGTAGAGCAAATGCAGCGCTGTGGGTCCTACAAGAGAAGCAAGACAATGGATGCCGAAGCCCAGGGAAAGGGTGGGGGGAGCTCACTGTGCACCTCACCCTGAATGGCCCTGGTGACAAAAAGAGCTGGCATCCTCGGAGTGAAAAGTACAGCTATCTTTTGGGGAGGCACTTGGCACGCAGCATCTAGAACATTTTAAATGTACAAACCCGTCGACCCAGTAATTCCACTTTGAAGAACTCAGTGTTTGAAATAAGGCAGGGAAAATAAATGCTTCTTAAGCAACTGGGGTGATCTTTTTAGAATACAGAGTAGATCAAGTCATTCCGCTGCTTAACACCCTCCTGCAGCTTCTCTCCACATTATTAATAAAATGCAAATGGCTTGTAAGGCCAAAAAGCCGGCCTTGGTCTGGTTCCTGCCCACTTCTCCTCTGGCCTTGGCAGCTCTCCAGGCCCCCTGGCTTGCTTTCTGTTTGGTGAGCAGAGGGAGCCAGCCCATTTCCACCCCAGGGTTTTGTATTCGCTATTCCCTGTGACTGGAACAATCTCCCTAACCTTCCAACAGTGGGTTCTTTCTCATCAGTTGGATCCTGGCTCAAAAGTTCCCTCTTAGAAAAATCTTCTCTGGCTCCTGAATTCAAAGAATTCCTCCCAAATGCACATCTAGGCACTCCCTAGCACATCTCTCTGTTTTATACTCTACACAGAGATGTTCCTAAGCTGAAACCTCATTTACTTTTTTATTGTCTATAACCCCAGTGCCTCAAAGAGTGCCTGGCACAGAGTGGGTGCTCAATACATACTCCTAGAATGGTTGAGTGGCCCAAAGAATGTTCTCTTTAGCATGATCAATAACAGGAAAGAAAAGAAAGAAAAGAAAGGAAAAAAGGAAAGAAAGAAAGAAATGCTAACAGCCCACAATGTCCATCAGTGGAGGTTTGTTAAATTAACGACAGCTTTCAATACCATACACTGTTGTGTGCCTATTACAAAGACAGGGGAAGCTCTAGATATACAGATATACAAAGAGTGAAGAAAAAGTTCAGCAAGATTATAGAATACTAAAGTCAGTACTATTTCTATATGGTAGCAGTAAAAAATTCAAAGATGAAATTAAGAAAATAAATCCATCTATAAAGAACATCAAAATTGGGGATCCCTGGGTGGCGCAGCGGTTTGGCGCCTGCCTTTGGCCCAGGGCGCGATCCTGGAGACCCGGGATCGAATCCCACGTCAGGCTCCCGGTGCATGGAGCCTGCTTCTCCCTCCTCCTGTGTCTCTGCCTCTTTCTCTCTCTCTATGTCTATCATGAATAAATAAATAAATCTTTAAAAAAAAGAACATCAAAATAATAAAATACTTGGGAATAAATTTAATAAAAGAAGTCCAGGGATCCCTGGGTGGCGCAGCGGTTTGGCGCCTGCCTTTGGCCCAGGGCGCGATCCTGGAGACCCGGGATCGAATCCCACGTCAGGCTCCCGGTGCATGGAGCCTGCTTCTCCCTCTGCCTATGTCTCTGCCTCTCTCTCTCTCTGTGTGACTATCATAAATAAATAAATTTAAAAAAAAAAGAAGTCCATGACTAGTCCACTGAAAAACAAAACCTGGTGAAAGAATTAAAGATCTAAAAAAATAAAAAATAAAAAGCAGCCCAGGTGGCTCAGCGGTTTAGCACTGCCTTCAGCCCAGGGTGTGATCCTGGAAATGTGGTATTGAGTCCCACGTCAGGCTTCCTGCATGGAGCCTGCTTCTCCCTCTGCCTGTGTTTCTGCCCCCCACGCCCGTGTGTGTGTGTGTGTGTGTGTGTGTGTGTGCGCCTCTCATGAATAAATAAACTCTTAAAAAAAAAAAGATCTAAAAAAAATGGGATGATATTCTGTGTTCAGAGATTAGAAGATTTAATACTACTAAGATGGCAATACTCCCCAAATTGATTTATAGACTCAAACCAATCACTATCAAAATTCTAACGGCTTCTTTGAAGAAATTAACAAGCCAGGTCCTAAGTTCATATGAAAATTCAAGGGACCCAAAATAGCCAAAATAGTCTTGAAAAAAGAGGAACAAAGTTGAAGGAGTCATACTTCCTGAATTCAAAACTTGCTACGAAGCTGCAATAATTAAGATAGTGGGTTTTGGCATAAGGATAGACACAGATCAATGGAATATATTTGAGAGTCAATAAATAAACCCTGACGTTTACAGCCATTGATTATGACAAGGGCACCAAGACAATTCAATGGAGAAAGAATAATCTTTTCAACACATGGTATGGGACAAGCGAATATATAAGAGGCAAAAGAATAAAGTTGAACCCCTTCCTTACCCTAGTCACAAAAATAACTAATCAAAGACTTAAATATAAAGGCTAAAATATTACCTAACTCTTAGAAAGTAACAGGAGGGGCACCGGGATGGCTCAGTTGTTTAGGTGTCCAACTCTTGATTTCAGTTAAGGTCATGGTCTCGGGGTCCTGAGATCCAGCCCCATGTCAGACTCCATGCTTACTACAGAGTCTGCTTGTCCCTCTCCCTCCCCCTGCTTGCTCTCGCTCTCAAATAAATAAAATCTTCGAGAGAGAGAGAGAGAGAGAGAGAGAGAGAAAGAAAGAAAGAAAGAAAAAGAAAAAGAAAAAAGAAAAGAAAAGAAAAGAAAAGAAAAGAAAAGAAAGGAAGAAAGAAAAAAGAAAGAAAGAAAGAAAGAAAAGAACATAGGAGAAAATCTTTCTAATGTGGGTCAAGCAAAGCCTTCTTAGAAATGATACCAGGGACGCCTGGGTGGCTCAGCACTTGAGCATCTGCCTTTGAATCAGGGCATGATCCCAGTCCATGGATAGAGTCCCACATTGGGCTCCCTGCGAGGACCCTGCTTCTCCCTCTGCCTATGTCTCTGCCTCCCTCTGTGTGTCTCTCATGAATAAATAAAATCTTTAAAAAATACAAAGAGAGAGAGAGAGACACACATGCCTGGGTAGCTCAGTGATTGAGCGTCTGCCTTTGGCTCAGGGAGTGATTCCAGAGTCCCAAGATCAAGTCCCATATCGGGCTCCCCACAGGGAGGCTGCTTCTCCCTCTGCCTGTGTCTCTGCCTCTCTCTCTCTCTGTTTCTCATGAATAAATAAATAAAATCTTTAAAAGAAAAAAAAGATATGGGGATCCCTGGGTGGCTCAGCGATTTAGCGCCTGCCCCTGGCCCAGGGCATGATCCTGGAGTCCTGGGATCAAGTTCCACATCAGGCTCCCTGCATGGAGCTTGCTCCTCCCTCTGCCTGTATCTCTGCCTCTCCCGCCGACCCCACCCCCCATCTCTATCTCTATCTGTGTCTCTCATGAATAAATAAAATCTTAAAAAAAAGGATATGATACCAAAAACACAAGCAACAAAAGAACAAGATAAATTAAGCACCACCAAAACTAAACACTGGTGCTTCAAAGGACACCGAGATAGCAACGAGAGAACGAGAGAACGAGTAAACCTTCACAAATCATAGAACAGATAAGAGAGGAGTTCTTTATAAGTCTATAAAGAACATAGACAACTTAACAATAAAATGACAACCTAAATTAAAAAATGGGCAAAGGGCTTGAATGGACTTGAACAGACATTTTCTAGAGAAGATATACTCATGACCAATAAACACTTGAAAAATGCTCAGCATCATTGGTCAGTAGGGAAATGCAAGTCAAAACCACACCCACTGGGGATCCCCAGGTGGCGCAGTGGTTTGGCACCTGCCTTTGGCCCAGGGCAAGATCCTGGAGACCCGGGATCGAATCCCACGTCAGGCTTCCGGTGCATGGAGCCTGCTTCTCCCTCTGCCTGTGTCTCTGCCTCTCTCTCTGTGTGTGTGTGACTATCATAAATAAATAAAAAATTTTTTTAAAAAAACCACACCCACTGGGATGGATATAATTTTTTTAAAAAATGAGAAAATAACAAATGTTGGCATGGTACAGAGATACTGAAACCCTCATACACTGTTGGTAGGAATGTGAAATGGTGCAACCACTTTGGAAAATAGTCTGGCACTTGTTTCCTCAGAAAGTTAACCACAGAATTACAATATAATTCCACTCCTGGGTATACAGCCAAAAGAAATGAAAACATCCACATAAAACCTTGTATACTTATGTTCACAGAAGTATTATTCATAATAGCTAAAAGGGGAAACAACCTAAGTATCCAGCAACTAATGAATGGATAAACAAAATGTATCCACACAAGGGAATGCTATGCAGCCACAGAAAGGAGTGAAGAACCCAACACTTAAATGAACCTTAAAAGCATCAGGCTAAGTAAAAGAATAACCACAAAAGACCCCATATTGAATGATTCCATTTATAGGAAATATCCAGAAAAGGTACATCTATATAGAGAGAAGATATGTGAGTGATTGCCTAAGGATGGGGAAGGGGAGACATAGAGGAGGGAATGAGTATTGCTAATGGGTTTCTTTGGAGTTGGCCAAAATGTTCTCAAACTGGTGTTGGTTGTATGACTGCCAATATGCTAAAACCCACTGGACTGTACACCTTTTTAAAGATTTTATTTGAGAGAAAGCAAGAGTGAGAGAGATTACAGAAGAAGAGGAAGCAGCAGACTCCCTGCTGAGCAGAGAGATAGATGTGGGGCTTGATCCCAGGACCCCAAGATCATGACCTGAGCAGAAGGTAGACGCTTATCTGACTGAGCCACCCAGGCACCCCAAATTGTACACTTTATATGGATGGACTGTACAGTTTGTGAATTATATTTCAATAAAGCTTCAGTTTAAAAAAAAAGCTAAGAAAAACTGTGAAATTTTGTTTTTTAAGATTTTATTTTTACATAATCTCTACACCCAATGTGGGGCTCAAACTGACAGCCCCAAGATGAAGTCACTTGTTCTACTGACTGAGCCAGCTAAGCACTCTGAAAACTGTTAAATTTATTTATTTATTTATTTATTTATTTTTTAATTTTATTTATTTATGATAGGCACACAGTGAGAGAGAGAGAGAGGCAGAGACACAGGCAGACGGAGAAGAAGGCTCCATGCACCGGGAGCCCTACGTGGGATTCGATCCCGGGTCTCCAGTATCACGCCCTGGGCCAAAGGCAGGCGCTAAACCGCTGCGCCACCCAGGGATCCCTGAAAACTGTTAAATTTAAAAAGCAAGTTGCGGAGGCGCCTGGGTGGCTGAGTGGTTGAGTGTCTGCTTTCAGCTCACGTCGTGATCCTGGGGTCCTGGGACTGAGTCCTGCATCAGGCTCCCCTGCAGGGAGCCTGCTTCTCCCTCTGCTTGTGTCTCTGCCTCTGTCTCTCATGGATAAATAAAAATCTTAAAAAATAAATAAATAAATAAATAAATAAATAGATAGATAGATAGATAGATAGCAAGTTGCAGAACAGGAAGTATATTATGGTAATCCTACTTTTGTTAAAGGAAAGGGGGCCTGGCTGGCTCAGTTGGTAGAGCATGCGACTCTTGATCTCGAGATCATGAGTTGGAGCCCCACATTGGGAGTGAAGCCTACTTAGAAAAGAAAAGAAAAGAAAAAAGAAAAGAAAAGAAAAGAAAAGAAAAGAAAAGAAAAGAAAAGAAAAGAAAAGAAAAGAAAAGAAAAGAAAAGAAAAGAAAAGAAAAAAAGAAAGAAAAGAAAAGAAAAGAAAAGAAAAGAAAAGAAAAGAAAAGAAAAGAAAAGAAAAGAAAAGAAAAGAAAAGAAAAAGGACATTTGTAGATGCATTAAAGCTTCCCTCAGGGACCCCCGGGAGTTCTACCAACATTGGGATGAGCAGTGGCAGTGGAAGCTGGCAGCTGGGGGTGGAGGGAACTTTTAAGAACTTTGCACACTTCTATACTGTTTTCACTTTTTACAGAGCTGGACTGCTTTCAGTATAAAAGAATAAATAAGTGAAAACAATTTTAAAACATTTTTAGATCAAGGCAATAATTCCCTTTATTCTTATCAGCTCTTTCCATCTGCAGGCAGCCTTCTAGGAGGTTCTGGCTCTTTCTTAACAGTTATTACAAAAATATTAAAAAAAAAAAAAAAAAAAGGGACGCCTGGGTGGCTCAGTGGTTGAGCTTCTGCCTTCGGCTCAGGTCTTGATCCCGGGGTCCTGGGATCAAGTCCCGTATCGGGCTCCTTGCATGGAGCCTGCTTCTCCCTCTGCCTGTGTCTCTGCCTCTCTGTGTGTCTTTCATGAATAAATAAATATTTCTTAAAAAAAAAAAACAGTTATTACAGCAGTCCTAACTATCCTATTAACTATTCAATACACACAAAATGTAAATTAAAGTTTTGGGAATCTGTACTTAGCTTTACTTTGTACAATGCACTCTATTTTCTACTCACTTTTGTTTTGCTTTACTTTCTTTTCATTCTGTTTCTTTAATGAACCACCCACAGTGATTTCTTGAAAATCACAGCTCTAGGTGTCAACTGCAAAGCTTGTTTCTTATCCCGTGGGCAAGACACAGTCATGGGCTGGAGCCAATGCCTGAGCCACCTGACCCTGCTTGTTACCAAAAACTGCCTGGGCCCTGGGCCCACTTCTCCCTGCTTCCCGGCCACTCCCAGCCCCAGTGCTTACTCTGCCCTGCTCAGCCCTGGGCCAGAACCTCTGCTGACCAAGGCAGGTCACTGGCCTCTGGGGGCTGGGATGGTGCTCGGCAGAGGCAGTATAGTTAGGAACCTGTACTCGGGTACAAACCCAAGCTGTGCTACTGGTGATGTTGACTAAATTAATTCATCTCACCAACTCCCCCATTTGTGGGGGGAGCTGAGTGCGGCAGTGGCTTGAGGTTCCACAGCCAGTTCACAAGGGAAACAAAAGGAGCTTCAGACAAGCAGCTGTGAGCCTGCCTGTCACAGCGCCTTGTACTCAGCAGGCACTCAATCTAGAACTGATTGAGCAGGAGCTGTTTTATGGTTTTTCCGTTGCCATAAACTTGCTCTTAAGGCAGCTGTGGCAGCGCCTGCTAACTGTCCCCCAACAGCTATTCTCTCCTTAATAACAACTGCTGGTTTTTGGCTAAGCACATGGCCACTCAAAATAAGGTCTACACTTCCTAGATTGCTTTGCAGTTAAGTGTGACCACGTAACCAAATTCTGGCCAACGGGATATAAACAGAAAGGCTGTTTTCAACATTAGGGATGAGTTTTTAAAGGGAGGGAATGTGCCCTTTTGGAGTCTTCCTTTTTCCGGCTGGCTGGAACAGAGGTATGATGGCTGGAACTCAAGCAGCTATTTTTAACCAGGAAGAGGAAACCATATGCTGTGGATGGCAGAGCTATGAGACGGAAGGAGCCTGGGGCAGCATAATCTTATATCAGGGGGACTCACAATCTTCAGACTTTGCTATCTAAACTTACATAATCTACTGAAATTTTCTTTTTTTCGTTTACTACTTGCTAATTCTAACTGGTCCAGTAATATTGTCTCTCCCACAAAAAGTCACAGCACATCTCTTAATGAGAAGTCAATACCTGGGTAGGATCAGCCTGGGAAAACTGTCACCTCAAGCCAGAGCCCATACTTGTCAGCTAACTCCCACATTTGCCCAGGAAGCCCTGGAGGATGTTGGATTCCCCTAGGCAGGCAAGGAGCCCTCACTGGCCCATAACTTTGCCCCTCGATGTGTGTTCCAACACCAGCCAAGACCCCGACCTCCCAGGAATCTCCACCTGACCTGGACTTCCTTTAGCCTACAGAGGTCTGCTCCTGTCAGCGAAAAGCTTACCACCAGGAGCAGGACCCCAGTTCCCAAGACATCAGAATTCTCTAGAAGGCTTCTTCTGCTCTCACTTAGAAATCCACATCTTGGGCAGCCCGGGTGGCCCAGCAGTTTAGCGCTGCCTTCAGCCCGGGGTGTGATCCTGGAGACCCAGGATCGAGTCCCACGTTGGGCTTCCTGCAGGGAGCCTGCTACTCTCTCTGCCTGCCTGTCTCTCTCTTTCTGTCATGAATAAATAAATAAATAAATAAATAAATAAATAAATAAATAAATAAATTTTTAAAAATTAAAAAAAAAAAGAAATCCTCATCTTCCCTTCCCAATCCCTGACACACCCTAGGAAAATGTTTGTATGGAGAGGCAGCTCCACGGAGCTCTGAGTCAGACCCAAGTTCAAGTGTGACATCACCTCTCAAGTCTCAGCTTCCTTGTTGTTGTTGTTTTTAAATATTTTATTTATTTATTCATGAGAGACAGAGAGAAAGAGAGAGAGAGAGAGAGAGAGGCAGAGACACAGGCAGAGGGAGAAGCAGGCTCCATGCAGGGAGCCCAATGCGGGACTTGATCCCAAGACTCCAGGATCACGCCCTGGGCCAAAGGCAGGTGCTAAACCACTGGGCCACTTAAGGATCCCCATCAAGTCTCAGCTTCCTGGTTATAATCAGAGTTGTACCCACCCCATTACAGCGCTAGCACAGAGCAAGCACAATGACACAGAGCTATTCTTATCACCATCATTTTTACGATCATAAATAAGGGGGGACTGGGCCTTGGGTCCCAGCCATGCTGGTAACCTGGATACCTGGTCAGCAGCCAAGCCAAGCTTCTTCAGGGGTCCTGGGGGAACAGGCTATTTCAGGCTCTGGCCAAGGAACCACTGCTTTTACTGGGTCTTGCTATAAAAGGTTCCTCTGGCAGTGGCTGGGGCAGAAAGCATGTCTAGGTCAAGGCCTGTGGCCCAAGCCACACTGAGTGCTGGTCCTCCTCGGGGCTCCCCTCCCCCGCTCCGAGCTGCCTCGTCAGGGGCAGAAATGAACTACAATCTCCTGCCCGCCACTCCCAGGAGCCAGCACCCTGGATCCCATATGGTCCACGCTGCGCGGGCCAGTGCACACATTACTATGCGCCCAGCACGGCAGAACCACGTCCTCAGCTGCCCCACGGCGAACAGGGTGACTTAGGTGCCACCTTGCATCTCGCACCTACTTCAGCTCCTGCTCCTGCTCGGGGATCTGCCTCTCCCCCACGCCCAGCTTCCGCGGTTGGCGGGGTAACCGGGTGTGTCACATGACCCCGGCCTAAGCCAATCACGGCCGGCCACGGTGATTGGCTCAAAGGGGAGCATGTGACTCCAGCTAGCCAATCG
This sequence comes from Canis aureus, assembly GCF_053574225.1. Taxonomy (NCBI): domain Eukaryota; kingdom Metazoa; phylum Chordata; class Mammalia; order Carnivora; family Canidae; genus Canis; species Canis aureus. The sequence goes on along the minus strand of NC_135618.1, from coordinate 54,401,548 downwards.
GGCGCAATCCCAGGTTAGCCCGCGCTTGGGCCTGAGACCCCAGAAGGGCAGAGCATCCTTTCCTGTAGGACGCGAATCCGAGATGGGCTGAGGCCGCCAGAGAACAAAGGTTTGGTGGAAAGTAGAACAAGAGATGAAGAAAAAAATGAAAGTGATGATGTCATTTGAGACCCTGAATCCAAACATGCCTGAGGCCGAAGTACCCACCTAGACTTCTGAATTACCCTTTGGAGGCAGGGCAGGGAGGACTTGTTTGGTTGTACATAGTTTTTTCTCACCTGTGATATGAAGTTTATTATTATTTTTTAAGATTTTATTTATTTATTTGAGAGAATGACAGAGCAAGCATGGAAAAGGTGGTGGGGGATGGGCAGAGGGAGAGAGAGAAGCAAACTCCCCTGTGAGCAGGGAGCTGATGCGGGGCTTGATCCCAGGACCCTGGGATCACGACCTGAGCCGAAGGCAGATGCTTAAACACCTGAGCCACCCAGGCACCCCCGATATGAAGCTTAAAACCCAGCCAGGACGTAGAGCAATGGCATAGTATTTATTATAATTAAAAAAAATATTATTAAAACACACAGGGGCGCCTGGGTGGCTCAGCTGGTTGAGCATCTGGTCATGATCCACTCTGATCATGATCTCAGGGTCCTGGGATCAAGCCCCACATCAGCAGGGAGTCTGCTTCTCCCTCTCTCTCTGCTCCTCCCCACCCCCACTCATGTTATCTCTCTCTCTCTCTCTCTCTCTCTCTCTCAAATAGATGCAATCTAAAAAAATAAAATAAAAAGTAAATCACACAGTTACAAAGAATACGCCTTTCCTACCAAGGCCACCATGTATGATCATACAGGTTGGATACTCCTCAACTTTAGTGAACAGCGCTTGCAACAGGACACGAGCGGCCCTGCTTCCCACCTCCAGAGGCAGCCACTTCTAATTATTCTAGATGTTAGTTTAGGTAGATATTGCCACATCTCTAAATGTGGCTTCTCTGCTATTTCTTATTTCATCTATTTGAGTCCTCATCTATTGATTCCCTGGTGTTTGATAAATGAGATTTGAGCTTCCTTCGAACATCCCACTTCCTTTCTGCACCCCACCACCCCCAGACTGGCAGGTTTCTCCTGGTTCCTTTAGATCTCACGCCAAGAACCTCTTATTCCACCAAGCAGGAGGAGCTATGGTTTCTCACAGCTGAGTAAGAGTTCATCTCACCGTGAGAGAGAAGGAAAGATGTGGCTTTTGTGCTGCAAATGAGTGATAAGAAAGCAGAAGATACTTTTGCTCCTACTGACCTCAAAGATGAGTAATTTGTACTGAAATAAGGCAGATAAGTGACACATGTAGACAGCTTCTGGTATCCCAGGTCCCATGCTAAGCACTCGACACAGACACGCTCATCTGGCAATGACTGGAGCTCCTGGGTGAAGAAACTGACAGCCTGCTTTGTGATGGGGAGGAGAAGTGAGCAGGGGCAGCCTGTCCGGGGCTGTACCCAGCTTGTTTCAACAGTATCTTAGGCTCGAGCTTGAGTTCTCAGTTTTCTTCAAACCAGAAAGAAAAACCTATCTTGGAAGAGATATCTGCACTCCCATGTTCACTGCAGCATTAATTTACAATAGTCAAGATATGGAAACAACCTAAGAGATGGATGAACGGATAATGAAAATCTGGTGTATATATACAATGGAATGTTATTCATTCTGTCATTTGCAAAAACATGAACGAACCTGGAGAACATTATGTTCAGTGAAATAAGCCAGACACAGAAAGACAAACATTTTATGATCTCACTTCTATGAAGAATTGAAAAAAAAACAAAAAACAAACCTCAAGTCATAAAAACAGAGAGTAGGATGGTGGTTGTTCACAGGGGCTTGGGAGGTGGAGGAAATAGGAAGATGTTGGTCAAAGGGTACAAAGTTTCAGTTGTGCAAGATGAGTAAGTCCTGGGATGTAAAGTACAGTACAGCATAGTGATTATAGTTAATAATACTCTATTGTATACCTGAAATTCACTAATAGACCTTTTTTTAAAAAAGTTCTTTTAAATGTCTCTACACCTGCTGCTCAAACTCAAGACTCCAAGATCAAGAGTCCCATGCTGTTCCGAATGAGCCAGCCAGGCACCCCGAGAATAGATCTTTTTTTTCTTTTCAAGATTTTATTTATTTGAGAGAGAGAGAATTTTAAGCAGACTCCATGCTGGATGCCCCATATAGAGGTCGATCTCGTGACCCCAAGATCATGAGCTGAGCTGAAATCAAGAGTCAGACGCTTAACTGAATGAGTCACTGAGGTGCCCCCTGAGAATAGATCATAATTGTTCTCACACACATAAAAAATGTTAACACGTTGAAATGACAGATATGTTAATTAGGTTGATTGTGGTAGTCATGGCACAATACATATCTATGTCAAATTATCACGTTGTACACCTTAAGTATGCACAATTTTTGTCAATTACACTCAATAAAGCTGATGAAAAACAAATTAGCAAGTCAAAGCCCAATACAGTGACTAAGGGCCTGCGCTCTGCAACCACAGGGCCCACTTTGAATCCCAGCCTCCCCGTTAGGAGCCAAAACTCTGTTCTAAGGGTAAGCCACGCCTTGAGTCTGTCCCCCACAGTGCCTGGCACTGAGCAGGGCTCCACAGTGCTAATCAAATACCTCTCCAGACTACGTTTTATTTATTTACTGGGGGTGGGGATAGTAACAAATGTACAGGATCAGAGGTTACCAAGTCAAGCTTATGTCAGTGTCTTATTAATGTCTCTATCTCTGGCGTATGGTAGGTGCTCATGAAGAAACATTTACTTAGGGGCGCCTGGGTAGCTAGGTTGGTTGGGTGTTGTACACTTGGTTTCAGCTCAGGTCATGATCTTGGGGTTGTGGAATCAAGGCATTCTGTCTCTACCCCCATCCCCCCATTTGTACTGGCGCGTGTGTGTGCATGCACATTCGCACGCTTTCTAAAATAAATCTTTTATTTATTTTAAAGATTTTATTTATTTGAGAGTGAGCGAGAGAGCGAGCATGAGCAGGGGGAGGGACAGAGGCAGAGGGAGAAGCACTGAGTGGAGAGCTTGATTTGGGGCTCAATCCCAGGACCCCAAGATTATGGGGAAGGCAGTGGAAGGCAGTGAAGGCCACTTCAGTGGAAGTGTCTGAGTGGAAGGCAGACACTTAACCGAGTGAGCCATGCAGATGCCACATAAATCTTAAAAAAAGGAAAGAAAAAGAAATGTTTATTTAAAACACTGTGGAAATAATAGAGTTTATGTCAGAATAAAAGGACTGATTTATAGATGTCCATGCCCACCTGCCACCTCCTTGCATCTTATCCCCACCTGCGCTGCCCAAGAACCAGTCACCATTCACCACCAAGCTCTTAGCTTCCTGCTTGCGCACCACAGAGGACCCTCTTTCTGAAAAGCCTCTCTTCCCTATTGCTAAGCCCCTTGGTTCCCTTCAGAATCCAGCTCAAATTTCTGCTCCCTCCAGAAAGTCCTCCCTGGGTGGTGTCCTCATCCATGAAACAGAGGACAATACCCATATCTGGAGCCGTGTGAGGAGTCAGTGGGAGCAGGCATGTGGCACCTGACAGAGAACTGGCACTCAAAAGTACCAGCTGTTATTGTGCTCTGACCAACTCCTATGCCCCACTCCCTAAGTCACTTCACTCCTGCCAGGCTCTCCATAAGCATTTCCATTACACCCAGAAGCCAAATATTCTTTTTTTAAAAAAAGATTTTATTTATTCATAAAGGACACACAAAGAGAGGCAGAGACATAGGCAGAGGAAGAAGCAGGCTCCCCATTGGGAACCTCATGCGGGACTCGATCCCAGGACCCCGGGATCATGACCTGAGCCGAAGGCAGATACTCAACCACTAAGCCACCCAGCTGCCCCAAGGCCAAACATTCTATGTGAGCACACTGGCCCTCCAAAAGATGTCCACATCCTAAAACCCAGGCCCTGTGAATTATGTTCCCTTACATGACAAAAGTAACTCCACAGGTGTGATTAAGTTCAGGATCTTGAGATGGGGAGATTCTCCTGGAAAATCCAGTGAGCCCTATACAATCACAAGGGTTCTTATATAAAAAGGGTGTAGGAAGGCCAGAGCTAAAGAAATGTGACAATGGAAGCAGGGGTCACAGAGAAAATTGGAAGATACTATGCAGTTGGCTTTGAAGATGGAGCATGGGGCCACAGCCAAGGAAGGCAGGCAGCCCCTAGAAGCTGGAAAGTGCAGGGAAACAGATTTCTCCTTGAGTCCGCAGAAGGAACTCAGCCCTGCTGACACTTTTACTTTTGAATTTCAGAAGCCAGAACCATAAGAAATTTGTGTTGTTTTAAGTCACCAAGTTTGTGGTGATTTGTTATAGTAGCGATAGGAAACAGATGTAGTCTAGAACAGTCTAGAACAATGTTGCCCTTCAGGGGACACTTGGCAAATGTCTGGAGACATTTTTGGTTGTCACAACTCTCAGAGTATAGCTGGCCTCTAGTTAATAGACGCCAAAGATGCTGCTAAACATCCTACCATGCAGGACAGGCCCCCAACACAGAATTAATTATTTAGCTCAGAATGTTAACGGTGCCAAGAGACTGTGCTTTAAAATGATTCTGGAGGGGGCAGCCCAGGTGGCTCAGCAGTTTAGCGCTGCCTTCAGCCCAGGGCCTGATCCTGGAGTCCTGGGATCGTCCCACGTCAGGCTCCCTGCATGGAGCCTGCTTCTCCCTCTGCCTGTGTCTCTGCCTCTCCCTCTCTGTGTCTCTCATGAATAAATAAATAAAATCTTAAAAAAAGAAAGATTCTGGAGGAAGTGCTAGGAGACTTCCCTGACCTACTCTCCTTCCTCTCTTCCTTAAAAGCAAATCTCCGGGCATACCATTCTTTTGATTGGAGAAATTAGCTCACCTATGAGAGACAGCAACCCCCAGCTGAACCCAAGGAGCTCAGTCAACATTTGCTCTGCTGAGGCTCATAAAAATGTCACTGCAGTACACTGTGCTTTGTGCATATAAAACTGTCATGGAGCAAAGACAATTTTATTGTTTTAAAAAAAATCAGAAAAATACACTTTAGAAGACAAAGCACAAAATATTGTAATTATAGCTTCAATTTACAAGATGCACAAGAGTCTGATTTTTAATTTTTAATCATTTGCTGGGCACCCTTCTCATGTACCCAGGACACTCTGTACTCCTGCAGGTCAGGCCAGGGATACAGCATGTCTCACTTCTCAGGAGAACTCTGTGTTTACACAGCCTTTCGGTGGCCAGACCATGTGAGCATCTGGAACAAAAGGGGCCGTGTTTTATTCCTCTCTAGCTCCCAAGAGCACAATGCCTGGCACACACCAAGTTCTCCATAAATGCATGTTGCATGAGTGAGTAACTAGAGAAAAGTTGGCAATTCTGCTCATATCATGGGCATTGCAAGCGTGGAGTGGAGGGAGTATCCCATTATAATTATAAGGCATCGGGGTGTTAGCCTGAGACACAGCTGAGATCCTGAGCGGGGAAAGCCTAGATCATGGAGTGGCCCTCAAAAAAGCACTCAGACTATATCTGCCCATCAGGCTTTTGGGACAAACAGATCTGGGTTTTTTTTTTTTTTTTAAAGATTTATTTATTTATTCGTGATAGACATAGACAGAGAGAGAGACAGAGGCAGAGACACAGGAGGAGGGAGAAGCAGGTTCCATGCCAGGAGCCTGACGTGGGACTCAATCCCGGAACTCCAGGATCGTGCCCTGGGCCAAAGGCAGGCGCTAAACCGTTGGGCCACCCAGGGATCCCCCAGATCTGGGTTTAAGGCCTGTCTCTCATGGCCAACACGCACATGAGAAAATGCTCTGCATCACTGGCCATTAGGGAAATACAAATGAAAACCACAATGAGATACCACCTCACACCAGTGAGAATGGGGCAAATTAACAAGGCAGGAAACTACAAATGTTGGAGGGGATGCGGAGAAAAGGGAACCCTCTTACACTGTTGGTGGGAATGTGAACTGGTGCAGCCACTCTGGAAAACTGTGTGGAGGTTCCTCAAAGAGTTAAAAATAGACCTGCCCTACGACCCAGCAATTGCACTGTTGGGGATTTACCCCAAAGATACAGATGCAGTGAAACGCCGGGACACCTGCACCCCGATGTTTATAGCAGCAATGGCCACGATAGCCAAACTGTGGAAGGAGCCTCGGTGTCCATCGAAAGATGAATGGATAAAGAAGATGTGGTTTATGTATACAATGGAATATTACTCAGCCATTAGAAATGACAAATACCCACCATTTGCTTCAACGTGGATGGAACAGGAGGGTATTATGCTGAGTGAAGTAAGTCAGTCGGAGAAGGACAAACATTATATGTTCTCATTCATTTGGGGAATATAAATAATAGTGAAAGGGAATATAAGGGAAGGGAGAAGAAATGTGTGGGAAATATCAGAAAGGGAGACAGAACGTAAAGACTGCTAACTCTGGGAAACGAACTAGGGGTGGTAGAAGGGGAGAAGGGCGGGGGGTGGGAGTGAATGGGTGACGGGCACTGGGGTTTATTCTGTATGTTAGTAAATTGAACACCAATAAAAAATAAATTAAAAAAAAAAAAAAAAAAAAAGGCCTGTCTCTGCCACTAGTACCTGAGTGACATTGGGCAAATTGAACCTCAGCTTCCTCATCTGTAAAATTCACTCTTCCAACAAAGCAAAGTGGAGAAGAGATAAGAGAGGTAGCCAAGGGTCAGAAAAAGCTACTGTGGCATAGACAGCTAGCTCTCCACCAGGGCTTTATGCTGCCCTGCCCTGCCACGGACTACATTTCCCAGAATCCTGTGTGCCTAGGTGGGGCCATGTGACCTCATTGGGGCCAATGGAATGTGGGCCTCCCGGCAGTCCATTTTCCACACCCTGGCCAGGTCTCCCTCAACTGCAATCCTGCCCTAAGACATGTAGCCCAGAACAGATTCACAGCATTTCAGGATCACTTACAAAGCACTTATGCCATAGCTCCTCTCAGCTCCCTGGGCTTCACACTCCCTGTGCCCTCTGCCTGGCACACACCCTGGCCTGCCCTCCCTACCCATCCCCTGGCCAAGTCTGCTCATTCTTGAGGTCTCAGTTTAGATGTCACCTCCTCCAGGAAGCCTCCCCTGAATCCCAGGAGGTAGGCACTATAAGCTTCATCCTACAGAATAGGGAACCGAGGTAACAGAGAGGTTAAGTGACCTGCCCCAAATCACATGGCTAGAAAGTGGGGGAGGTGGGTGTGAAGCCAATGTGGGCTGAATCAGGGCTTTCACTCAGCCATCACTTGCTAAAACAGTTCTTCTAAAAGCGTGGTCATGGGACCACTCACAGCAGGGCCACACCTGGGAACTTGTTAAATGCGCAAATTCTCTTGCCTCACTCCAGGCCCAGTGAATTAAGCTCTGGAGGTGGGCCCAGCAATCTGTGTTTAAACAAGCTCACCAGGTGGTTCTGATGTGCCATAAAGTTGGAGAACCAATGGCCTAGAGAAATTCTCTGCAGCTGAGCCACCTGCTTTCCAGGCACTCCCTGCGGAGTCCTTGCTAGGTCTAGAAAATGTCAGAGCTGAAGAACTGAACACTCCATGCTCTGACTTTTTAGCCATTTGAAATGCTCCTGGGACTTTGGGGACCAAGAGACGGTCATCTCCTACTTTGTTACTAGCGGGTTAATGACTCACGCCTTCCTTGGTTGGAAGCCTTCTTGCTTATGCCCATCAGCCTTGACTACAAGGGTTTAATCCAGCAACATTTAAAAATCCAAGCCTCAGGGCCCCTGGGTGGCTCAGTCAGTTAAGCGTCTGCCTTCGGCTCAGGTCATAATCCCAGGGTCCTGAGATCGAACCCCACATCAGGCTCCCTGCTTAGCGGCGAGTCTGCTTCTCCCTCTGCCCCTCCCTCCCAGCTTGTGTGCTCTATCACAAACAAATTAATAAAATCTTAAAAAAAATCCAAGTTGCTTCCATCCATGGTGGTCACCATAATCACTTTCTAGAACATTCTCAGTTTCTCAGTTCACTAAGGCAATAGTCTGCAGCTTCTTGGTCAGCAGAACTGGTCTCTCCAACACAGAAACTTTTATTTTTTAATCAGTCCAGCCAGCCGGTATTACTTTGGATATAGTCCTGATCATTGATTTTTTTTCTGCTTCAGCTTTAAGAACTGGATAAGAATGAGTAACCTCCTAGAGAAGGGGCTTAAACAAATCTAAGTTTCTGCTGTTGACATTCAGCTTTCTTCCACACTGTTCTCAGTGTCCTGGCAGCTGGCCACCAATTCTGCCCCAAACTGGACAAGATGTATTTGGAGAATCCAACCAGTGTGAGAAAAAAGGCCTAAAGACACCCTTCCACAGTGGAATGGCCCAGCCAGATCACCCAGAGGGGAAGGCCACAGCCAACAAACCCCATGCACAGCCCCAGACCTTCCAAAGAGCTTACTGGACCCCATTCTCTTCAGCAGACATGGAACCAGGGACTTCAGGGGAGGCAGAAAGGGGGGGTTTGCTCCAAGGTCACTTGGGGGCTCAGGCTCCTTTGTGCTGGTAGCTCTGCCCCCTCCCCCCCACTCCCAGCCCTCCCAATCCACTGGTAAATGTAGAAAGAGGAGAGGGAGGTTTTTAGGGTTAAACTTGAGAGGGGCACAGGCTATTTCTGCTCATGTTCCATCAGCCAAAACGCAATCACGTAGGCCACCAAACGGTAAGGGCACCTGGGAAACTCAGCCAGGACATACCTCAGGAAGAGGAGAATGTGCATATAGGCGACCATAGGCGACTCACTGCCATCTCTGCCACATGGTACATTAAAAATGGGTTAAAATAAAGTCAGGGCTATATCCTTAGTCAAAAAGTAGTGTTCTGTCCCCCAAAAGCACAGAAGAGAGAAACTGTAAGTCATAGAACGGACACGATTAATCCTATGTAATCTGAGACCATTTCAAGCGATCATCAGGCCCTGACTTCCTGCCTCCCCAACACTTGCATAAGATATGAACTTGGGGGCCCTGCACACACACCCCTCTTTGAGAAGGGAAGTCAAAAGAGACGGATGGCAATCCCAGATGGCAATCCCAACTATGTTACACCTGAATTCACATCATCAAGGAGGTTTATCATATTTGTCAATACAGGAACAAAGGAATGTATGTGCACATACGCTATCTCTAACCCCTACCTCCTTCCACTGGCGTCCTTTCCAGATCAGCTCAAATATCACCTCCTCCAGGAAGCCTCCCTGGGAACCTCCCCCCTCCACACACATCCACACAGAGGGCACCACCGGCTCCCACCTGCTTGCTCTACACCTGCAGGCTCCATGAGCTTTGCATATTAGCTGCTGGACAACCTTGGGCCTCGGTTTCCTCCTCTGTAAAATCAGAGGAATGGGCGATGGCACTCAACTTCCTGGCTGACGTTGTGGCCCCAAGGCAGGGCCGAGAAGCCAGAGTGTGCCCACAGCCCATCTGTCAACCTGGGGACGCAGCTAGGCTGGCTCCCCGCAATCCTCCACCGGGGCAGACAGATCTAGGCCGGGACTTACCCGGGAGGCCTCCACCTCCGCGCCACCACTCGCCTATCAATGCCCGGCCCTCGGCGCACGTGTCCGCGGAGCCTGCCAACACCCAGACCCCCTCCCGCAGCCAACAATGCAGCAGGGGCGCGTCTACACTGTCCTCGAGGTTCCAGGAATTCGAGGGCGGGGGGTGGGGGGAGGGCAGGGGATGCGGCTCTGGGCCCGGGGGGAGGCAGGAAGGCAGCGCTGCCCGCACCCTGCGCGGGTTCCGAGGAGCCCTGGGCGGAGGCCCCCACACTGCCTCTCCCAGTCAACAGTGCGCCAAGCGCTCTCCGAGCAGACACGGCCGTTCATCTGCGGGACCCCCCACACCCCTTCACAGAGGCAAACGGCCGCCAGGAGTTGAAACCCGAGGAGCAGCGCCCCCCGCTCCATCTGCGCCGCCTCCGCTCCACTCCCACGCCCGACCCCCTGCGCGCGGAGCGCGGGTGCACAGGGGCGCGCCGGGCCTGCACGCGGGCTCCCGGCTCCCGGCTCCGGCTCCCGGCTCCCGGCCCGCGCCCGCGCCCGCACCCACCTCCCTCGGGCGGACAGGCGCTGCAGCCGCTGCGCACGGCCGCGAGGATCCAGAGGAGTTGGCAGAGGCTGGCGGCCCGGTGCTCCAGGGTGCAGGGCGGGCTGGCCCCCCGAGAGTGCCGGGGAGCAGCGAGCGGGGCGCACCGGCAGGCGCTCCGGAGACGCAGAGGGGGCCGCGCGCGGCGGTCCGAGAGATCCCGGGGCGCGGGGGACGCGTGCCAGGGGCGGGGCGCAGGCGACAGTCGGCGGAGCCGGGGCAGCTCGGCGTGCGGCGTGCGGCGTCCGGCCTCGGATCCCGGCGAGAGCGGGGCTCGGCTGGGGCAGCGGCAGGGGCTCCAGCCGCGGGCAGGGGCGGGGCTCCGGGCCCGCGGGCGCACCGCGCGGCGCTCCCGTGGCCGCCCCCTGGTGGCCGTGGGCGGTCCTGCAGCCGCCAGGCGGGGCTCCGGGCTCCAGCGCAGAAGCCGCGCCTCGCTCGCACCTAATGCGAGGGGCGGGCCTAGCACCCACCTGCCAAGAGGGCGCCCTCCCCGTGGGCAAGCCTAGAAGTCCTTTCCAAAATCACTAGAAATCCAGCTCATTAAGTCTCCGTGCGTAAACTTATAATATTTTTATCAGAAACTGCCTTTTTTTTTGTCCTGGTTTCTGCTTTGTAAAAACTTAGGCACTTACAACAATTGCAATCATTTGGGTAATTATTGCCCTCTAGACATTCCTTACCGTTCTAGTACATTGCCGTAGTCCTAACTCTCAGCACGGGGCTTGGCACATGCTCGATGCTTAATAAACAGCTGGGCAATGAATGGATAAATATGGAAAGGTATAAAGAAGGAAAGGGGATCCCAGGGATCCCTGGGTGGTGCAGCGGTTTGGTGCCTGCCTTTGGCCCAGGGCGTGATCCTGGAGACCAGGGATCGAATCCCACGTCGGGCTCCCGGTGCATGGAGCCTGCTTCTCTCTCTGCCTCTCTCTCTCTCTCTCTGTGACTATCATAAATAAATAAAAATTTAAAAAAATCTTTAAAAAAAAAGTAAAGGCTATATTAATATATTATATATAATTAGTATGTATTAATATTAGTATTATTACATATTAGTATGCATTAATATTAATACATCATATATCAATACAATACATAATATGTATTAGTATTGATACATTAATATTAATACATATTAATATGCATCAATTCTATTTATTATATTAATTATACATAGTTGACATATATTAATGTTGATATTCTATCCTTCCAGATACTTTTCTAGTAAAATTTTAGAGATTTTACAACTCGTATTTCAAATATAAAAATAAGTGATACTTATTGAGTGATTTATCTCTTTTATCTCATTTATCTCATTCTATCTTCACACCAACCCTGAAAGGTAGGTTGCATTAGCTCTATTTCACAGATCATAAAACTGAGACTCTTAGTGATAGATTTGCCAAAAGAAAAAATTTTTAAACGTTATTTACTTAAGTAATCTCTACACCCAACATGGGGCTTTTACCCAAGACCCCAAGATCAAGAGTCACAGGCTCCTCCAACTGAGCAAGCCAGGTGCCCCTGCCCCGGCCCAAAGCGTTTCTAAGGTGGCTCCTCTTGGCAAGGGGTATCTACATTTCAGGAGCTGGAGGGCATTCTGAGTCTTTGCTCAAGCAAGGCCCAGCAAACACAGACACAGAGACAGATGATGACATCTGGGTTTGCATGTAGGCATATTTACACTTTTCCTAGGAAGAATGGACTCCTATCTGTTGCTCAACGCCCCTCCCACCTCCCTCAGCACAACACTAGCTTGTGGACATGTTTTCTGTGGTCAAGAGCCACCTGTCATTTGTAATGCCTGCTTTGACATGCCTCTGAAGCGATGCAATAGGAGCTGATATTTATAGAGCACTCAGTCTACAAGGCACTGTGGTAACTGCTTTACAGGCATTAGCTCTTTTCACTCCTATCCCAACCCTCTTACCATCCCCACTTCATACACAGGGAGACTGAGACTGGTTAAAGGACTTTCCAAGGTTACACAGTATATGGCAGAGCCAGGATTTGACCCAGGTCTGGGTATGGACTGGCCCCTCAAGTGTTCTGTCCCTAAGCTTTCACTCCTCTGTTTTTGAGGTCCCTGAAAATTCAGATTCCCCTGGAAGAGCAAAGGCCTTCAGCTTACCAGATGCTATGGTCTCTGCAGGGAGTAGGTTCACGTTTATGCAGCTTGGGGAGGGGGGTGAGGTACAGATGGCATCTCATCAGGTGGTGAGGAGAATGAAAAATATAAATGGTCTTGAAACCCATCATTGAAGGATGCCTGGATGGCTCAGCAGTTGAGCATCTGTCTTTAGCTCAGGTTGTGATCCCGTGGTCCTGGGATCAAGTCCTGCATTGGGCTCCCCCGCAGGACGCCTGCTTCTCCCACTGCCTGTGTCTCTGCCTCTCTCTCTCTCTCTCTCTCTCTCTCTCATGAATAAGTAAACAAAATCTTAGAAACAAAAAAGAAGAAACCCATCATTCAGTGTTTTATCCTTGGCCTCTGTGCTACAAGTTTTGGAAAATACAAGAGCTAGTAGATATTTTGGGTTGAAGTGTTGGCTCCTTTAGTCATCTTGGGAAAACTCCACTGGCTCTTGGCAAGACAAAATTGCACCTGAAATTCTGACCGTGGGAAAGTAGGGCAGGAACAAAGTTTGAACTACTCTGTCCAAGTCCAAAGTCAGACAGACAGAAAGAAAGAAAAAGAAAGAAAGAAAGAAAGAAAGAAAGAAAGAAAGAAAGACCAACAAGGACTGTACTACTTAACCATTTATAGCTCTGTGGCCTTGGACATGGTATTTAACTCCTCTGAGCCTCTGTAATTTGTGTCTGCCCAACAGAAGTTCCCCTTCTTTGCATGAAGATCTGGCTTTGTCTTCAGGAAACCAGACCACCCTATTCTCAGCTGCTGAGAACAGCCCTCACCACTGACCTGGGGCCAAGAGTAGACACATGACAAGACCTGGCCAATGGACATATTCCATCCCTTTAGCCCAATGAGATATTAATCTAGATCTTTTCTGCCAAATTTTAAAAAGAGAATATCTCTTTCCCAGAGAGCTGGTAGGATTTAAGCTTAGGGTTTCTGGACATTCATTCTTAAGGCAAATATTTATTCAGTTTTTTTTTTTTTTATGATAGTCACAGAGAGAGAGAGAGGCAGAGACACAAGCAGGCTCCATGCACTGGGAGCCCGATGTGGGATTTGATCCCGGGTCTCCAGGATTGCACCCTGGGCCAAAGGCAGGCGCCAAACCTCTGTGCCACCCAGGGATCCCTATTTATTCAGTTCTTACTGTGTGTCAAGTATTGGGCTAGGGGTTGGGAAAAAGGCCTGCTTCAGAGAGAAATGGGAGAACGGAAATTTCTCACATAGTCTTTATTCCATACCATTTAAACTGCCAGGTGTGCCACGAGTGAGAAGTGTAGCAGGCAATAAGAGAGGACACAGGGGAACTTGTTCAGGAAGGCTCTTCTGAAGAAATTACATTTGAGTGGAGCCCTGAAGGAAAAGTAGACATCACTTTTAGAAGCCATAGGCAGACAAGTGCCTTGGGTGGCCTCAGCAAGGAGATGTAGATCAGATCATTCTTGGTTTTTGCTTAGTCCTTAATCTCCTCCTATCGCCATCACACAAAGCTGTTCAGACTTTATGGAAGAGTTTGGATAACAAAAAAGAATGTAGGAGGGCGCTTTTTCCACCAACTTGGGGCCTGTGGAGGTGAGAAGTGCTCCTGTTCCTGAACTTTGGGTGCAAATAAGTGCAGCCTGGTGGAAACAGGACTCCTAAAACGACGAATATGTCTGGAAGGCTTTGGTCCAAGGCCATTTTGCAGGCTATAAATGGGGTCTCCAGAACCAGAGGGAGCACACAGCTCCACTTAAGATCAAAGGTGTTTATGCTCCAGATGAAACTGAATTCTATCTAGGCAAGCAATGTGCTTATGTGTACAGAGCAAAGAACAACATAGTAACTCCTGGTGGCAAACCAGACAAAACCAGAGTAATCTGGGGAAAAGTAACTCATGCTCATGGAAGCAGTGGCATGGTTCATACCAAATTCAGAAGCAACCTTCCTGGTAAAGCCATTGGCCACCGAATCCGTGTGATGCTGTACCCTTCAAGGATTTAAACTTACTGAAATAAATAAAGGTGTAGATTTGTTCTCTTGTGGGAAAAAAAAAAAAAACAAAAAGAATGTAGGAGGGAAAACATTCACCCATACCAGCAATGTTACAGTGTCCAAGAGGAAAAATAAACACTTAACTGGGACGTGCATTGGCACATTCCAGTTCTAAGCCTTGCTCCCCTGTCCTAAAACTTGCCCTTCTTCCTCTCACATGGACAAACATCTCTTCAAGTTCTAAGGGACAAAAGCCCTGCTTCTATTAGAAAATCCCTCTTCCCACTGACAGGGAGTTGGGTTTTCCCCCGCTTTCCCACCAGAGTAATCCATGGGACTCAGTAACCCACAAGACACAAAAGATACCAAGACAGTGAAAAATCACACCAGCAACCAATGTAATATTGTGATTTTGTGTCCTCTCTATCTCTCTCTCTCTCTATATATATATATATATATATATTTTTTTTTTTTTTTTTTGAGAGCGAGAGAGAGCGAGAAAGTGTGAATGTGCAAGCAGGGGTGGGAGGGGCAGAGGGAAAGGAAGAGAGAGAATCCCAAGACAGTTTCCACGCCCAGCAGGAGCCCAATGCAGGGCTCAATCCCAAGACCTGGGCTGAAATCAAGAGTTGGAGGCTTATCCAATTGAGCCACCGAGGCACCCCTTGATTTTATGTCAAACATATATGCATATGTATGTGTATATATATATGTATATATTTAAGTGAGAAGACAATTAAGAGAATGGGAGAAAATATTCACCAATCACGTATCTGATAAGGGAATCATAGCCAGAACAGAGAGCTCTTACCTCTCAGCCATAAAAAGATAAACAACCCAACTTAAAAATGAGCAAAAGAGGGGCACCTGGGTGGCTCAGTCAGTTGGGTGTCTGACTTTTCATTTTGGCTCAGGTCATGATCTCAGTGTTGTGGGATCGAGCCCTACATCGGGCTCTGCACTCAGCATGGAGTCTGCTTGTCCCTCTCCCTCTGCTCCTCCACCTACTCTCCCTCTCTCCCTCTCCCTCTCTCGAATAAATAAATAAGGGACGCCTGGGTAGCTCAGCAGTTGTGCATCTGCCTTCGGCCCTGGGTGTGATCCTGGAGATCTGGGATTGAGTCCCGCGTCGGGCTCCCTGTATGGAGCCTGCCTCTCTCTGCCTGTGTCTCTGCTTCTCTCTCTCTCTCTCTTTCGTGTCTCTTATAAATAAATAAAATCTTTAAAAATGAATGAATGAATAAATAAATAAATAAAACCTTTAAAAAATTCATTTATATGAAATGTCCAGAATGAGGAAATCCATGGTGATAGAAGGTAGATTAGTGGTTGTCTGGGGCTGGGAAGGGAGTTTCAGTAGAATGAGGGGTGGCTACTAATGGGTATGGAGTTTCTTTTTTGGGGTGATGAAAAGGTCCTAAAATTAATCATGGTGATGGTCGCACAATTTTGAATATACTAAAAAAAAAACAAAAAAAAACACTGACTTATTTATATATTTTAAATGGGCATATTGCATGATCTGTGGATTATATCACATTAAAGCTGCTAAGCAGCCCCCCTCCAAAATATTCATGGAGTCTTCATCTCACCCAGTGCTTCACAGTGTGGCAGCCGAGGAAAGGCCACCAGAAATAGTAGCCCAACTCTTATGTGCACTGGCCCTGTCACAGATATGTGGCAATTCCCAACTTCAAGGAGACGGGTATAGTCTTTGCACAGGCTTAGGCTAGCATGGAAAACCACACTAGCGGGGCAGCCCGGGTGGTTTAGTGGTCTAGCGTTGCCTTCAGCCCAGGGTGTGATCCTGGAGACCTGGGATTGAGTCCCACATTGGGCTCCCTGCATAGAGACTGCTTCTCCCTCTGCCTGTGTCTCTGCCTCTCTCTCTGTCTCTCTCTCTCTCTCTCTCTGTGTGTCTCTCATGAATAAATAAATAAAATCTTGAAAAAAGAAAGAAAGAAAAAAAACCACACTAGCCACACACACCACAGAAGGGAAATGGTTTTCAGGTGTTAACTGTTCAGATCCCTTTTCCATAGGAGGCTGTGCCCACAGGGGTCATAGAGCAATTTTAGGTTCACAGCAAAATTAAGGAGAAAGCATAGAGACTTCCTATACCTCCCCTGTCCCCCACACAGGCACGGCCTCCCTATTGTCATTGTTCCCCATTGGAGTGGTACATTTGTGAAAACTGATGAACCTACACCGACACATCATTATCACTCAAAGTCCATTGTTCACATTAGGGTTCACTCTTGGTGTGGTACATTCTATGAGTCTAGGTAAGTGTATAATGACATATATCCACCATTGTAGTATCATATAGTTTCTTTGCCCTAAAAATCCTGTCTCCCAACTATTCATCACCTAACAACCCCTCCCCAACTCTTGGGAACCACAGTGAGATGCTTAAAAGCAGCAGCTTGAAAGAACTCCTTGGCTCCGAAGGTCCCAGGCCTACGAGGCATAAAATGTGGAGTGCCAGACGCCTGGGTGGCTCAGTGGTTTAGCGCCTGCCTATGGCCCAGGGTGTGATCCTGGAGACCTGGGATTGAGTCCCACGTTGGGCTCCTTGCATGGAGCCTGCTTCTGTCTCTGTCTCTCTCCGTGTGTCTCTCATGAATAAATAAAATCTTAAAAAAAAAAAAAAAAGTGAAGCACGTTGTCACAGGACCATTGGAATGTCTGTGTATAGCTATAGAAAGATTCACAGAAGTTATGAAATGACCACACTTCTGTCTTTTGGGGAGGGCATACCTCCCTTTGCCATCTGCAAAGCAAACCCCAGGATTAGAGTGGGGCATTTGGCCATACATCTGCATAGGAAAAGATCCAGAAGGACAGCTCAAGATTGCTCTTTACAGGGAGTACTTCTGAGCTGGGGGGTTCAGCTGTAAAGGACAGTGGTGGTGAGGAAAAGAATTTCCCTTCAACTTTATACCTGTGATATGACATTTGAAAAAAATTTGCAATGGGGATGTCTTCCATTACATTTCAAATTTATTTATTTTTAAAAATTTCATTTTTTAAAAAAATATTTTATTTATCTGAGAGACAGTGAGCATGCACAAGTGGGGGAGGGACAGAAGCAGACTCCCCGCTGAGCGGGGGGGGGGGGGCACTGCCTGCCTGCCATGGGGTTCAATCCCAGGGCTGAGATCATGTCATGACCTGAGCTGAAGGCAGACACTTAATCAACCTAGCCATTGAGGTGCCCCTAAAATTTCATTTTTAAGTAATATCTGCACCCAACATGGGCCTCAAACCCACAACCTCAAGATCAAGAATCACATGCTCTACTGACTGAGCCAGCTGGGGCCTCTACATTTCAAATTTTCACAGACAGAAAGCACCTTCCTTTATTCACTGAAGTGTTGACAGAGTTTAACTGGGTAGAGAAATTAAAGGTGATTTTTGTTTTCTTATTTGTGCTTCTCCTTCTTTGCTCGAGTTTCGACAAGGAACACGTACTACTTTATTTGCAAAAGTTATTTTTAAATGTCACTTCAAAACCAAAACTTTTACAGAATGAAACAAAACCCCAAAATGCAACAGTCCTGTTGCTGTGGTTTCCGTGGTCGCTTGGCTAGGGCTGGCTTTGCACAGAAGCTGCCTTCTCTCAAACAGCACCCTTGAAGACATAAATCACTGGAGAAGCCAAGTCAGCACGGCTGTGGGAAGTCAGGCCAGGAGAGGAATGCTCAGTGGAGCAGATGAGCTCATGGCCTTGCCTCCACTGGATTTTTGTTCTGTTGGAGAAGCAGCTTTGGCTTGAGGGTTCTGGGCAGCTTTGGAAGCAGCTCTCCTCTCAGAAGACTTGTTCTTTGCCTGATCAGGCCTAGTAGGTACAGGATTAATGTTCACTTGAATTAAATGATCAGAGAGAGAGTTGGGGTGGGGGAAGGTTACTCCCAGCATATGGTCTAACTATAGGAGAATGCTGAGTCATGAGGGGCATGGGGGAGGGAATTCCTAAATAACTCTCTGCCTCCTGCTTGTGGCTGCAAGTGATCTTCCAGAAGAACAGATCACAGTTTGGCCACATCCAGACAAAAGTTCTATGAGCTCTCCTGTCTGGCAGCTCCAGCCAGAGGCATTTGCCTCTGACTTTGTCTAGGGCCAGGTAGCAAGATGGAGTGGCCTTAACCAAGCAATGCAAAACCACCAGTAGGAGGAGAAGTCTCACAGCCTATACTGTTCTAGGTACTAGGGATATGGCTTTGGGTGAACAAGACACGACTGCCTGACCTCCTGGAGCTGACATTCTAGCAGGGTCCGGGAGAGACTCAAACACCTGCTTAAGGCAGAGGTAGGGAGATGTATGTGGAATAGTATCACCAACTGGTCACCACCCAGGTAAGAACTCTGATGATGAGCACACGGAAGTACTGGGAGGGAGCCAAGAGCTTAGATCCCTGGGGTCACCACCACCACATCCGCACTATGTGCCAGGGATGTTTAAGTGCATGACACACATTACCACATTCAATCTTCCCTCTGCTTCATTCTTGAGTAGCCAAGTACCCACAACAGTGCCTGACACGCTGCAGGTGCTCGGGAAATATGTGCTGAATGAATGAGTTTGATTCTCACAGCAATCCTGTGAAGTGGGTATTATGATCACCCCATTACAGGGATGAATAACACGTCCAGAAAGAAGTAGTTTTCCTAAGGTCACACAGCTAGTCCAAGCTCAGCCTGTGTGATTCCCAAGCCCATGGGTTGGTTTAGCCACTGTACTGGTTTCCTATGACTACTGTAACAACTTACCACAAATTTAGTGGATTAAGACAACACAGTCATCTTCTAGTTCCAGAAGTGAGAAGTCTGAAAATCAAGGTGTCACAGGCACTTGTGTTCCGTCTTGTACCTTCTAGGGGAGAATCTGTGTCCTTACCTTTTATAGCCTCTAATGCATTTGTTGGTTTGTGGTGGTTATCACTAGGACCTCTGTTTCTGTCTTCGCATCTCCTGCTCTAATTCCTGCGTCGCTCTTCCAAGGACCCTTGTGATTATACTGGGCCCACCTGGATAATCCAGAATAATCTCCCCATCTTGAGATCCTTAATTACATCAACAAAGTCCCTTTTTTTTTAAATTAATTTTTACTTTTATTTATTTCTTTTTAACAAAGTCCCTTTTGTCACATAAAGTAACATACAGGTTCTGGGGATTTGAATATGGACATCTTTGGTGGTGGGCAATACTCCGCTTACCATACATACTCCCCTGCCTATCTTTACTATGCTGTATCTCTGTTATTTTCCTTAAACATGCAAGGAAATGGAGAAGCCCAAGAATATGCAAAATTATTTTTTTTTAAAAAGGACTAAAACGATCTGAGACTCCTCAGGTAGGAGGAAGGGGAACTGAACTTGAAGGATATCAAAAGACACTTGAATCTTAATAATTAATTAAATAATTAATTAATAATTAATAATAATTTATATTTGAAGCAAATATTCAAAACGTTAACAATTAATTCTGGGTGATGGGAAATAGAAATGTATCGCGTACTTATGTACCGTGTAGTTGCTCTGTATTTAGAGATTGTACTTAATGCAACTGTGTTGCATTAAAAACGGAAAACACAGATCGCCTGCACGGAAGCGTCTTGGGAGGCTGGCTCGGCAGGTGGAGACAAGTCACTTGGCCTCTCTGCACCTCAGCTTCTAAGATGCGGACAAGGGGTACCGTGTAACAACGTTGTCATTGTAACGGCACCCACCTGGACCGGTGATTCTCACCTCGCGGGAGCAGGGACCGCGCCGTGGGGCCACCCAGGCTTGCAGAGCTGACCTGGAGTGGGGCTGGGGGGTCCGCAGGTGGGGACAGAGCAGCCGGGCCCCAGCCCGGCCGGGAGGAAGCGGCGGCGCGGCACCGCCCCCTCGTGGCCGTAGCCAGCATACGACGCACACGGCAAAGCCCACGTACACGCATGGGAGGACTGAATATTAATGCTTAATATTTAGGAACTCTCCTTTCCTTTGTAATGCTGGGTTCCGACCGTAGTTTTTGCTGCCGATCACAAAAGTATTGTGATTCCGAGGCCCAGAAGGGAGGCGGGGGTCAAGACGCCTTTAACAGGCGCAGCAAACACTCGGCTGATATTGCGCATGCGCAAAACCCAGGAGGGCGGGCCATGGAGCGTGAGATGCCACGTCATTAGACTAATATAGTCTCAGCGGAAGGCACCGTAGCGGGCGGTAGCGTGGCCGAGTGGTCTAAGGCGCTGGATTTAGGCTCCAGTCATTTCGATGGCGTGGGTTCGAATCCCACCGCTGCCACACCCAGGACGGTCTCACTTTTCCTGAACCCTTCAATTTGTCACTCTTCTCACCCTTCAATTTGTTTGTTATCCTTTCTCAGTCCCTCTTCCTTTTTGCTCTTCTCTTACGCTCTTAAAAAAAAAAAAAAAGGAATAGAGAGCGAACGGGAGAAGGAAGAAACTGCAACCCAGGCCCTTTCCTGTCCTAGCCCAGTACACAAACCCACCGATCCGGCTACCTAAAAAACAAAACCAGGGGTGCCTCCTTAATTTCCAGGAGAAAAGCATTTGAGATAACTTTAATAGTTTCCAGCAGACTGCCTACATCTTTAATTTAATGCTCCAAGACTGGAGGCCACAGGGAGCAAACCTCCTTACCCTACAAGGACAAAGGTTGGTTGGGGTGATTTAATTGTGACCTGAGTTAGGGAGGGCTCCTTTCCAGCCCGCTCTATGTCCTACGGAGAGCCCCAGCTGACTCCACAGACCTCTGTTGGTAGAAGCGTGGCAGGTGATCCTGTGGAAAGGCTCGGGCCTCAGGGGGCTTGCCCCACATGGGGCTGTTAACCTTGAGGTCCCAGCTTCATTGATCCACCTCCTCTCTGGTCTTCAGGCTTGGCTCAGGGGCCTCTCATCTATTTATTTAGCTAATAACTATGAAAGTTCTGCTGTGTGCCAGAAACCAAGTTCGTCCTGAGGCTACAGAGCACAGAAGGCAGGCAAGTCTTCTCACTCAGTTTTACAGCTGTGATCATTTCAAGTTACAAACCAGTGAGGAGTCTTATGCAGTGCAGCATGCAAACCTGGCCCAGGTCAACCGAGGAGGTGACATTTAGCTGGGACTTGAAATGGACAGGTTAAGTATGGGAGAGAAGAGTCCCAGGAAGAGGAAACAGCATATGGAAAATCCTAGCAGCAAATGAGAGCCTGGTGAGTCTTGAGTTGCTTTAAAGGCAATTCAGGGCAGCTGAGCAGAGAGCAGCTTGGATTAACCACAAGAGATGACGCTGGCATGTTAGGCAAGGAAGGTCATGAAAGCCACATGAGGCTTTGAACTTCATCCCGAGGGCAATAGGAAACCACAAAAGGTTTTAAGCTAGAGGGAGGCATGTTCCAATTTTGGGTTTAGAAAGTTCCCTCTGGCAGCAAGAACAGGAGGTTCCATTCAAAGTCTACTGCAGCTGTCTAGGGGAAGGAGTGCCTTGTACCATGGTTTGGTTGTGACAGTGTGTGGGACAGAAAGGGTGGGTCAGACACTGTGGAAGGGATCTGATGAGAACTCACTGATGAAGATGTGAAGAAGAACATGTCAAAAGTGATGGCCAGGTTTGGGACTTGAGCCACTGGATGGTGGCACTGGTGGTGTCTCTTCCCTTCCTGAGAGGGAACACAGGATGCAGAGGAATTTGTGGGAAAGATGGTTTCTATTCTTCTTAATATTTTATTTATTTATTTGACAGAGAGAGAGAGAAAGAGAGAATGAGTAGTGGAGAGGGGCAAAAGGAGGGAGATAGAGAGAGAGAGAGAGAGAAGCAGCCTCCCGCTGAGCAGGAAGCCCAAAGTGAGACTCAATCCTGGGACCCACGGAAGATCATGACCCAAGCGGAAGGCACACGCCCAACCAACTGAGCCACCCAGGCACCCTGGAAAACATGATTTCAATTTGATTCACATCGAGCTTGAGATGTGGTACATGAGCTTGAGTAGGAGGTTGGACTAGGAGGTTGGACACAGAAGTCTGGGGGTCAAGAGAATGCTCTGAAAAAATGACACATATTTGGGAGGTGGTGGAGACTGAGGCCACGGGAATGGATAGACATGCTCAGGAAGCGTGCACCCGGGGAGGAGAGAGGCCAAGACAGAATCCTGAGGAACGTCATCTTAAAGGGAGGACAGTGGGAGGGAGGGGACAGAGAAAGACTGGCCAGGGACAGGTGAAAAACACGTGTGGTGTCATATAGGCCAAGAAGAGTATTGCAAAGGGGGAGTAGCCAGCTAGGTTGAACAAGGCTAAGAGGCTTGGCAAGATAAAGACTAAAAAAATATCCACCGGACTTAACGATTTACGGACAAGGTCATGGATGACCCCCATGAAAGCCATTTTGGATGAGTTGAAGAGAAGAAATAGAAACATAAGTGTGGACAACTCACCACAATATTTGATCCTGAGAAGGAGGAGAGCCATAGGACCAGTACTGAGACAAGGAAATGGGGAATCAATGGAGAATATATTTTTTTTTCTTTATTTTTTTAATTCACGAGAGACACAGAGAAAGAATGAGAGACACAGGCAGGGGGAGAAGCAGGCTCCCTGCAGGGACCCGATGTGGGACTCAATCCTGGGACTCCAGATTCACGCCCTGAGCCAAAGGCAGATGCTCAACCGCTGAGCCACCCAGGCGTCCCAAGGGACAATATTTTTAAGATGAGAGAGACTAGAGGATACATTTTAAATTTATTTTTTAGCAATCTGTACCCTCAACATGGGGCTTGAACTTACAACCATCCCTGAGGTTAAGGGTCACATACACTCCTCCCACTGAGCCAGCCAGGTACCCTGAGAGTGGAGGATATCTTAGACACCCAGCCTTGGGCCTACAACAGGGAGTAGCATCAGTACCCACAAGTGGAAAACATGAATTCACCTTGATGGTCCGTTGGGATTGGCCGCCCACAGCGATAGCTCTCTTCTCTGTATTCACGTTGCTCCTACTCATGTTTCCAAGTAATCTAGGACCTCCTACTTCTCTCAGAACCTCATGCATGGGGGGCTGGTTACCTGGGCAGCCTCTAAAGTGCTCATGGGGACTGAGTTTATCTGTTGGGTCAAGGGACTGCCTCTTTTTCCACTGGTCAAGACACAGGAAAGGAGGGAGGTTTTCTTGGCATAGTGACCCACACTGCCTGTGGGCCCAGAGTGTAAATATTCAGAGCCTCAAAGGAAAGATGACTTAAAGAGAAAATCCAGAAAACAAAGAAACTGATTTTCCTTGTGTTTTTTGAAAGCTGTGTTTTGGCAGAAGACAAAGGATTTAGAAGATTATGTGAACAGTGAAAGCTTGTTTCCCCTGCCCGGAGAACAGATTTCCCAGATTGACAGAGAGAGGAAAGTCAGAGAAGAAGGTGGTTCAGTTAGAGGCACGTGCATTACTAAGAAAGGGAGCCCAAGGGCTGCCAGCCCCAAATGGCCTGAGGTGGTGCCAGAGCTCAAAGGAAACCCTTACATGGCTGAGGTGTAGAAATCACCGTGTGTAGTGTTTAGGCCAGTGGGCCTTGGGCAGCTCCTCCACATTGCTCCAGCTGCAGAGGAGTAACCCCCACCTCTTCCACTTTGAAGTTAGATATAACCTCAATTTCCATAAACCCTACTGTAAGGGTGGCCCTAAGAATTAAGTAAGAGCATATAGATGAAAGGCCTTTTAAACTGTCAAGCATTAAACAGACATGAAGGATTATTACTGAGCTTTAAAAAATTATCAGCACAGGGCAGCCCCGGTGGCGCAGCGGTTTAGCGCCGCCTGCAGCCCAGGGCGTGATCTGGAGAACCTGGATCAAGTCCCACGTCAAGCTCTCTGTGTGGAGCCTGCTTCTCCCTCTGCCTGTGTCTCTGCCCCCTCTCTCTCTGCATCTCTATGAGTAAATAAATAAAATCTTAAAAAAAAAAAGATCGGTACATATACAGTTCAACCCAGCAAAGAGGAGCATATACTTTTTAGCTGCTTCCCAAACTTTCTTAATTGTTCAGCAAAGAGGGATACACTGGGGAGGGCCACGTTGGCTCTAATACATACCCTCCCCTTCACCGGAGGTTTTGTTAGGCTTGTAATGGTTTCTTCTGCCAGGATCCATTGTTTGGTGGGCCAGTTCCACGTGTGTACACTATGATATATACATGGATATATTTACACACTGCTATGTTCGTACTCGTAATTAATACAGAGACAATGGGGAGGGATGTTTCTGTGGAGAGCAAAGCTTGAGAAATGTTGTGGGTTTGAACATTAAACGGTGATCACCACTGCCCCTATTAACAATTAGAAGAAATATGAAATCATAAGATATGACCAAAACAAGTGTTAATTCTTCCCATTGTAATTATATGGGTACTTTTTCAAAAAGTTATTTTTTGAGATATAACCTACACGTAATATTAATTTCAGGTGTACAACATGATTTATGTATATATTATGAAATGATCACAACATCTAGTTAACATCCATCGAGACATATAGCTACAATTTTTTTCTTATAACAAGAATTTAAAGGATCTATTCTCTTAGCAACTTTCACATATATAATATAGTATTATTAATCATAGTCATTACATCACCGTGACTTATTTATAACTGGAAGTTTACACCCTTTGACCACCTTAAAACGTTTTGTTTTGGTTTAGATCCTTGCTGGTACAGAAACCTGTGCTTACTAAGTCAGCCCCAGACTAGTAAACCGGCAACCCAAAAAGGCCAGATTGTGTTGGGCAGAAGCCTGGGTCTCAGATGTCCCTCCAACCCCGGCTATCAACACACAGGGAGATGTGCATGACTGAGTGACCCCAAAATATTTTGATTGCAGGTCAAAAGCAGTTCTCCTAGATGAACCTATTCCAACATCTCAAGATGATTTCAGGACAAGCACAGAGGAGCTTGACCAGCGAGGAGGGTTCAGTGTCCCTAGAGAGGCCGCAGGAAACCGGGAAAACTGCAAATGCCAGCCAGGCCGGCACTTAACCCGCTAGTGATGACCCTGGCCAAGCCCCAAGAACTCACCCAGGAGGCGTGGCTGGAGGGGGGTGGAGTCAGAAAGGGAGGGGGCGTGGCTATTGCCGAATTACAGGTAGGAGAGGGTAGGGACCAGATCCAGAGGGAAGTGTAGGGTCAGTCCGGACAGAAAAACGAAGGGGAGGGCGCAGTCATACCCGCAGAGCCAGAAAGAGGGCGGAACCAGGGCAGGGGAGAATCCGGGGCAGAGACCTCTCTGGGTCTGAGGTGGTGCCAGAGCTCAAAGGAAACCCTTACAGAAAGGCCAGAAAGGCAGGTGAGGCTGTGCAGTGCCTCCTCAAAACGCGGCCTGGACAAGACCCAGAAGGCGGGGCCGGGGCTCAAGAGGCAGAGCAGAGGCGTGCCCAAGCCGCGAAGGCAGGGCAGGGGCGGAGTCAGGACCCGGGGCGGGTCCAAACCCAGAGGGCGGGGCGTGGGCGCCGGGCCGAGCCCGGAGGCGGAGCAGGGCGTGCCCAAGCCTAGGGCAGGGGAAGGGGCGGAGTCAAGACCCGAGGCGGGAGTGTGGGCGGGGCGAGCCCGGAGGCCAGGACAGGGGCGGAGTCAAGACCTGGGGGCGGGTCCAAGTCCAGAGGGCGGGGGTGTGAGTGAGGACAGGGGCGGGGCAAACCCGGAGGCGGGGCAGGGGGCGTGCCCAAGTCCAGGCCAGGGGCGAAGTCAAGACCCGGGGCCGGGGTGTGGGCGGGGCGAGCCCGGAGGCCAGGAGAGGGGCGGAGTCAAGACCTGGGGGCGGGTCCAAGTCCAGAGGGTGGGGCGTGGGCGGGGCAAGACGCCGGGCCGAGCCCGGAGGCGGGGCAGGGGGCGTGCCCAAGTCCAGGCCAGGGGCGAAGTCAAGACCCGGGGCCGGGGTGTGGGCGGGGCGAGCCCGGAGGCCAGGAGAGGGGCGGAGTCAAGACCTGGGGGCGGAGTCAAGACCTGGGGGCGGGTCCAAGTCCAGAGGGTGGGGCGTGGGCGGGGCAAGACGCCGGGCCGAGCCCGGAGGCGGGGCAGGGGGCGTGCCCAAGCCTAGGGGCAGGGGCGGAGTCAAGGCCCGGGGCCGGAGTGTGGGCGGGGCGAGCCCGGAGGCCAGGAGAGGGGCGGAGTCAAGACCTGGGGGCGGGTCCAAGCCCAGAGCGCGGGGGGCGGTGTAAGCGGGGAAAGGGGCGGGGCGTGCCCAGTCCTGGAGGTCGGGACAGGGGCAGGCCCAAGCCCAGAGGGCGGGGT
Source organism: Canis aureus (assembly GCF_053574225.1). Lineage (NCBI taxonomy): Eukaryota > Metazoa > Chordata > Mammalia > Carnivora > Canidae > Canis > Canis aureus. The sequence goes on along the minus strand of NC_135618.1, from coordinate 54,375,007 downwards.
GTGGGCGGGGAATGGGGCGGGGCAAGCCCGAAGGTCAGGACGGGCGGAGTCAAGACCCAGGGACGGGGAAGAGGGCGGGGCAAGCCTGGAGGCGGAGCTGGGGCGAGTCCAAGCCCAGGGGTGGCGCGGAGGCGGGAACTGGCGGTGGCCGGCGCGGAGGTCAGACGCCGGACGGCTGCAGGCCCAGGAGGCGCAGGGCCAGGGCGAGCAGCCCGAGCAGCAGCAGCAGCCCGAGCAGCAGCCGATGGAGTGCCCGCGCCGTGCAGCCGCAGGGCCGCTGGCTCGTGGACCGCACGTATTGTTCCACGACGTCCGCGAAACGGAACTTGTCTGGCGCGTAGCCAAGCTGGGCGCGGGCCTTGGCGATCTGGAAGGTGTGCGTCACCGCCACGCTGCGCACCTGGGGAGAGGCGGGCAGCCAGATGCGGGGCTGTGCGGGTAGCCTTGTTTCACCGCAAAGGAGAGGAGGGCAGAGGTGTGTTGCCCTTCCGCCGCACAGCAGTTTCAAAGAACCCGTATGCTGGGTCTTGCTCCCGGGATGCCCACCTCAAGGAAGATTTCCTTTTTCCCTCCCATCTCCATTTTCCTCTAGGGCGCAGCCTCCAGGAGGCCTTTTCTGCTTCACCCCCAGCCTTACTGAACTCGGTCCCCCAAAACTGAAGGCCTCATCACCTCTGCACTTCCCCGTCCTTGCACGGTGCTGGGACTCAGCAGGCATTTACACATTCTTGGGGATGCTCCTGGAGAAGCTGACGTGTGTGTGTGTGTGTGTGTGCGCGCGCGCGCGCGCGCGGGCCCCCCCCCCCGCCCCCATCCCCGTCTGTGGCCTGGGTGCAGCTCACCGGAAAAATCCCCCCAGGAAACGCTCTAGGCTTCTCTAGAAGCCCCAGGGCGCAGCCTTCTTGCGCCCTCCCTGGTTAAGCTTCCCTAGGAGAGGAATACAATTATACAGAAGTGATTACTCTCCAGGGTCTGGGCTGCATTTCTTCAAGAGCAGTACTGGTAGTTATCATAACAACAGGCACTGTGTCTGGCCTGAGCTAAATCCTTTCTAGGCTTTATCTTATTTAATCCCCTTAGGTGGTAGGTACTACCACCATCTCCTCTTTACATATTTGGTGTGTGTGTGTTTTTTTTTCCTCTTTACATATTTGAAAGTTTAAAACATAAGAGACTTGCCCAGACTCACACAGGGGAGCCAGATTCCATCCCAGGCTCTTCCCTGCTATGCTGGGATTGGGAGGATGCCCTCCCACCTCATTTCTTCCTCTGTTGTTCCTCAGCTGGACCCTAGGAAGGGGTCAGAAAAAGCTGCTTGATTTTCCCATAGCACGAAAACGGCTCCTGTGGCCAAGCGGCTGGTCTTGGATGCTTGTGCAGGAGAGGCCAATCTGGTCCCTTTTTGCCCCAGGTAGTAAGTTCAGGGCCTTGGGGGATACAGCCGGGAACTAGATCAGCAGGGTCCTGGACACAGTGCTCTCAAGTTTAGATGTCCTGAACTTTCCTTTGGGAAGTATCCTTAACTTCCTCAGAACTGGTTTAGGTGCCCCTTCTATGTGCTCTGTAGTTCCTCATAGTTTCCTCCAGTGTAGCCCTTATCCGAGTGTGTTGAGTTGCCCAGTTGCTGAGCTGTCTTCCCCTTTGGACGGTGAGCTCCTTGAGGTAAGGGCTATGTCTTGTCTCCATTGGTCAGCCCAATGCCTGGCGCACAGTGGGTGCTCAGTGTTCAGTGAAGCAGACTCTAAAACTGGAGGGCTGGTTGCTATGGCACAGACGGACCAGCAGAGAGCACCCGAGCCACAGTGAACAGAACCGTCCTTAGCTAAAGTAGGGATCCTTTACCCCTTCACTGAACAGGGAAACCTAAGAGTGAAACCAGAGGGAGGGGAGCTAAGTCCCGCCCAACCACAATTCAGCAGCACTTCGGCAGCTCATTTACATGATTGTGATTCCTGACTGGTTTCACAAGTTGATGGTTAAGCTTGAAATCATTTAGGTCTGGTTTACGTTCGAATGTCAGCTCTGCTACTTAACTGAATACTCATGGGCAGGTTATTTCACCCCTGTGTGTCTCATTTCCTCTGTAAATGGAAATAACAATGTACAATTTAGTAGTGAAAATTAAATAAGCCAAAGCACAATGCCTACCGCATCCATCACTCAACAGATGGCTGGTATCGTCATTCCCTTTCCTCTGCTAGTTTGCATGGTCCAAGGAGAAGCCACAGAGAAGTGCTTCTTTCTGTGGCCCCTTCTCTATCTGAGTCAGACGGCACTGAGCCTGGAGTATGAAGCCGATGCCAAACCATGTGACCCTGGACAAGTCACTAGCTTCTCCAGTGCTCAGTTTATCATAAAATACAATCATAATCTCTTGCCCTTCTTAATTTAGCAGGACACCAGAGAGAATCAAATGAGCCCACGAGCTAGAAGGATTTTGCAAGTAATGCCAAATACTACTATTTACAGTCTGCATTAAAACATCCTCTCTTGGGGATCCCTGGGTGGCTCAGCGGTTTAGTGCCTGCTTTTGGCCCAGGGCATGATCCTGGAGTCCGGAGATTGAGTCTCACATCAAGCTCCCTGCATGGAGCCTGCTTCTCCCTCTGCCTGTGTCTCTGCCTCTCTCTCTCTCTTTCTGTCTCTCATGAATAAATAAACTCTTTAAAAAAACAGAAAAAAAATCCTCTCTTTTAGGGGTGCTTTGGTGGCTCAGTCAGTTAAGCATCTGTCTTATGATTTGGGTTCAGGTCATGATCTCAGGGTCATGATCCCAGGTTCATTAGATCAAGCCCTGAGTAGGCCTCTGAGCTCAGTGCAGAGTCTGCTTGAGTCTCTCCCACTCCCTCTGCCCCTCCCCCCACTTGCACATGCTCTAAGGAAATAAAGCCTTTATTAAAAATCCTCTTTTAAAAATTGTATGTGCAAATAGAAAACTGAATCATCATCGTTTGAAAATAGTATTGTGTACACAGTTAGCACTCAATATATCCTTATTACTCAGTAAGCATGAATGGCCACCAGGCCCCGTGTGCATGTGTCTTGAGAGCTGGTAGCCTTGGTGGGTGGCATTAAAAAATGTGAATGTCACAGAACCTGCCTTTGGGAGCCTCCTGTCTGGCAGCGAAGATAAGCTGCTTATGAATGAAGTGACAGGGATGAGGGACAGGCTTAGAGCTAATCACATTGCAGACCAAGGAAGCACAGCCTAAGCAAAAGCCCAGAGGTTGGGATGATTATGAAGAAGCTAGCGCTTGATGTGGGCCCACAAGGAAGGTTCTGAGACCTCAGACAAACATCCAGTTATAGTGTCAAAGGGGTGAGGGGTGGTGCCGATGGAGGTTGGAGCAGGGGCTCCCCCAGCAGCGGTGCACTTACCTCGCTCCGGGTGAGCAGTGGTGGAACACTACAGATGGGCCTCAGGGCCAGGTGCAAGTACTCCATCACTGCAGCTGTGTGGGGAGAGAGGGGCCAATGACCAGGGTGCCTCACTCTGTGCAAGCTCCAGGGAGGCCCTCGGGGACAAATCAGTTGGGGGCATTATTTGCTTTGCTAGGGAGAGTCTCTTCACTTTGCCAAATTCTCCCATCCTTGGATTCCTTTAAATCAGTTCTCAGCACACACCGGGGTGCCTTGTTTGGCTGTGAAATGTGTCACAAGGAAGTTGTCATTCATTGTAAAGGACAGACATTTGAAAATAAATCTGAGCAGATTGAAAGTTGTCTCAAATCATGCCTCCTTCTTTCGCTCACTTCTATAACAGTGTGGTCTCCTGAGTAGAAGAGAAAGATGTTGGAGCAGTGGCTCTCAATCTGGGTGGCATGCTGGACCACTTTTAAAAATGCTCACACTCCTCCCGCCCCCTCCCTCTTGCGGATGCTGATGTAATTGGTCTGGGGTGCAGCTGAGGCATTTTTATATTTTATAAGCTCCCAGATGATTCTAATGTGCAGCCACAGTTAAGAACTGCGGGGTTATAGTTTGTGAGCTAGGAATTGGAAGTTTATAAACAATCCTGTACAACTGCCAGAATGTGTGGCTGATCTTTCCTTTCCTGGGGGAGGGGGGGGGTTGTCAAATAGTGTCAACCATTGTGGCAACAATGGGCACAAAAAGTCACCCCACGTGTGTGGCCAAGTGGGCAAAAGTTTGCAAATCCCTGTTTTCAATGGCAAGCATCCCAATGCATTGAAAACAGATCTTAGCTAAAGTCTTTCAGGGATGCAGCTGTTTGTCACTTGAGGGTCAGCTGTCCCCTGGGGCTGACTGCTCCGTGCCTGGTGCTGGCTCTGCATTCCAGCTGGAAGGAGGCCAGCAGAGGTGATGATGGGGGGTGAGACCCGAAGAGTGAGGAAACTCCAGATCCCCAAAAGCAGCCTTCACTTCAGGGTGACCTCGGGGGACAAGGCAGCCCCAGGGCTCCCTCTCCTCCTGATTGGCATGATGCCTCCCACCGCAGACCACAGGGCCAGGTGTGAGCTTTGGAGTCAGCCAGGCCCAGGTGTGATTTCTGCCTCTGCCGCCTGCTCGCTGTGGCCCAATCGCACCCACCTTGCAAGTAGGACGGGGCTCACTCAGGGCGGGGACTTCGGGGAGGAGGTTGCCAGGCAAGTGCGGATCGGGCTTGGGGCACCTGCCCGTGAGAGTGGTGGTCTCCTGAGATTCTGTGCCTTCAGTGCCTCACTCGCCCCCACCTATCCTGTCCTGGGTTTGAAATGAGGGGATGCATGTGCAGCTGGCACATAACAGACACCCTCCTCTCCTTACCTGTTAGGTAAACCCAGGAAGTAGGCACCTGGATCCAAGGCTGGCTGTACCCTAGCTTCTCAAACTGCAAGGAAACAGGGTCTAAGATGAAAACAGGTCTTTCAAGGGCTGGTGTGGAAAGGCTGCATGTTCCCTTTACCCTGGAGCTGGCAGGTGTACCACCTGGCCCCCTGCTTGCCTACCCCACATGGGTAGTGAACCCCACAGCCAGCCCCAACCTTGCTCCAGTCTTGAAATGGAAAACTTTGATCTAGAAAAGTCAAGTAGGGCTTGAATGCATCCATCAGTTTTTAACCTGGGATTGTTCACGTCACTTAGCTATTATTTACATCTGCTTATAGCCAAAGACACTCCAAGGCACAGACACAGAATGATTTTTCTAGAATTGACTTTTCTGCTATTAAAGAATTAAAAAAAAAAAAAAAAAAACCAACACCCCAGCCTATGTGTATAGGGTGGTAGGAGATGCATGAAGAGAATGGGTTGGCACAGGGTGAAATGAGGTCTTCGCTTGTATAAAAACTCTCCAGATCAAAAAGACTGACCATCACAAGGGTTGGCAAGGATGTGGAGAAAAGGAACCATTGTCTTACACTGCTGTTGGGAATGTAAAATGGTGCAGCCACTTTGGAAAACAGCCTGGCAGTTCCTCAAAAGGTTAAACGGTGAGATACCACAAGACCTAGCAATACTACTCCTGGGTATACACCAAGGGAAATAAAAATGTAACGTCCACAAAAAATGTATACACTAATGTTCAAAGCAGCATTATTCATATTAGCTCCAAAGTAGAAAAACTCCAATTTCTATCAACCAATGAATGGATAAACAAAATGTGGTATATTCCTAGAAGGGAATATTTTTTGACATTATTGCCAAACAGGATGAATACTAATATGATGCAGGTTACACATGGATGAACTTTGACAGTACGATGCTAAATGAAAGAAGTCTAACACAAATGTTCACGTAGCATATGATTCCATTTATATGGCATGTCCAAACAGGCAAATCTACAGAAACAGAGAGTAGATTAGGGGTGGTGTGGGGCTAGGGGTAGGGTTGGGGTAAAGGTGTAACTGAGCGGGATGGTTCTTTTTTGGAGGATGATGAAATGTTCTAAAATTGGTTATAGTGACGGATGCACCACTCAATATGCTAAAGACCACTGAGTAACGTGTTTTAAATAGATGAATCGTAAAGTATATGAATTATATCTCAATAAAGCTCTTGACATTAATGTGCCCACATGCCGTGAGGATGGATCCTCCAGTGTGGGGTTTCTGGTCGATCCCTTCCAGGCAGGCCTGGCCCCAAGAAGGAGTCTGTAGAGTACTGGATGGGAGGCCAGGGTTCCCTGAGGGGCTGCATCATTGGGAGCCCCAGGGCCAACACCTCTCTATGTGCTTCAGTCTACCCTCTACTTGTGCCTTACAGAGCTTTGTCATGTAGTATGGGGGCGTCACAAGCAAACTAACACAGGACAAGTCAACAGAAAGGAATCAGGCTGGGAAAGACTAGGGGATTACGTGGTCCCCCAAAAGGACAGCCACACCCAGTTCTGGCCAGTTCCAATGTTGCCCAGTGGATACTATCACCAGAATTGCTTTTTAATGTGAAAGCTTCTGATTTTCTGGAAGGAGGAAAGGATGACAAGGAGAGAAGATGTGCAAAATCCCAGAATTCTCACTCGGGATGGGGGTGGATGGACATCTGGGCACCTACCAGTGGGGCCATCCACTCGAAGAGGTTGACACTCTCCCCATCATTGATGTAGTATGCTTGGCCACTCTGAGGGGACATACAGGGAGGCGGACAGTCAGGCATCTGCCCCCCCACCCTGATCCCACCCTTTTGGATAGCTCAGCAGCTGCTCTGACCTCCTCAATTCTCCTGAGCAGCCACTGAAGAGTCATGGCTGTTCCCCAGCCCTGGGGACAGACTTGGGCAATTCTTTTTGAATTCTGGGGCTGCCACGCTGACTAGCTTTGTGACCTCAATAGAGTCACTTGACCTCTCTGTACCTTAGTTTCTTTGTCTGAGAAATGGGAAGAAAATAATGGAATCTCCCTCTTCAGGTGTTGTGAAGATTACATGTGATGGTGTATATAAAACACTTAGCATTTGGTGACCATTACTTCAGGACCAACAAGTCCTACATCACGGGGTCACTGCAAGGAGTTAATGATGCTCTATAAAGACATCCCCACCCAAGCTTCCCTGGGCCTACAGTCCCACCAACCATTTTGAGTTGGGGAGAAATGTGCATGAGCCAGGGATCCCCTAGTGATGGGGACAGCACCACGGGAGACTCACGGCCACGTAGCCCTTGGCAGCGGTGAGGGCCTCAGCGGCCAGCATGTGTGCCTGCACCAGATTGTGCACATGCACCCAGTTCATTTGCGTCCTGCGGTCCCCAAATCGGAACATGAGTAGCCTCTTCTTGATGTGGCTCTGGAGGGGGGATAAACACAGACTCATGCCTGGAGTGGCTCTGAATACCATCTGTAGGATGATGGCTCCCAAATTTCTAGCTCTAGGCCAGACCCCTCTGCCCGAGACCCCTGTCCTGATGTCTCCATGTGGTGGCCATTTGTCCACGTCCTGGAGGGAGCGCCTGACATTCTGGCTCTTGTTGGATTCACACACACACACACACACACACACACACACACACACACCTGGTCCCATCTCAGTAGATCGCACTCAGAGGCACAGGCTGAAACCCTGGGCCTCCGCTGGCCTCCCCTTCTCTCCACTCCTCGTCAACCCACGTGCAGAGCCAGCTGGCTCAGCTGGTACGCTCTGGCCAGAATCCAGCAGCTTCTGACCACCCCGACTGCTGCCCCTCTCCTCTCCCTGGACACCCAACTAGTCTGAACTTGTCTCTGCTTCCCTGCATGGTCCCTGCGGCTCTTCCCTACATGGCCAGGGGAGATCCTCCTGGATCTTAGTCACAGCCTGTGTCTCCCAGCTCAGAACCTTCAGGATGCCCACCTTGCCCCCAAAAAAGTCCTGACAATGGTTGAGGAGGCCCTTTTGATCTGGCCCCAGCTACTCTCTGTCTCCTAACTCCCCAGGCTCCAGCCACACGGTGTCCCTCCACCCCCCAACCCCCCCAGGAATGGGCAGCAGGCTCCCATCTCAGGGCTTCGGACTCGCTGTTCCCTCTGCCTGGAAGGCTCTTCCTCCAAATACTGGTGTGATCGCCCCGCCACCTTCTTTGTCATTCTGGGTGGCATTCACCTGCCACCTGCTCGACGAGGCTCCCGGGTTGCCCGGGCGCCCAGCTCCCACACCCTGCCCCCACTTCTTTTCCATCCTACCTCACACCTTCAAATGCTCCTTATCATTTCCCATGTTTATTTCCCATCTCCTGTGAGAACAGGAGGGCAGGAATCCTCGTCTGCTTTACTCACTGATCTGTCGCAAAGCCGGGAGCCGCGACCTTTGTCATACTCAGGTTTGTGCCCTAGTTGCCTGCTCCGTTTGGACCACCTTCTCTCTCCCACCCCGTTTCCTTGGTTAATTCTTTCTTCTCTTCCTGAACAGCACAGGTGTATCCTGGACCTGCCCCAGGATGGAGCCAGGCCCTCTCCCCTCTGTACCGGCGTTGCCCTTCTTCCCTCCACGGAGCCCTTGCCACACATTGGCCCAGTGACCGTGGCGTCGGTCTTCCTGGCCAGGCTGCGAGCAATCTGAGGACAGGGCCTACAGTCCCTGAAGGGCCCCGATCCACGCACACAGAAGCCAGGCTCGTCCTGTGCCTCAGGCCCAGGGCTGGGCTGACATACCGCCACGCGGGGCAGGTGCCTCTGCTCTTCAGGGCCATAGATCCCTGGGGGCCGGAGCACACACGTCCGCAGAGTCCCTCCTCCTAGGACACAGGGAGGGTGGTCAGGGGCTTGGGGAGGGGGTGGACCAGCAAGGAGAGACACAGAAATGCTGTCCACACCTCCCGGTCCTTGCCTGGACAGGTGAGCAAGGAAGACAGGCCTTGGGGTTTCCTTATTCAATTAATTATTCTCAGTCGGTCTGTTAGTCATTTAACAAACAACATTCAGAGGTTCCCCCAACGTCTACCTCCAGCACTGGGCCCTGGGATGGGTGCTGTGGAGAATCCAAGGATGATCAAGAAATGGTTCCTGACCTCATGATGCTCACAGGTCAGTAACGGGGTAAAACTTAGATGCAGGTGTGTGTGCAGCCCATGAGACAGATGTAATCTTTGACTCCCTAGCACTCTACAGACGTAATCTCTTTTGACTCCCCTGAGAGTTAACTGCACCCATTTTACAGATGCACACAGAGACCCTCACTCCCTCACGCCAACGGCTGTAGCTCTTTCCCTTTCCTGATCATCAGCTGCCTAAGGACTATGGTGGCTCTCAGGGAAGTCCTACTATGTGCCTGGTGCTCTGGTAAGCCAGAGTTTTTTTGTCCTTCAGGATGGGAGCTGTAATTATCTCTGCTTCCTGGATAAATGAACTGAGGCTCAAAAAGGGGATTTGCCTAAGGGCACACAGCTCAGCCTAGAAGAGCCGAGATGGGGGACAAGAGCTGAGGTTCCTGCCACAAACGGACCTTTTCTACTCCCTCAACCTTGGTCTCCTCATCTGGAAAATGGGCACTTGCAAGCAGTGGTAGTAGCTGTACTTTCCAGACAATCAGTGGAGAAAGGAAAAGACAGGAGCTGTCAGCACAAGAGCCTGGGGGCTGTGCTGTCCCCCTCGCTCTCACTGCTCTGTGCCAGCAGAGTCTCCCAGACCAACTCAGAGCTTGGTCCAGGGCTTCCTAACTTTTCTGCCCAGGGTGCCCCGCATTGATGGAAAGGGTGAAGAAGTCTCCCCTGGGGAAATCTGGAGGTGCAGCCTGAAGGGCTGCCACAAACATATTTCTCTCAAGTCTTAAGAAAGCCTACAGAATTGTCAGTTTATCTCATAATCCATTTGTTGAAGATTAAAAAAATTTTTTTAAATTACTAATTTGTAAATTATTTGCCTCTCAATCGCACCCCCTTAACTGAGGTGGAGTCTTGTGGGAGATGCTCCACTTTCTGGGGCTCAGGTTTCCCAAAGGGCTGCACCTCAGTTTGGGGAGCCCCTCTCCTTCCACACAAAGTCTCAGAGGACTGTCAATCTAGATGTGCCAGATGCGCCACTCTCCCCTGCAGTGGTGGCCATGGGACCCAAGTCAGGCTAATGACATATTCTCACCCAGGAACGTGACACCAGGATCTAAAATCCTATGAGTGGATTCACCCTGAAGATACTGGTCACAACCAGCTCCTGCTACCCAGTCCCTGGAGCTGCCCCAACCCTATCCTTTCCAAGCTCTGGTGGTCATTTTTCTGCAACTATATTTTCCAGAAACTATCTCACATCCTTCCGCTGTAAGTTCCTTTCACCAGAATATGAGCCAGGGCCGGTGTCTTGGGTCATAACCAACACCCAAACATCCTCACTTTACAATGAGGCCAGCATAGTAGGTTGAGAGGTGGCCCCCAACAAGGTAGGTCCACATCCTAGAACCTGTGGATATGACCTTATTTGGATGAGCATCTTTCCAGATATAATTAAAGATCTCAAAATGAGATCATCTTGGATTATCCGGTGAGCCCCAAATTCTTTGTGAGTCCTCATGAGGGACTAACACAGACATGTGTACCCTAAAGAATGAGTGGGGCCACTGTAAGCTGGTGAGACGAGGAAAGATTCTCCCCTAGAGCCTTTGGAGGGAAGCAGCCCAAATGGCACTTTGATCTCAGAGATCAGGCTGTGAATTGTGAGAATCATGAGAGAACACATTTCAGTTTTAAGCCACCAAGTTTGTGGTCAGTTGCCCCATTTGCACTGAGCTGAGATCTGCAGTCTCAGGGTTCTGCTTCAGGGATGGGAGGCCCTTCATGCTGGGTTAGAGGCAGAGTCTCAGGGACCAGCCTGTGTTAGCAGACACTGGAAATCACCCAGGGTGACCATGGCTGGACTCCTGGAAGGCAGGTATCAGGTAAGCTTTTCTGTAAACAGCCTGCAGCTAATTTTAAACTCTGGGGCACCTGGGCCTGGTCGGGGGGGAGGTCTGGTTGCAGCTGACATTGGCCGGCAGGGCACTGGGCAGCTACGTCACAGAGGGGCGGGGCTCAGGGTATCCATGACTCCTGACCACGGAAAGCTGGGGATGCTCGTATAAATAATTCTTGGCCAAAGGATTAAGTGTCTGGTTTGCAGGCTGCCAGTCCAGCCAGGGAAGGCCCCAGGCAGAGAAGAGAGCTCAACCACACATGGTCAAACCCCTGAGAAAACACAGCTGGATGTATGTTCCCTCTGGGATCCGAGGTCAAGGCCTGACAGGTCCAGGGTGCCAGGGTAGGGTGGGGAGATTTTAAGGAAAAGAAGACACCTCATGGGACACCTGGGTGGCTCATGGGACATCTGGGTGGCTCAGTGGTTGAGTGTCTGCCTTCGGCTGAGGTCATGATCCTAGGGTCCTGGGACCAAGTCCCGCATCAGATTCCCCACAAAGAACCTGCTTCTCCCTCTGCCTGTGTCTCTGCCTCTGTCTCTTTCTCTGTCCCTCATGAATAAATAAAATAAAATCTTAAAAAAAAAAAAAAAAAAGAACCATGCTTACTCACCTGCTCAGCTGTGGCTACAGGGAAGCATGATGGTTCAGCTCCAGGCTCTGGTGTCAGACCCTCTGGTGTAGGGGTTTGGGGTTCAAATCCCACCTCTGCCCCCTAATAGCTATGTGTCCTTAGCCAAGTCCATTCACCCCTCAGCCCCAGCCTCCTCCCCTTTAAATCTACAGATTATAATTGTGAGGATCTCTTACTCTCCAGATCTACTTGGCTCCTGAGTTTGGATAGTAAGAGGAACCGGTTTTCTGTTCTTTTTAGTTTCTGAATTTCAGAAAGCAAACAGTGATAATTTGGACAGCAAGGGATTTATCTGGATCATTCTGGCTCCTGAGTTTGGAACGCAGGGGATCCCTCAGGTACTTAGCTCACATGGATGCTATAAAGAGTTACTGAGAACTTTGCATATAAAATTAGTATGAAAAATAGGGCTGGGCATACAGTAAGCCCTTGGTAAATGTAAACTGTTCGTATTCTCTTTTTTCCTTTTTAAATAGTGCCTGTTATTATTTTATTCTCAGCTCTTCGAGGTAGATTCCACTATCATCCCCATTTTGTTACAGGTAAAGAACCTGAGGCATGGAAAAAAAGTGTATTGGCCAAGGTCACATCACAAAGCTAAGAGATGGTAGTGGTGCTTGGATTTGAACTCACTTGAGTCTGAGCCAGTGTATGGGAGCAGCTACTGTGTCATATACCTGTCTCTCTATATATATCTATTAAGATCTGTTTATGAGAATGAGAAAGAGAGAGAGAGGGTATGCACAAGTTGGGGGAGAGGCAGAGAGAGGATCCTGAATCCTGAGAATCCTGTGCTGAGCACAGAACCCAGTGGGATGTTGGGGCTCAATCCCAGGACCCCAAGATCATGACCTGAGCCAAAATCAAGAGTCACTCACTTACCCGGCTGAGTCACCCAGGAGCCTGTCTATCCATATTCTATTATTATTTCTCTATAACCACAGGAGGCAATATGGTAGGGCAGCCGAGGCCGTATTTTCTGGTAAGTTATTGAAGTTTGAGATTCAAGCCCTCACTTGCATGACCTTTCCATAGTGCTCTGCCTCATTCCATAGTCATCATTTTGTACTCTTTTATCTAAAGAGCATACTTAAACTAGATCCACTCCTACATGGCAGAAAAAAGGCCCATTTCTATCTGGTTTCTCCCCCACTCGAGACTATGAGCAACATGAGGGCAGAGACTGGACCGGACTTTCCCTGGACTGTATCCCTGGTGGGGTTCGGGCACATAGCAGGTGCTCAGAATTTGTGGAATGATGAGTGATGAAGGCCCAGGGGAATTGTCCTTTGGAAGGAAGGTGAACCTCAGAAACATAGAAGCTAAAAGCTGGACTCACCCATGCATTCTGGGGGAGGCAGCAGGGTGCACACGCATTTGCCCTGACACCCACCTGGGAGAGGTGTTCCATTGGCCATAAGGGTCAACTGGTCAGCGATGGCTTTGGTTCGTGAGTAGAGGTCCATGTGCTGCCGGAGGAGGACAAGAAGAAAAGAGCCACCAGGTAGGGGTCAGTGACACTGCTGGCAAGGCCTGGCCAGCCCTGCTTCAGACCACACATGGCTAGATTCTGGGCCCCCACTCCCCCACCAGGAAGCAGCCAAGCCCTGAGCCTCAGTGCCCTTCTTTTCTCTTGGGGTGGGAGCCACGGGAGCAGAGCTCAGAGCAGTAACAACAACCAGGGCTCTTCCACTCAGGGAGGCTCTTGCCGGCCCCCAGGGCCTGCTCCGGGATGCAGGTGCAACGTGTGAGTCGGATGACCTGTTTCCACCTAGTTCTTTAGTGTTTGTGTTTTTTTCACATACATCATCTCATTTCCTGCTCTCTGCACCCCCATGGGGTGGAGTGGTCATGCCCAGATGAAAAAATAGAGGCTCAGAGTAAAATGACTTGCGCAGGTTCCCACAGATAGAAAGTGGTCTGGCTGGCTCAAGGCCAGGTCTGTGTGATTTCAAAATCCCTGCCGGCATGGTCAGCTAAAATAGGAGAAGGCTCAAGCTACTCAGTTTTAGGGATCCCCTCTTCATGGGACTAACCCCGAGTTGTGAAGCTGATCCTGGTTTCCACCCATCCGGACCCCTGTGGATCCGAGGCCCAGTGGCCCTGCCCACCTCTCCTGGAAGCCAGGTACCTTTTCCAGTGGGAAATATGGCACAGTGTCCTCATCACCCTGTTCTATGGGCTTCCCGCCGAATGCGACATTGACCGTGCTGGTGTAGATGAGCCTTGGAACCCGTCGACGGACACAAACTGCAGTGACAGGGGCACACAGCAACACACACACACACACACACACACACAGGGCCAATGTGAGTAGGAGTTGGCTGAGGAGGTGCCCACTGGGACCTCCTTGAGAAAATCCACTGACCTCCACCCAGTCTTTGACAAACATCCTGGCCTCCCAGAATATAGATATGCTCAGGAGGGGAGTGGGTCAAGTTCCTGCTCCGTGGGACCCTGGGCGCCAGGTTGGCTCACTCCTCCTTCTCAGTATGGCCCTGGCTCCTGAGCTACCTTGCCAGGAACGAGTCAGAAGAGTCTCTCGATGGGGATATAGAAAAAAAGACACTCTAGGACTAGAGAGAAAAACAGGATGCAGGACAAGGCAAGACATGCCCAGAGAACCCAGATGTAGGTCTTCTATTTTGGAGTTTCAGTGACTTTTCTAACCCTAATCCCTGAAATCCAAACCCCGCTGCCCGTGTCCCCAGACACACTATGGCCACGCTGACCCACCCCATGCAGGGGCCTGGGCAGGTCTGCAGTACACTTAGGATGTGCTGCCCACAGGCCCTCTGCTGGGGGTGGCAGGGGTGGGGGAGGAGGGTCCCACCTCTGTCCCCCTCCCCCATCCCCAGAGGTGGGCCTGTGGCAGGAGAGGGGACAGAAGCAGGAAACACACAGCAGGTCACACTGAGCTCCAAGCGCCTACCATTGATCACTAGTTTGGTGCCTCCAACATTTATAGACTCAATCTGCTCTTTTTGCAGCTAAAAGACAAGACGGAGGTGGGAAAGTCGTGGTGCTGCTCATGCCTCATTGCTGAGGCCATAACACTGGGCTGAGGGGGGACAGGGCAGGGGGCTGCAGAATGTCTGGCTCGGAAGCAGGGATCTGAGAGGCCCACAGGCAGTGGCCAGCTCTGCCCACCAGCTCCCAGGGCGGCTAGGGGAGGTCCCTTCCCCTGCCTGGTTCTCAGCTCCCTCATCTGTGAGGGCAGACCCCCCAGGGTGGTCAGCAGGATTGAAAACACCCCGTGGGAGGACCTGGTACAGTGTCTGACACAGAAGAGGGACTCAAAATGTGCGGGGTCATCTCCTCACTCTGGAAGTCTGGGTTTCCTTAGGGTAATACTGTCCATGTGCTAGCGAGGTTGGGGTGTGAAAAATAAAAACATCTTGTGTACACATGAGAGCTACTTGCATTCCCCCCCCCCCCCCAGGACAGGGCAAAGCCTTTATAGCTCACTTAGTCCTTACAACCAACCACAAGATGGGTTCAATCTTGATTTCTAAGCTATATTTATTCATTGCTGTAGTTTTTGTTTAATAGGCAATATAATTGCAAAGTTAAAAATAAGTCAGACAGGGGCACCCAGGTCACTCAGTCAGTTAGGCATCTGACTTTTGATTTCAGCTCAGGTCATGATCTCAGGGTCGTGGGATAGTGTCTCGCATAGGGCTCCGTGGTCAGCGCTGAGTCTGCTTGAGATGCTCTCTCTCTCTCCGTCTCCCTTTGCCCCTCCCCACACCTTATGTGCTCGCTCTCTCTCTGAATAAATAAATAAAGTATTTAAAAAATATTTATTCATGATAGTCACACACACACAGAGAGAGAGAGAGAGAGAGGGGCAGCGACATAGGCAGAGGGAGAAGCAGGCTCCATGCAGGGAGCTCAACGTGGGATTCGATCCCGGGTCTCCAGGATCGTGCCCTGGGCCAAAGGCAGGCGCTAAACCACTGCGCCACCCAGGGATCCCTAAAAATATATTAAATAGGGACGCCCCGGTGGCTCAGTGGTTGAGTGTCTGCATTCAGCTCAGGGCGTTGATCCCAGAGTTCCAGGATCATTCCAGGATCAAATCCCATATTGGGCTCCCCGCAGGGAGCCCGCTTCTCCCTCTGCCTATGTCTCTGCCTCTCTCTCTGTGTCTCTCATGAATAAATAAATAAATAAATAAATAAATCTTTAAAATATTAAATAAAAAATAAATAGAACATTTAAAAAACCCTCAAACAGTAAAAAGGGTATATAGTAAAAAGGAAATTTTTTTCCCACTCCTTTTTTAAAAAATATTTTATTTTTATTTATTTATTCATGAGAGACACAGAGAGAGAGAGGCAGAGACATAGGCAGAGGGAGAAGCAGGCTCCCTGCAGGGAGCCCGATGTGGGACTCGATCCTGGGTCTCCAGGATCACGCCCTGAGCTGAAGGCAGACGCTCAACCACTGAGCCACACAGGGATCCCTTTTCCCCACTCCCGATTGCCTGCTTTTCTTCCCACCCCCCCCAGAGGCAACCACCACTACTGTTACAATCGGTGTATTTCTAGAGATGATCTATACTTATTAATATCAGCACATACACACATGTGAGCATATAAATATTTATCCTAGCTTTTTTTTTTCCATACAAACAGGAGGATGTCAAAAACTGTTTTTGCACTTTGGACACTATTCTGTTATCAGAACATATTGAGTCACTTCATTCTTTTGCATGGCCTCGTAGAATTTCAATGTGTGTGTGTGGATACCTAATAATTTATTTAAATAGTCCTTAACTGACGGGCATTTACGTTCTTTCCCGTGCTTTGTTATTATAAACAATGCTGTAAATATACACACAGCGTGATTTCAGAGTCTATGGGTATCTGTATGTTTTGACCTCATGTCCTCACCCCGAGGAGGTTCTGACATGAGTACCAGTACAGATGAGGAATCAGAGGCTCAGAGAGGTTAAGTGAATTCCCCCTAGGTCACACAGCTTGAAAGAGGCAGAACTGGTCTTTAGTCCCAAGGATGCAAAATGCAGGCTGAGTAGAGTTCAAATCCTTGCTGGTGGGGGGCCATAATGAATACACGGCATGAAGGGGTGGGATGGACAGAAGCTGGGTCTGAACCCTGCACTGTTAGATAATGTACGTGGGGTGCTCACCTTCTCAGCACCAGACATTCCATAGGATGCCACATGGAAGACACAGTCCACCCCTTCGAAGGCACGATACAAGGCTTCCTCATCTCGGACGTCCGCCTTAAACAGAGAAGGAAGAGCTGCAGACAGGAGGTTTGGGTCCAGGGCAGAGATCCCAACTCTGCGCGTTGCCAGGTTCCAGGGTTGGGCCTCTGATCCCACCCTGGCCAAGCACCTGGAGGAGAGGGGTTGGGGCAGGATTTACTATGTGATTCTACAGGGCATCACGGTCTTCACCATCATAGCCAGCTCCATTTACCAAGCTGAGTCACAGGGGCAGTACTCGGCGTTTTACATGCACCGTCTCACTGACTCCCCATAAGATCCCTGCACAGCCTCCTTTCTCTGGGTGAGGACACTGAAGCCAGAGTTGTGGAGCCCTGTGGCCATGGCTGCCAGCTGGGAAGTGCCAAAACTTAAAGTCCCACTCCAGGAGCCCATGCTCCTCAACACCATGCTACTGGTTGCACATCAGACACTGTCCCCAGACCTCCACCCCCAGCCTGGGCCCCCCTCCCAGGACCCTCAAGATGCTCATCACTGCACCTGGATGAACTCGGTCCCTGGGGACAGCTCCCACTGTGGCTTGCGGAGGTCGAGCAGGATGACAGAACTGCCACTCTTGGCCAGGCTGGAACCCAGACTAAAGCCCAGGTAGCCTCCTCCTCCTGTCACCAGAACCTTCTGCCGAGGGGCCTGCATGTGTGCAGTCTGAGTCTTCTGCTGCGGTGCTGGTGTCCAGGCTGTCTCTGGCTCACTGGGTTTGGGCCCAGTTCCAGACCCCCGTCTGGGCGTAGGCTCTACTGCTGGCCCAGGTAATGGTGCAACTCCGGGCCTAGGTGTGGACCCAGGTACTGACCCAGCTCCTGACCCAGGCCCCAGACCTGGCCCAGGTCCTGAGAGAGTACCAGGCCCTGGCCTAGGTCTGGACCCAGCTCCAGGCCCTGGTCCAGGTCTTGGAACAACACCAGACCCTGGCACACGTCCGGACATAGCACCATGTACCAGTCCGGGTTCTGAAGCAGCACCAGGCCCTGGCCTATGTCCAGACACAGCACCAGGCCCTGGTCCAGGTCCTGAAGCAGCACCAGGCCCTGGTCCAGGTTCTAGAACCACACCAGGCTCTGGCCCAGGTCTGGACACTGCACCAAGCCCCAGTCCAGGTTCTAGAACCACACCAGGCCCCAACCCAGGTCCTGACACAGCACCAGGCCCCAGCTCCAACCCCAGAACAGTAGTTGGCCCTGGTCCAGGTCCTGAAACTGCACCAGGCATTGGCCTAGGCCCTAACTCAGATCCCAGGCCTGAGACTCCTCCCCAGGCCTGGCAGACAGGGCAGCTCTTCTCACCCTGGCCTGCAGCTTTGCAGGCCTCTGGGGAGGAGCCTGCTGGGTTGGGCTTCATCCTCTACTGAGCCATGCAGATTGAGGATCTGTCCACCTGTAGAGAAAAACAAAAGAAAGAACATTCTAGAGTTGTTGGATCATGTGGATTATCAGACTAAGGGGAACTCCTGGTGGGGCCTAGAGATGCTCTGACTTCCCAGTGAACCTGTCCCTTTCAGAATTTTGAGAACTTTCCAGGTGGCTGCTGCCTCCCTCAGAGAGAGAGAAACAAGGCAGTTAGGCCTTGGGTTTTACAGCTGGGGAAACTGAGGCCCAAAGTCACACTGCATGGCTGAGGTTTACACCAAGCATTCCTGATTTCTCTACCAGTTCTTTAAAATCCTAATTCCCGCATAGTATCAGAGGAAGACAGATCAGATCATGCCCAGGGAACTGCTTTCTGACTGGGAAGGTGGGGTGGGCTTCCTGGAGAAAGAGGTAGACAGAAAAGAAGGCAGAGGAGGACAAGGAGGAGAGGAGACGTGGAGAGAGGAGATGGGGAGGAGGAATCCATGTGGAATTCCAAGTGCCACACCACCTCTACCCTGACACCTGCTGCCTCCGGTCCTCCCAGGTCCTCTGGCTGTGCAGGCGGCTGGCACCGCAGGTCTGTGCAAGCCCTCTGCTGGCTTTGGGGTCAGGTCTGTGAGCCCTGGGGTCCAGCACTGAGGATCCTGTGGTCCTCACTCCAGACTTAAAATGAGCCAGGCTGTCAGCCACTATCACTATCATCATCCCACCCTCTCTGCCCGCTGCCTCCTACTCCACCTGAGGAGAAGATGTGCTCCTGGGGCCAGACCACCATCATCATCACCATTAATAATGGCAGCAACCACGTATGGTGGGCCAAGCATCTGCCAGGCCCTGTGGATACACAGATAGGTGTCTCTGCCCTGCCTGAGGCCGGCTGGCTGTAAAAAAGAAGGGGCATGCTGAGTGGCTAAGTGATGAGCCCCGTGGTTGGTGCTGGTGGTGCCACGGGGCAGGGACCCTGACAGCTATAGGGACTGTTATCTTTTAGGCTCTGTTGTCACTGCCCTGCTCTCAGAGTTCCAGGTTAAGGGACACAGTCACACCCCATACAGACATTGGCACTCAGGGGTTTAACAGGGAGGAGACACCCCAAATCTGAGTCATCACAGGAGATGAGTCTAATTCCCCTATAGGGAGGGGGAAAGGGTGCAGCCCCACGGTGGAGCCCTTCTTTACCCAGGATTCTGTTCAGGGGACTGGTCTCTGGGGCCAAAGCCATCTTTCTATCTTATGGGGATGCTTTTTTGGTGACCCTTAGGCAAAATCCTTAAAACCTCAGGGTACCTCAGTATCCATAGCTGTAAAATGGACCCAAGTAACCCTGGCTGCTCCGTCTACCCCACCAGGCGGTCATGAAGAGATGCCTTGGCAGGGCGCTGGGAAGCAGTCTCCAGGAGGGCTCCGCTCACCGTCCTATCCCCGCGCCGGGAACAGCGCTGGCACCGAGCAGGGGATAAGGAGCTGCTGACCGCGCCGCCCGCTAAGAACTCCGCATCCGGGAGCACCGAGCACCGTGGCTGCGCCCCCCGTGACCCGGGCCGCGGCGGCACTCACTGCCCCGGGCAGCCCTGTGCACTACAGGCTCCTGTCCCCATCACTCAGAGCTGGAAACTGAGGCTCAGGGAACATTCGCGAACTTTGATGGGGTCTCAATAAATGGGTCGGCCGGGTCACCAGGGACTCGCAGTGGGGTGTGGGTAAAGGAACTGGGGAAGGGGCGTCGGGGACCACCCCGGCCGCATCGCCTGGCAGGGGCGGGTCCCCCCGCCCCCCCACGCCCGACTCCGAGAGCGGCTCCGGCCCCGCAGCTCGGGGAACCCCCCCTTAGGCTCCCCGCCCCCCGGGGTCCCCGCTGCGCTCACCTGCCGGGTTCCCGCGGCGCTGCGAGCTCCCGGCGCTGCACCCACGGTCTCGGCGCGGAGCCCGGCGCGGCCCCTCTCGGGGCGGGACGGGGCGGGGCTGAGCTCCGGGACCGCCCCCGCCCCATCCCGGCCCCGCCCCATCCCGGCCCCGCCCCTAGCCCCGGCCCCGCCCATCGCCCGGCCCCGCCCCCGCCCCGCCGGCTCCCCGCGCGCTGACAGCCGCCTCTTGCAGGGCGGTGGCCGCAGGCTCTCACAGCGGGGAAACTGAGGCCCGTCGAACAGGGAGCGGGTGCAATGGGCCCAGATACTGGTGCAGAAAGGACGCAAAGGCCCTGCCGCACAGTGGTCCTAGAAACCCAAGAAACAACATTTCTTTCCTCAGCCCCCCATACCCTGGGGGTCCGTCTGTCGCCCCAACTCGTTCCTCTCTAGGCAGCCTGCCTCCCGCCCACCTGCTGCTTCCTGCCTTCTCTCCCTCTTCCTCGTCCATCTATTCATCATCCTACCTGTTCTTCCATCCACCTATTTACTCATCCGTATTCCCCGTACATTTCTTTCTTCTTTGTCCATTCATCCATTCATCTATCTATCCACCTGTCATTCTATCTTTCCACCTCTCCGCCCAGCCTTACATCCATCCAGTTCATTCCATGTATCTTTCTTTCCTCCCGTCCACGGATCTGCCTTCCTTCCTTTCTTGTATTCCCCTGCCCATCTCGGGGTTCATCCATCCTCTGATACAGTCATCCCACGTTTAGTGGGTGCTTCCTTGTTGTTGGCCTTTCCCTTGTGCTGGGGACCCAGCTGGATCACACCACTCCTGAAGATCCATTTGCAGGTGGCAGTAGCAGAGGGGCAGGCATGTGCCAGACAGCGGGCGCTGCTGCTATAGTGGAGCTCTGAGAACTGACTCTGAGCTGGGAACACTGAGGCCTGCTCACTTTGGTGTGAAGAAGCTACTAGAAGGGCTTCACCCGTTGGAGCCTCCTCTGTGAGCATAGGTGGCGTGGGGAAGAGAAAAAAATCTTAGCTCGTACATGCTATGTGCCAGGTGCTAAAGTATCTTGCCCAATCCTCACAACTCTGTTCTGACATAATTTTAGAGGCAGAAAAATGGGTTCAGAGTGATAAGAAGAGGCTCAGAGTGTGGTGGATAAAGGCCATGGGGTCCCCCCTGGCTTTAAATCTTGACTTTGCCACTTTCTTGCTGTGTGTCTCTGGGCAGCTACAAGGCTCCACATCCTCATTCATAAGCTGGGAGTGGTGCGTACTTTACAGCTGTGATGTTGTTGGGCTTGTAGCAAACAAGGTATAAGGGACGAGGATGGTGCCTGCATAGTCAGTGCTCAACCAAAGGCAGGTGTTACCGTTATATGAGAGATTGAGATTCAAACCCAGGTCCTGTGCCTCACCACTTTCCAAACCTTGTCTGACGTATGTCCATCATTCTATTCCCAGAGACTAGCCCCTCCTCTCCCACCAGCAGGGCCACAGGGCTGATAGCCCCAGGTCCAGCTGGCTGCTCTTGTCCTGCTGAGAGCATAGTTTACCACACAAGAGTTATATGTTGAATTGTGTACCTCCTCCACCCCCACCCCCCAAATTCATATGTTGGAATCCTAACCCCCAGGACTTCAGAGTATGACCTTGGAAATAGGGTCATTGCAGATGTGATTAAAGATAAGGTAATAGAGAGTAGGGCTCGTCCAATATGACCAGTGTCCTTATGAAAGCGGAGAAATTTGGATGCAGACATGCATACAGGGAGCATCACGTGGAGGTTGGAGTGATGCGTCCACAAGCCAACGAACTACAAGGAGCCAGGAGAGAGGCCTGTCACAGATCCTCCCGAGTGCCTTTGGAGGGAGCTGGGTCCTGGCAATACCTTGATCTCAGACTTCTGGCCTCCCGAACTGGAGATAATCCATTGCTGTTGTTTCAACCACTCGGTTTGTGGTACTTTGTTATGACAACACCAGCAAAGCAATACAAACACCACAGGCTATTTTCTCTCAGTCTGTGGCGGTGACGTGGAAAGGCAGCTACCCAAGGCAGTGACCAGACTGAGAGCCACAGATGCAGGGGCTGTGCTCACTGCTGCCTCCCTGGGCCCAGCATGGAGTCTGGCCAAAGCCAGTGTATGTCAAGCCTTAGTAAACTGTGGGTTGTTTTTTGTTTTTGTTTTTTAAATTGATGAATTTTTACTACCTAGATGAAGATCTAGAACACTTCCAGCACCCCAGATGTCCCCAGTATGCTTCTCACCACAGGGTAACCACTCTCCTGACTTCTATTGCCAACAAGAGTTTTTGCATATTCTTGAACATAATGTAAATGGAATTACACACTATGTACTCTTCTCTTGCCTGACATTGTTCATAATATCAATGCATCTTGTTGAATGTAGTTGTAGCTCATTTTTTAAATTGATGTGTAGAAATGTACACTATACAAATGGAACAAACTGTATTTGTCCATTTTACCATGGGGGACATTTAGGTTGTTTCCAGTTTTTGGATCTTATGGATAAAGCTGCTATAAACATTCTCCTATGTGTCTTTTTTAAAAAAAAATTTTTTTTATTTATTTGACAGAGAGAGAGAGCACAAGCAGGGGGAATGGCAGAGAAGCAGATCCTCCACTGAGCAGAGAGCCTGGCACGGGGCTTTATCCCAGGACCCTGGGATCATGACCTGAGCCAAAGGCAGATGCTTAATTGGGTGAGCCACCCAGGCACCCCTCCTATATGTCTTTTATGGAACATATACGCTTTTTCTCTTGGAGTGGAATTGCTGGATCATAGAACAAGCATATATTTTCTCTCAGCAAAAGTTGTTACACAGTTTTACAAAGTGGTTGAACCAATTTACACCACCTTATGCCCTCCCAAGCAGGGCAGGAGAAGGAGAGTTCTAGTTGCTCCATTTCTTGATATTGTAGGTCTTTTTACCTTTTGCCATTCTGGTGGGTGTGCAGTTGTATATCACTGTGGTTCTCATTTGCATTTCACTGATGGGCAAGGCTTTGAGTACTTTTTCATATACCAGTTGTCCATTTGTACCTGTTTGAGTGTTTTGTCATTTAACAAAATTACGCTGGTCATCTTTTTCTGGTTTTTAAATATTTTATTTATTTATGAGACACAGAGAGAGGCAGAAACATAGGCAGAGGGAGAAGCAGGCTCCCTGTGGCGAGCCTTATGTGGGACTCGATCCAAGGACCCTGGGATCACTCCCCAAGCCGAAGGCAGATGTTCAACCACTGCACCACCCGGGTGTCCCTGCATATGAGTTTCTATTTTTTGTAATTAAAAATATTTTATTTATTTATTCATGAGAGACACAGAAAGAGAGAGGCAGAGACGCAGGCTGAGAGAGAAGCAGGCTCCCTCCGGGGAGCCCGATGTGGGACTTGATCCCAGAACTCCAGGATTATGCCCTGAGCTGAAGGCATACACTCAACTGCTGAGACACCCAGGTGTCCCTGCATCTGAGTTTTTATTTTATTTATTTTTTTAATTTTTTTATTATTTATTTATGATAGGCACACAGTGAGAGAGAGAGGCAGAGACACAGGCAGAGGGAGAAGCAGGCTCCATGCACCGGGAGCCCGACGTGGGACTCGATCCTGGGTCTCCAGGATCACGCCCTGGGCCAAAGGCAGGCGCCAAACCACTGCGCCACCCAGGGATCCCTGCATCTGAGTTTTTAAATAAAGTTTTATATCACCAAAAATTGACACACACACACACACACACACACACACACACGAACCAGTCATCACTTCAGCTTAAAAGTCATTTTGCTCCTATTTAATTAAGTACCAGCAATTTTTTGTCTCAGGATATGACCCCAGACCACATAATACATGACATATTCATTTTGTATGTACACAGTAGGGCTGGGGCCCAGCCTGATTTGCACCTGTTTGAGCAGAGCACTCTCTCTGGACTTGGCTCCAGAGCAGACTTTAATTCTGTTTGGTTGAACAGACAGGTGGTAAGCCCACTTGTTTATTCTCCCAAGGTGGGCTGACAGTGAATCTTCATTATGTGGACCAGGGTGATGGGAAGCACTGAGTGAGGGGACTAGGGTAGAAACAATATCCTCTGGTTGGTTTCCAGAGCTGGGCTCCCACAACTGAGCTGGGTGCTCCCAGTTTACTGCAATCTGCCCTGTGGCAGGTTCTGGGGACCTAGAGATGGTTAGGACACCAGCTTCATTTCTGGGTAGAGCTCACAGTCAAGGAGAAGAGTTGGCAGGGAAACAAGGAAGCATGACATGGGGTACTAGGCATAATAAATGCTAGGTGTTGCTGCTATGAAAAGGGATGTTTGGCCAGGATACAGTGGGAGGAAGGCTGGAGGCTCCCAGCTCTCAACGGGTCTCAGAAACATCTTCACAGTGGAGCTGATGTCATTTGAGCTGTGCCTTGATTGAAGAGCAGAAGCCATCAGGCAGAGGGTGATAAGAAGGGGGTTCCAGGCAGGCCTCGGTGCAGGGCTTCCCAGTGAGTGACAGTTTTGTGGCTGGCGTGTAGGGTATGTTGGGAGACAGGGAAGGAACATTAGGGTAGACCGAGGATGCCAGAGCCTTCCCTCCCTCAGCATCCAGAGAGCCTTGGTGCCTGCAATCCTGTTTCTTGGGAGGAACTCTGGGTTACAGCTTTCTCAGGGCCAATGTGTGCAAAGTGAGTGATTATTTGTGAGGTGGCCTTTCTGTTTAGAGGAATCACTCTGGTCCCTCCCTATAGTTACAGCTGTCCATGAAACAGAGCCTCATGTCAGCCCTTGGTGGATACTTACAAGATGAAGAGCTTCTCCTTTCCTCTTACCTGAGAACACATCTCTAAAAAAGAGTGACATTTGGTTCTGTGTTGTTTTTCTTCTGGAGTTGGGACCTAGAGGACAGGAGATGAAATAAGATGATCCCCCTTAATGCCCAGATTTCTGGGCCTGGTGGGGAGAAGCAGGGCAGGAACTTGGGATGGAAGGCTGCCCATGATCAGGATGGACTTGGTCTTGAGGAGGCCCAGGATCTGGGCAGGCTGGAGCCATGAGGCAGGTGGGAGGGGCTGCTCAAAGGGTATACCTGAAGGACTGGGCCTTCCAGAGGAAGCTTCTGGCCTTGGTGATCTCCTGGGCCAATCTCCTTAAATCATCTCCTTCAAACAGTGGCAACGTGGAATCCTTGGAAAGGGGAAACAAACATGAAGTTAGATCCATCAAATGACTGGATGTAACCTGAACATCCAAAGTCTCAGCAGAAAAATTTTAGAGTTAATCAAATGCAGCCTCTCACCCAGGGCAGAAAATCTGTGGGCCTTGGTTTGCATCCTTCCAGGCACAAGGAGCTCACCACCTGACAAGGCAGTCATTCTGCAAATGGGACACTTTAAGATGAGGCACCTGAGAGTCTGTGTCGGGATGGGTGGGCAGTGGCAAACCGAGATGGCCACCGAGCTTCCCTGAAGTCTGCCCCTCTCTTCCCAGCAGAAGTGGGACATGCTCCTTATCTCACTGTTAGGCAGCAAAATCTATTCCACTCTTTCTCCATTGCTTCTATTTTTCCCCCCATTGCTTCTAGTAAAACCAAGCTTCACAGACATGTTTTTCTCGTAGGTCAACCCATGGAATTCCAGAGGCTCGTGTTAAAAACACAAGTTCTCACAATCAGCAAGACAATGTAGGAAAAAGATGAAGCTGCCTCCGCTCCTTGGCAGCAGGAGCAGAACGATCCCATTCTGCATCCAGACACGATTTAAAGAATCTGATCTGAAGAGGTATTAAACTGCGGACCTTTGCAATACTGTCAATGTATTCTCCTGTGTATAAGGACACGGGTGAGGGGATCCCTGGGTGGCTCAGCGGTTTGGCGCCTGCCTTTGGCCCAGGGCGTGATCCTGGAATCCTGGGATCGAATCCCACATCGGGCTCCCTGCATGGAGCCTGCTTCTCTCTCTGCCTGTGTCTCTGCCTCTCTCTCTGTGTCTCTCGTGAATAAATAAATAAAATCTTAAAAAAAAAAAAAAAAAAGGACACAGGTTCTTAGTAATATTCATTACTTCTACTTGTTCTTTTTTTTTTTTTTTTTTTAGATTTTTATTTATTTATTCATGAGAGACAGAGAGAGAGAGTTGTAGAGACACTGGCAGAAGGATAAGCAGGCTCCACGCAGGGAGCCCAACACGGGACTCGATCCAGGGTCCCCAAGGATCAGGCCCTGGGCTGAAGGCGGCGCTAAACCGCTGAGCCACTTGGGCTGCCCACTTCTACTTGTTCTGTTCTCTGAACTATTTGTAATATTTGTCCCTAGAAGAGGTACTTGAATAAAGGAGTCATGCAAAGTACTGGACTTCAAAAATTATGCCGTGTCCTGTAACATGTGCTTTAACCTCCAAAAACAGAAACCTGGAATCTGGTTGTTTGTCTTACTTGATAATTTGTTGTCTTGAAATGTTATAATTGATAGCACCATGTTCCTAAATGTATAAACATGTGTATAACTTTTCGGTCAGATCAGAAGAGCTTGGTTGGTATTCTTCTCTTACCTGGCCTGTGTGACTTTATCAGATTTACTACTTAAGATCATTTGCATATCTGTGTTTTAATGAATTGAACACTGGGAGACAGAAATGTGCACGACTCAAAGGAAAGAGGTTAAGAGCTTGGGTGTCTGAGCTCTGGCTTTACCATTTGCTATGTCCTTAGTTGTAGCCCTATCCCTTGCTGAGCCTACTTATTCATCTGTTTAATGGCTATAGTAATGGCTGAGAGGATTGAAAAGTCATCTATAAAAGCAATGGACCTGCACAAAGTAAGTGCTCAATGAATGTGATCTGTTCTATTATTTTTTTAACGTTTTATTTATTTATTTGAGAGAGACAGAGATAGCCACAGAGATAGTGAGAGAGAACACGAGGGAGAAGCAGGCTCCTGGCTGAGCAGAAGCCCAACATGGGACTTGATCCCAGGACCTTGGGATCATGACCTGAGCTGAAGGCAGGTGCTTAACCAACTGAGCCACCCAGGCACCCCTGTTCTACTAATTTTTTAAAAAAAGTTTTTAAAATTTATTTTAGAGAGAGAAGGTGTGTGCCTGGGGAGGGGGGAGAAACAGAGGGGGAGGGAGATGGTGAGGGAGACAATATTAAGCAGATTCCCTGCAGAGTGCAAGGCCCCACTCAGAACTTGATCTGATAACCCTGAGATCATGACCTGAGCTGTAATCAAGAATCAGCCCAGTGGACTGAGCCACCCAGATGCCCCTGAACTGTTCTATTGTTAAATAACACCTCCACGCTCTGCTTCTTTCCCACCTTGAGGAGAGCCAGCCGAGAGGAAGAGCCACAGGGAAAGAGAACCCTTTCTAGCCAATACTTGCTATTCTTACAAGAGAAGCAGAGGGGGAGAAGCCCACATCTGCTGACAGTATATGGAGACAGTTGAACAGCCTTCACTCTGCAACCTACCCTTTCGTCCATGATGCCCTTGGTCAGCAGGCCATGGATTCTGAGGAGTGTGTCCTCATCAACGGGGTAGTGATAGCGGCCCCCCGTGAGGGCGGCCAGATTTCTCAGGAAGTCACCCGCTGCCCTAGTAGGGAGAACAGAGGTTCTAGGGCCAGGCCCACTGACTGGCTAGGCAAGCTCCCTGCACACCCTCAGCCCATTGGGAGCTCAGGTCTGCTGGGCACTGGGCCTCGGGCGCTGAGGCTCTGTGCCCTTGAGACCATGTCAGCATCGCGAGCCCACACCCTGTCAGCTTATGGGCCGTGGCAGCCGCATGAAGCAGATTCAGTGCTTTCATGTCGCCACTTAGCATGAAAGCACACGGCCAGCACACGTTCCTTCATTAGACATCTAGCCAGGGCCTGCTCCTGGGTGTTAGGCCTGGCGGGGACACAAGTGTGACCTTTACGGAGCTCGTGGCTTAGATAGAGATCACATATGCACCCAAGTCATCCGAGTTTTGCCAACAACATTGAAGTCTTTTCTGGAAGGAGTAGAAGCTCTCTGGTCTAACACACGTTCCTCTATGGTGATCGTTTCTAAAAAGAACCGTAACAAAGCTACTTTAAACTTTTTCCCCCCTCCACATTCACTAACATGCTCCAGAGAAAGATCAGGAAGGAGAATGCCCCGTGTGCCCGGGGAATCAGCGCCAATCCGTTTCCAGGCTGGAGAAAGTCAGGAGAGCGGGTTCTGGGGGGCTGAGTGGGAGGTGGAGAGAGGGCTTTCACTCGGGCCTAACCCTCGCCGGCCCCTTCTTGCTTCCCGCTCACTGATGGGGGCCAGGAGAGGTCAGGGTCTAAGGGGAGGCCTTGGCCCTCACACATGCAGCCACAGGAGAGGCACACAGCGCGGCCCACCTGCCTGAGTGGTTCAGGGCAATGGTGTGCATTTTCACATCTCCTGTCTCCGTAAGTCTTTGGACTTCACGCAGAATAAGGCTGCAGCTTGTATCTGGCTTCCCGTCGGTCAGGAGGTACAATCCTTCCACATCGTGAAAAGTGAAGGCTTTCTGAAAGAGGGCGGGCAGGTCGTCTGGCTCAGGGGTCAGTGCTAATAGGGAAGGGTAAAATCCAACTGCCTGCTGTCCCCAGGGAAACTGTGTCTGACTGGATCCCACTGACTTGTCCATTAACAGTGAGAGATGACCAGCCTCTTTCAGCCTACCACAGACTGAGGAGACTGCCAAGGTTTGGGAGAAAGAGCACGGCCCACTTCCTGGCTGGTTAACCCCAGCCAGTCACTTAACCTCTCTGAGCCTCTGTGTCTTTACCTATAACATGAGAACCAGAATCCCTTTCTTACTGGGTTGTTGGGAAGATGAAATAAAGCAACAGTTCTTAAATCTAAGAAAGTGCTCTTTGTAATTTGAAAGCCTCACGCAGTATCAGTTTTGGGGGTGATGGTATTTTCTGTTTGGCCAACAGGGTTGGGCTTGGTGGTAGAACTTGCCAGTAATGCCTGCAAGACGGAGGTGCTCCCATGAGCGCGCAGGTGGGTCACCCACTGCATAGCCTCATGACATGCCTCGTCGGTGGTCTCCACCAGGGTGTCCCGCCAGAGTTGCACGTCCTCTGCAAAGCTAAGCAGGTTGAAGCTGGGAAGAGAGGAGAGATGGGGTGAGGGGCAGAGAGGAGGTGAAAGAGAGTGGCTAGAAAATGCCTGGCTGAAGGATCCCCTTGAGGAAGCTTCATGCCGATGAGCTTCAAGCACCTATAGTGAGCGCCTGCCCCCCCGCCCCTCCCCGGGGAGAATGAGAAGGTACACATTGGATACAGACTGAAGTAGATTGATGTCCCACCTCGGCCACTAACAGAGTATGTGATCTCTGGCAGATTACTTAGCCTAAGTCTCCTTTTCTGAAAAATAAGAATAATAATGGCAACACCTCCTAGGGGCGCTGTGAAGATGGAAGGAAATCATGCACTCAAAATGCTTGGCCTGTAGAAGGTGCTCAATCAATGTTTACTTATTAATAAGAAGGCAAGGATGGGTCCCAGCCTAGGATCAGAGTCTCCTGCTATCTCCTAGTGTCAACCTGTCTGGGCAGAAAAAACAACCCCAAACCCCCTCTCTTAAAAAATCAGGTTAGCTGAAATCCACAATTCAAGGCCACCTGGTGGTTCCTTGGCTCTGCTTACAATGGTCCCAGGGCCTGAGATGGATTTCTAAAGGCTGCTTTACTTCTACAACAGAGTGCAGTGTTTTTTACTACTTAAATAAGCTTTGCCTCCAGGCCTCGTGAACAGTGAAGACAGAAGCCCCCAAAGGGCCCCTTTGATCATCCTGCCCACACCCACTTGCACCCCTGCCTCTCACCTGTCGCAGTGCTTCCGCAGCTGCTCCCAGATCAGCAGAACCAGCTCCGTCTTCACCTGCTGCAGGTAGGGGCCCATGGATCCCGACGTGTCCACCAGGATGCACACTTTGCGCTCCAGAATGGTGCCAAACAGTCGGCGGCTCCCTGCTCCGAGGTGGTGGGGGCAGAGGTAGGGAAGGAGTGAGGGGTCGTTCCCTCCCCATTCCTGGGGTGGTTTTCTCACAGCAGCTATCAAATATAAGGTCTACCAAATACACCTGTTGCCTGACTGATCACCAATCAGATGTCAGCCCACTGGGAGATGGCCTTTGTGGTGGTGCTGGTGGGGTGTTGGTTGTCCAAGGGCAGAGCCAGTCAGTGGTCGGGGCTTTGGAGGTCAAAGTTTCATATGCGGCTTTGCCTGTGATCTATGATCACTTGCACAAGTGGTTAAAATTGCTCTGGCCTTGGGGCGCCTCGGTGGTTCAGTTGGTTAAGTGTCTGCCTTCAACTCAGGTCATGATCTCAGGATCCTGGGATCGAGCCCCGTGTTGGGCTCTCTGCTCAGGGGGGAGTCTGCTTCTCCCTCTCCCTCTGCCCTCTCTCTCTCTCAAATAAATAAAAAATCTTTAAAAAAATCTTTAAACAATTGCTCTGGCCTTGAGTTTCCTCATTCCTATAGTTGAGCGATGGGACAGAGTGGTATTTACAGTATTGTTTGGAGCTGGAAAAGATATTAAAGAGCATGGAGTCTGTCAACTGGTCAACAGAAATCAGCGGAGTCTGGTGCTGTGTCCTCATGGAGTCAGGCAAGGAAGACAGATGTTAGATTTATAGTTATGGCTCTCCGAGGCTCATGACAGAGTGTCATGGGGCACACCATGGGGAGAATCTGAATTCTGTGGGTGAGCTACCACTGCAAGAGGAGCAGGAGCGAGTGGAGGAAAGAAGTGGAGATAAGGAGGGAACAGCCTGGGAAGGCCTGAGCTGGAGGAGGAGAGCATGGTGTGCTCCAGGACAGAGGGAAAGCCCATGTGAGGAATCAGGACACCTGGGATGGAGAGACCCGTGGGGAAAGGGACAGGAGGTGAAGTTGGTGACGTGCTGAAAGGATTTGGGATTTATCCCAAGGGGAAATAGAGAGGGCCAGTGGCTTGCCAGCGTCACAAAGACTGGCGGTGACCGCAGACTCTCATACCACATCCTCTGATCCACACTTTAGTCAGGGACACCTGCTACCCTACCCTTGTGGCTCCACAGGCTAACTATGGAGGAAACCTAGGGGGAAAGCTGAAGGAACAGAAGAGGATGCGTAGCATTCTTGATCACCCCTCAGGGACCTCAGCAGAGGCAGTAGTAGAAACAAGGGGAAAACTGCTACAAAACAGATGATGGGCTGCTTTCCAGGAAAAGGTAGATGGAGCTGGCTGGACCCTCTGCCCAGGAATCTGCCGGGACTCATCTGGGGGTATTCTCTAGCAGTGCTCATGTCAATATGAGGAGCCATCCTGGGGCAGGGAGACGTTCCATGAGGATGGCCCTCCGGGCAGCCAGCTGAGGGACCTCTGACCACAAACAGCTGGCTGATCCATTGTAGGAACCAGAAGGTGGAAATATAGTGCAAGTCCCCAAGCCCTGTCCTTTCTACCTCAAATCTCTCGGACTCTTTCTACTTCATCCATCTCCATCATCCCCACCTCTTCCAGCTAGCCTGGTCCTTCACCTGGGCCACTATGATGCTACCTGATTCCACTCCATCCCCTCAGCAACTTATATTCCATGCAGCAACCAGGGGGATTATTGCCAATGCTAACTTGATCACTTTCCCCTTATTTAAAACATTTAGTACCTTCCAACTGCTCTTAGGGTGAAGTTTAGACAAGGCTTCATCTCTCTGGGATGGTCTCACTCTTATTCTCCCTCATTCTCAGCCATATCGGCTTCTTTTTTAGTCTTTGTACTCAGCATTCCCCCACCCCCCAGCACCTCAGACATGCCTGTCTTTCTTCTCTTGGCCCAGCAACATCTATTCACTTTTCAGATCTTGGCTCAAATATCACCTCCTCAGGGAAGCCCTCCATGATCTTCCTGTCCAGGCCTGTCACTCCTCTTGGAGGCTCTCACTTCACCATGCCCATCTCCTGTCTACACGTCACTGTTGTGACATTAGACTTGTTTGTGAGACTCTTTGGTTAATGTCTGTCTCCTAGACCATATGCTCCTTGAGCTCAGGGACCCTGCTGGGTGTTGCCTCCCACCATCTTCTAGTGCCTGATGAGACAGCAACACATATTTGTTGAATAATGAATGAGTGAATAAGTGAAGTAGCCCTGGGTTTTAAAGTGTTGGTGGCATTTGAAGTATTAGCTGGTGCTGGGGTGAGCACTTGTATGCGAAGTGGGGATTCCATTGGTCATCACACCCTTCCCTGCAACAAATGTGCTTTGGGATTGGACAGAGGCATATGACCTTTTTGCTCCATGTCAGCCTCTGACCTGACAACTACACCTGGAGTTGGCAACACTGCCCCTCATCCCACCCGAGGTTCTGGGAAGCAGCAGTCATCACTACACACTACACCCCACTGTACAGTATGGTCTGTTTTACCAGGTTCTACTGCAGAGGATTGGACCTAATGAATTTGCACAGGATCCTGAGTGGCCTCTATGAAAGCCTCCCCCTCTCCTTCCTCCTGTTGTCCCAGGAACCATCCAGGCCCCAAAGCCTCAACACCCCCTGTCCAGCTCTAGCTAGCTCCCTGGTCTCTTGGACCTGATGCTTCTGATCATCTCTCAATCCCCAGCCCACCCTTCCCTAGGATGTGAGCCTGGCTCTCCTGGGCCAGCCCTGCCATTTGCCGGCCCGAAGGGGCCTCAATACTCTTTGTAAGGAAGAACAGGGATTCTGCTCTGCTGGGAGCCCCTCCCATATCCACCTTCATGGACCAGCTCTGTGGGGTCCAATCAATACTGAATTGAACCTCTTGAGAGTGATCCCCTGAGTCACGTCCAGGAGGGCAAGGGGTGGGAGATGGCCTTGCAGGGTGGGCCTGGACAGGCCTGGGTTCTCTCTGGTGCCCTTTGGCCTACACTCTACCTCCCTGACATCCAGCACCTTGCCTGACCTTGGAATCCAGAAAATCGTGTTGTACCTGGATGGCCCTCCTGGTCTCACCCCTGATCTGATGGTTTGTGCACCTGGCCTGGGAAGGGCTGGCCCTGGTCCCTGGGGTTGACCCTGCACTTCCCCTCATGCCCTTCCTGCACTCCAGGACAGCAGGAAGCCTCACCAGACAACAGCCACTGCAGCCTCTGGACATAGCGCTTCATCACCTTCTCCAGGCACGTGATGTATACTTCAATTTCCCTGGGCATCCACTGGATATGTCTCACTCTCCCCTGGATGAAGGCAAGCCAAGGCAAATTTCCCCACATCAGCTATGTCTTTAGATCCCCATCACCCCCATAAATAGTTCAATTGGTTATGGTTAATAGTTTCCAAAACATCTGTTAGGCAGATTTGTTACAGGTTTGCTATTTGCTTACAGGTTTTTTTCTTTTATCAAACTATTAGATTTATGGTTCTAGAGGAGTAGGGGAATTGGGATGATGGTTTTGTGGCAAATGTGGTCACTGAAATAATAAAAAACGTAGCATCTCTAAATTTTAAATTAGAAAACCCTTAATAGTAGGATGGGAAGTCCATAAATGTCAAACTAAAAGATGACCATAGACAGAGAAGGGGACAGAATGATAAAACTCCCATAAAAATCCTTCTGGTGAATAATTTTGAGTTTCGTAGCTACTTTTGACTTTCTAATTTCTCCTAACGCGATAATGTCATATAAAATGGAAAGAATAGAAAACAGGGTCTTCTAAACACACACACACAGACATACACACTCACACACACCATGATTTGTTGCTCACTTGTACTAAATTTCCTTGTTCTAGTGTTAAAGCAATGAAAAAAAATTACCCCCAAACTAGAAACTAGAGAACACAGTAACCTCCCCTGGGGGGCAGAGGAGAAGGGAAGCCCGCTATCCTAATAGAACCATCAGCAGCACTGGGGGTACAGAATTCTGGTGAGTTCTTCAGCCACAGCCTATTCTCAGCAACTTTCTTTCTTTCTTTTTAAAATATTTTATTTATTTATTCATGAGAGACACAGAGAGGCAGAGACATAGGCAGAGGGAGAAGCAGGTTCTCTGTGGGGAGCCCGATATGGGACTCAATCGCAGGATCCCAGGATCACGACCTGAGCTGAAGGCAGACACTCAGCCACTCGGCCACCCAGGCGTCCCTCTCAGCAATGTTTCTAATTGTCACACCATGTAGCCCATCTAGCTCTGGGGGGTGGTATTGGGCCCTCCACGGGTTGACTTTTCTTCCAACGGGATCTGTATTTCCTTATATGCTGAGAGCAATCCCACATTTGGGTGGAAGCAGGAAGAGAAGCCATGGCACAGACATGCACATGGAGTTCTCCCCAGCACACTTGTGCCATTTGTGGCTGATCACAGACAGGGGGTGGCAGGAAGAGAAGAGCAACGAAACCCACAACTTACGTTAATTTCTATGCTGGGCAGGATGGCGCAGTGTTTGGCTGACGCCAGCCCCTGGACCGATTTTTGATGGGCGCAGCTGGGACCTATGTATCTGGAGATTTCCATCTTCAGTTTTTTTAGTCCATAATTCGCTACCCACTCGAGAAGAGAGGAAAGAACTATTATCTTGGGTAACATAGGCTTAATTGAATGATGGTCTGACTCATCTATTGAACCTTATGTTTGAAATCTGTCTCATATTGGAAATGTGGGGTTTCTCGGTCCTCATTGAGCATCCGTTGCCTGTGGATTCTTTCCCCTGTGCTGGGGAGAGATGCATAAGAAATATGGGCAACAGGGGAACACAATTTATTGAGCATATGCTACTTTCTAGTCTGGTGGACACTGTTAGTTCCCCAATTCCATTTCAACTCTCTCCCACAAAATTTGAGTGGAAAGCTATGATTGGTCTGAAGTTCAGCCTAAGCCAATTTGGAGAATCTCAACCTCCCTGTCACAGTGAGAGAGATAAGAATGGGCAGGTTCACGGCAATTACAAGCATGGCTCTGGGATCAGCCCAATCAGACCCAAGCTCAGACTTTTACTGAATGGTTGTGGGAAGAAAGATGTTCTACTTTCAGGATATGAACAAGAAGGGGAATTTCTGCCGCTTGCAACCAAAAGATTGACACCACTAAGTGATTTACACAAAATACACTTCAACTAGCATCAATCCTATTAGGTAGGAACATCTGTCTTCATTTTTACAAATGAGGACCCCGAGATTCTGTGACTAGCTGGATGATTTGCCCAGCCAGGAAGTGGCAGGCCCAGGTTTCAAACATAGGTCTACTTAACACCTCCTCCCCATTTGCCACTTAAGCAGTTATCATAAGCAGCTTTGTCCCCGCTTCCTTTTTTTAAAAAAATAAATTTATCTTTTATTGGTGTTCAATTTGCCAACATATAGAATAACACCCAGTGCTCATCCCATCAGGTGCCCCCCTCAGTGCCCTTCACCCAGTCACCCCCACTCCCTGCCCACCTCCCTTTCTACCACCCCTAGTTCATTTCCCAGCGTTAGGAGTCTCTCATGTTCTGTCTCCCTCTCTGATATTTCCCACCCATTTTTTCTCCTTTCCCTTTTTTCCCTTTCACTATTTTTTATATTCCCCAAATGAATGAGACCATATAATGTTTGTCCTTCTCCAATTGACTTATTTCACTCAGCCTAATACCCTCCAGGTCCATCCACGTCAAAGCAAATTTTGTCCCCACTTCCAACGATGCCCATCTTCCTAAAAGTGGAAGGTTGGTAGAAGGAATTATTGCTTGGGGGGGCATGTGCTGGTGCTAAGAAATTCATACCTCTTGGCTTGAGCAAATTGTATCCTTCCTTGGCAACTGTATAGAAGAATTAACCCTTCGTATGCCCCTTCCTTGAGGGTACTTCTTGTATACAGAACCTAGGAGAAACAGAGTGAGGTTACTTTGTACACCTCTCATTCCTCCACCCCTCCCTTCCCCCTTGGGTTTCCTTTTGCATGTTAACTTCTCTGTGAATCAAATCAGCCAGGGTTGTGTGGGTGGCTCAGTCAGTTAAGCACCTGCCTTCTGTTCGTAATCTTAGGGTATTGGGATCGAGCCCTTCATCAGGCTATCTGCTCAGTGGGTAGCCTGCTTCTCCCTCTCCCTCTCCCCCCACCCTGCTTGTGCTCTCTCTCTGTGTCAAGTAAATAAATAAAATCTTTAAAAAAATCAGCTTTTAAAAAAATGTGCTGAAGGGCAGAAGGAAGGCTTTTAGGTGGATCAGGGGAAGCAGGCTCAACCTCCCCATCTCCGCACCTCAGGGAATCCTTGCTGGGATTTGTACCATTTCACAGTCATCAATGGTGGGGTGCTCATCTCCACTCCCTTCCTCATTTCCCAATCAGACTCAGCGGAGAACGCTGCCTCTGATGGATGGAGGATGAGTGGTGTCAAGAATTTGCACGTCTGTTTCCCTGGGTTGGGAGACCTGAGTCGTTTGAGGTTAGGCCTGCTCTGGAGGTACGGCTGCCCATGTCCTGGGACAGTCAGAGGGGGTCTCCCTACCATGGGGCCTGCTGACCTTACAGTTCCCCAGGGGCAGGGGGGCTGTTCAGACATTTGTGTAGTTTTCAACTCACCCACATTATTCCTTGTCTCTGTATAAAACAGTGAGAGAGATGTCTCTGCTTCCCTCCACCTGGTCTTCCTCCTCTGTTGTGTGGTCCCTCCTTTCACTGGCTGGGCTGCAGCTAGGGGACAATTGGCCTGTTGGCTGGAGCGACCTTGGGGGTGTCATGTGGTGACACTGTCCAGCTTGCCTTAGAGACTTGTCAATTTCAGCTATGTTGCACCCTTGAAATAGAGCTCCAAGATGGCTTTGAGGTCCTTTGGGACTATCCCAAGTCTTCTGGCCTCCCCTGGATCAGCCACAGCTAGAGCTGCTTGTTACCAAGTACTGATGTATACCAGGAGAGGTGATAAGAGCTTTCCATACCCTGTCTCATCTTATCCTCACGGTGCCCCCATTTACAGGGGGTAAGGGGGCCTCCGAGTCAGCAAGGATCCCACCCAGGTCTCGCTCACTCCACAACTCTGAACCATTCTGCTATGTCCTTGCCATTAGAAATAAGATACATGGTCTTGGTTCTATAAACTGAATACTTTAATAAAAATACTTGATGCTCTATCACGACCCGCTGGCACTGGTCATTAGCCCGTCTGGGCCTAAATTTCTTTATTAGTAAAACGGGGAACAAATAGATTACCTGTCACACAGGATTGATTGTTGTAAGCTTTAAATGGGACAATCTTAGCAGAAGGGCTGGCATGTGATCAAGACTCATGCTCATCAATCATTTTGGTTACTATCATAATTAATTCACATCCCACCCATGCCCGCCACCCTCTACACATGAGCCTGAGCGCAGCCATGCCTTACCTGGTGGGACGCCTGCTTTGCCACTGAGTGGCCGCCATGTCAGAACTTGCAAGGGGGATCTCTTCTCTCTGTCAGGGTCCTCTTTAAGGCTCTAGAAAACAGGCAGTCTGTCCCATCAGTAACCTGTTCTCCTTGGCAGGCCCAGACCGTGCGTAGCTCACTCCCATCCCAGGGGCTGCATTTCCAGGAAGTCTTGTCCACACAGGCACTGCCCTCATTCAAAGAACTCCATGAGGTTGTAGGAGCCAGCCCAGGGGCATCATCACCTTCCCTTGCCTTCCCAAACTCTGGGATGAAACCCCAGGCTCAATCTGTCCATTAGGAATCTGTACAGGGAGGGGTCAATGGGAACAAATTCTTTGGACATGTTTGCCCCATCTCCTGCTGCAGACTCAGAGGAGACTGTGGGTTTTAGGTAAAAAAAGTGTATGCATGTGTGTATGTGCATGTGTGTGTGCATTTCATAATAGAGAGAGAGGGCATGCTAGGACAGCCGTGGGATTTGCCAGAACTTTCTTCAGTTACCTGCCCTGCTTCCTACTGGACTGGAATTTCTGGGCTTCCAGCGTGATAGGTAAGTTCTGTGCTGTATCGGGAGGAGTTCTTCCTTACTGGGAGAACTGGGCACAAGGGGAAAGTGACAACACCTGAACAAAACTACCTGGGGCCATGGACCAGCTCACACCATTGGGTGAGCTGTTGTGGAAAAGGTCTGGTTGCCGCTACCCCAGGGAGCCTCCAGCCCTGGTTCTGGGAGGCTCTTTGGAGGCCTGGGCATAGCCTAAGCCTCTTCATGCTGAATCAGCTCAGGAAGCACTGGAGGCCCAAGAGGCAGCCTCTGAGACTCTCGGGTTTCATCCCAGAATTTGCCTCTGGGCTGGCTCCTGGAACCTGGTGGAGTTCTTCGAATGAGGGCAGAGCCTGTGTGGATAGAAACTTCTGGAAGTGCAGCCCCCAGGATGGGAGTAAGCTACACAGGGTCCAGATGGATTCCCTCATTCTGCAAATGCACTGTGTTTACAAGGATCTGTCAGTCAGTGAAACGCTGAAGGGCTCCAGATGCTTCCTGTCTGCTCAAAAGCACTGGAGCCTGGGGTCCTTTGAGGGCTCCCTGATTTCTGCAGTGGGGTGCCTATTTTATGCAGGGCAGATTTGACAGGCTGTGACAGAGATAAGGCCCGAGAAGGCACAGGTCACCCCCAGGGTCCTGTGGGCCCCCACCAAGCCTTGGGCGGCAGTAGCTGCAGTAGCAGGAGCCCATTACATACCCTAATACCCTAGCTCCTTTGCCCCCGAGAGAACCTCCAGCACAAGCCCTCCTGCCTTATAGCCATCAGATGTCACGGTGGGGACCAATTCCAAGGAGTCCTTAGTACCTGGCTGAGACAGGAGGCCAGGGATGCTAATAAGCAGGAGCTTATAAGAGCTAATAAGCAGGTCCCCCAGAGGAGTTCTTCCCCTGGGAGGCCAGGGCTGGAGGTACCCTTGGGACACTCACCACAGAGTACCCTGCCCCCACCCCTGCTGGCTCTGGCATTTCAAGATCTAGGAAAGACCAGGAGACAAGGTGGCAGCAAAGTCCTCTGTGTGTTATTAGGGAGGGGAGTCAAACCATTCTGGCCACCGAGGAAGCTGTGGGTTTGGAAGAACAGAGTTTCTTGGGCTGACTTCTTTGCTTGAATATCTTTGGCTTTGCTTTCAGGAGGACTGCACTCTCTAGTTCCTTTCTAGATTGGTTCTTCAGGGAGGACACCAGCAAGGCACACTGCAATTGGGATTGGGAGCGTTAGCAGCACCCCAGCCATGGCGTGCCTCCAAGCAGGGAACACACACACACACACACACACACACACACACACACAAACACACATGCACACCAGGAGGGGCCACTGGGGCCTCTGGACTCCTCTTCCTGTCCTTAGAATGCCACTTGGGACTGAGAACACTGTGGATCAATCTTATTAATAATAAGCCGATGCATTATTGGGATGCCTCAGGCACTGAGCTGCTTAATGCCCGGGGGGTCTCATGTAATTGCCGTGTACCTGCCCATTCTTATCTCTCTCCAACAAGGCAAGCCAACTATGCTTTTAGGGAAAGTGCTATCTTATCCCCGTTTTGCAGGGGAGGAACCCAAAGCTCCATGAGTTTAAGGGATGTGACCAAGGCCACTTGTATGTGGAGGACCTTCAGTTCAAACCTGGGTGGGTCTGGTTCCAAAGCCAGTGCTTTCCATATGTGGACCTAGCGTTAACATATGCCTGTCAGCTCACCACGTACCCAGGGCGGATGCTAGCAGAATAGTGATATAATACTTGGTTCCTTTTGCCAACACATTTCTCAACTGCCTGAAAGCTTCTCCAGTGATTCTCAAAGCATGAAGACACCATTTGAATGTAAATAACATCCTAGGAAGGGTGGGTCCAACCATTATTGCCACTAACACTTGGCAAATGTTGGTCAGAGGAGGGAACAGCCTAATGTGCATTGAGAAGGCAGAAACAAAGCACCAAAGAGGTGTCCCTGCAGGGAGAGCAGCTAAGGCATGGTTAGGGAAGCCACAGACGTGCCCACCCAATGGACACGGAGGAAGGAACACAAAGCTGTGGCCCTGCCCTCCCAGGAGCTCACAACGTAGTCAGGAAGATGTTGCCCTGCCAATGGCTGCAAAGAAAATGTGAGTCAGGCTGAGTCTCCTTCATGGGGTCTTCCTCCCTCCCCACCTTGACCATGACTCCCTTCATGCTGTTTGTCTACCCTGATGGCTTGAACTGCTCCACATCTACCTCCAGCCCTTATCATTCTTCCTTGTTTGAAGTACCCCCATTTGTCAGCTCATGAGCCCCACAAACTCACCTTTGTCCTAGGCCTGCCCTCCCACATTCCCTATAGGATTCTCTCCTGTTTTCTCTCTCTTGGTAAATGGCACCGCTGTCTACCAGGTTCCCCAGCAAGGAACTCGGAAGTTACCCTGGGATTCTTCTTCCTTACCCTATACATTCAATCACCATAAATTTGGTCAATTCTTCCTTAAATGTTTTCATGTCCATTCCCTTATCCCTGTTCTTATTGCTTATAGGAAACTCCCATGCTTCATCCAAAGCCTTGGGTATCTGTGGAGCAGGACACAGAGAGGGAAGCTGATATGGGGTGAGTCGTGTCCCCCAAAAAGATATGTGGAAGTCCAACCCCCCACTTCCCCCATATATGTGGTATATGTGAATGTGATATTCCTTGGAAATAGAGTCTTTGTAGATATAATTAAGGTGTAAGTTAATGAGGACATACTGGAGAAGGGTGTGCCCTCGATACAATAGGACTGGCATCCCTGCAGGGGAAGAGATGCACACACAGCAGGAGGGGAGCCATGAGAAGATGGAGGCAGAGCTGGGAGCTATGTTGCCACAGCCAAGGAATGCCAAGGATTGCTGGTGACAAGGACTCTGTCCTTGACTAAACTTTTTTTTTTTTTTGAGCTTTTATTTATTTATTCATGAGAGACACCGAGAGAGAGAGAGAGAGAGAGAGAGAGAGACATAGGCAGAGGGAAAAGCAGGCTCCATGCAGGGAGTTAGAAGTGGGACTTTTAAATTTTTTTTAAAATTTTATTTATTTATGATAGGCACACAGTGAGAGAGAGAGAGAGAGAGAGAGGCAGAGACAAGGCAGAGGGAGAAGCAGGCTCCATGCAGGGAGCCCTATGTGGGACTCGATCCCGGGTCTCCAGGATCACACCCTGGGCCAAAGGCAGGCGCCAAACCGCTGCGCCACCCAGGGGACTAAACTTTTGTTGGGCTCCTCTGAGTACTCTTCTTGACTCAGTTTTGACTTTGGCCTATTAAACCCAGTTTTAGTGAAGAATCCTGTTTAAGCCTGTTTTGTAAGAATCTCCCTACCCTTAATATTTAATCAAGTTCCTCTCAGCAAATTTCTATCCACTGACCCTTTTGCTGTATTGGCTATATATCTTGGCTGCTACCTTGGCTGTAGATTCAGAGCTGAGTTCAATCTCTGTGCTCTACTGTAGTAGTTTTGGATAAAATCTTCCTTGCCATTTTTAAAAAATATTTTATTTATTTATTCATGAGAGAGAGAGAGAGAGAGAGAGGCAGACACACAGGCAGAGGGATAAGCAGGCTCCATGTAGGGAGCCCGATGTG
This sequence comes from Canis aureus, assembly GCF_053574225.1. Lineage (NCBI taxonomy): Eukaryota > Metazoa > Chordata > Mammalia > Carnivora > Canidae > Canis > Canis aureus. Next base: position 54,333,628 of record NC_135618.1, on the reverse strand, counting down.
GGACTCGAACCCGGGTCTCCAGGATCACACCCTGGGCTGAAGGTGGCACTAAACTGCTGAGCCACCTGGGCTGCCCCTTCCTTGCCATTTTTAACGACAAGCATCCAGTGCAATTTTTAAAAACACCAACCAGCACCAGAAGCTAGGAAGGGGTAAGGAGGGACTCTACCCAGAGCCCTTAGAAGGAGCATGGCCTCTCTGGGACCTTGAGCTCAGAATTCCAGTCTCTCAAACTAAGAGGATAAATGTCTGATGCTTTAAGCCACCTGGTTTGTGGTACTTCACATATCAGCCCCAAGTGACTACAACAAAAGTGTGGTCATTCGCCCCACACCTAAGCCATACCTTCTGCGAGTAGTTGAGCGCTTTTTCCATTTCAGACATGATGGCGTTAATGTCATCGCTTTCGTAAATACCTAGACACAAAGCACATTGTGAGCATGGAGAAGGGGTGTAGATCCTGGCAAGTGTCCATATTTGTACACACCAGGGCTATGTGAAGGTGCCCTGAGCCTGAGGGGCAGGGAGGGATCCCAGTGGGCTGAGCTAACTAGCCCCCACCCCTATGCCATCCAGTGGTGAAGGAGATGGGCAGGTATGGTGAGGCTCTCAGCAGGAGGGCTGGCCCTGGGACCCAGCACCCTGCACTCAACCAACTGCTCTCACCCAGAGGAAGGGTAGGTTAGGTAGGAGCAATGGTCCTGATATTCTGGTGAATAAAAAGACCCACCTTGGGATGGGTGTAATGTAATGTGTCTGTAATGAATATTGGTGACTTATTTGAGAGGGATTGGAGTGTAATGACTAAGAAGACAGCCTATGAAGTTGCTCTCTGGTTCTACCACTTATTACTTCTGGGCTTTTGGGCTCTATGTCCCAGCTTTCCTATCTGTAGAATGGGGATAATAGTAACCCACTTCATAGGGTTATTGTGAGGAATGAATAATAATATATGTAAAATACTTGGAACCATGTCTGGCAATATAATAACTGTTACAGAAGCATGTGCTATTATTAGTAATAATCACTAATAATAACAAATGTATATGTCCAGTACTTTTCACAGGATGTGGGAAACGGCCCCAGAGTTCCAGCCCCAGCTATGCCACTAACTATGTAACCATAGGTTACATGACTCTCAACCCTGAGAATCATTTCTTCATTTGTATATTGGAGAGGGTGGAATGTACTAGTGTGTCCTGAGCCTCAATCACTCCTGTATCCCTGTCATGATTTCCCCTTATCTTCATACCACCCAAACCATTGTCCCCTTAATATACATTTTATCAGGGGCACCTGGGTGGCTTAGTGGTTGAGCATCTGCCTTTGGTTCAGATCATGATCCCAGGATCCTGGGATGGAGTCCTGCATCAGGCGTCCTCCCTCTGCCTATGTCTCCGCCTCTCTTTCTGTGTCTCCCATGAATAAATAAATAAAATCTTAAAATATATATATATATATAAATATTTTATCAATTTACTTTTATTTACTTAGAAGCATATATACATATTATTGACATATGTTAGTTTCATGTATACAACATAAAGATTGGATATTTGTGTGTATTATGAAATGATCACTATAATGCCCATCTAACATACTTAAAAGCATATTTTAAAAAATAAAACTTAAGGGTGCCTGGGTTGCTCAGTTAGCTAAGCATTGGACTCTTTTTTAAAAAAAAAAAAAGGTTTTATTTATTTACTTATGACAGACACACACAGAGAGAGGCAGACACAGACAGAGGGAGAAGTAGGCTCCATGAAGGGAGCCTGACATGGGACTCGATCCAGGGTCTCCAGGATCACACCTTGGGTTGAAGGTGGCGCTAAACCACTGGGCCACCAGGGCTGCCCAGCATCTGACTCTTGACCTCAGCTCAGGTTTTGATGTCAAGGTCATGAATTCAAGTCCTACATTGGGCTCCATGTTGGGCATAGAGCTTACTATAAACAAACAAACAAACAAACAAACAAATAAATAAATAAAACATTTTTAAAAATAAATTAATTTTTAAAATAAATTAATTTTTAAAAGCAATTTTCCTTTTTTTAAGAAAAAAAACTTTTATTTATATTTAAGTCAGCTCTAGGGCCAATCTGGGGCTTGGACTCATGATTCTAAGATCAGTCAGTGGAGCTAGCTGGGCTCCCCAGAAAGTTAGCACTTTCTTTTTTTAAAGATTTATGTATTTCTTATTTTAGAGAGGGGGAGGGGCAGAAGGAGGGGGAGAATCTTAGGCAGGCTCCATGCTAGGAGCCTGACCTGGGACTCAATTTCATGACTCCAAGATCATGACCCGAGGTGAAGAATTGGTTGCTTAATCAGTTGAGCCACCCACATGCTCCAAAGTTAGCACTTTTTAATGAAATGTTAAAATAAGCAAATAACTACTTAGGGGAGGAAAAAAAACAATTTTTTTTTCTCTATTCTCTTAGATTTCTCCAGCTGGGAGGATTAAAGAATTAAACTGACAGGGGCACCTGGATGGCTCAGTAGTTGAGCCTCTGCCTTTGGCTCAGGGCGTGATCCCGGGGTCCTGGGATCAAGTCCCACATCAGGCTCCCTGCATGGAGCCTGCGTCTCCCTCTGCCTATGTCTCTGCCTCTCTGTGTGTCTCTCATGAATAAATAAATTAAAAAATCTTTTAAAAAAAGAAAGGATTTAAACTGACAACGACAGATTAACAACAACAAGGAAAAGTATTTTTAACATGTACAGCATGTACACAGAAAGGAGGAAGGCAGCAACTCAGAGCGCATGATTGGAACTCAGAGGCCTATGCTGGTGTCTTAACCAAGGACAGTTCATCTGTAAGGAAGTGACAAGGACAAGACAAAGGGAAGGGGATTAGGCTTGTAGGAGCTGCAGACTGTGGGAAGGCAAATATGGGGAGGTAACTGAGGGAAGAGAAGTGTCATTTTTGTAAGATTTGTTGTATCCAGTGCTTCTCTCCTCTTCCTGGCACAGGAGAGGGAGACACCTGAGATGGAAACGTATTCCTGCTTTTAGGCAAGTGGGGGTGGGAAGGGGCAGAGAACTCCTTCACTGTTTCTTAGTTATCTTCAGCTCAAAATAATCCATATGCCACAGCGGATATGTGGCAAACTTTGGGGTGGCATGTTCTGATCCCTAACTATCACAACAAGAGAAACTATTGCTCTGCATTCCACCTTCACCCGTCTTGCCACCTTCTTATTTTTTTTAAAAAAGATTTATTTATTTATTCATGATAGAGAGAAAGAGAGAGAGAGGCAGAGATACAGGAGGAGGGAGAAGCAGGCTCCATGCCGGGAGCCCGACGTGGGACTCGATCCCAGGACTCCAGGATCACGCCCTGGGCCAAAGGCAGGCGCTAAACTGCTGAGCCACCCAGGGATCCCCACCACCTTCTTATTGTGAACGTATCACCTTTTGGGAAACGCTAAATTCCTGAAGAGACCCTTCAGCCCCCTTCCAGCTGCGACATTCTGAAATATTTTTAAGTCAGGGCACCTGCCTGGCTCAGTCCATAGAGTGGGCCACCCTTGATCTCGGGGTTGTGAGCTGAATCCCTACATTGGGCATAGTGCTCACTTAAATAAATATTTTTAGTAGGTTTACTTTTTTCTTTTTTACTTAAAAAATCGCAGTAAAATATACTTTATATAAAGTGTGTACCATTTGAAACATGTTTTCTTTTTTTTCTAAGATTTATTTATTTGAGAGAGAGAGAGCAGGAGGGGCAGAGGAAGAGGGAGAGAGAATCTCAAGCAGGCTTTGTGCTGAGCATGGAGCCAATGTGGGGCTCTATCTCACAACCCTGAGATCAGGACCTGAGCTGAAACCAAGAGTCGGATGCTTAACTGACTGAGCCACCCAGACACCCACCACTTGAACCATGTTTGAAGTATCCAGTTCAGTGGCATTAAGTACATTCACAGCATTGTGGAGCCCTCACCACCATCCATCTCCAGAATAGGAATTCTGTATTTCCAAATGGGATTTTTCACATGCTCCTTTTCTGGAACACATCTATGGCACAGGGAACTATGTTGGTACTGAGACAACTTTCTAGAAGGAAGGAAGTGAAGGGGTCTGCCAACCCTCACACACCTGTGTCACCAAACCAGTGGAAGCGCCCAGCAGTAGCCTGGGTGACCTCCCGGTAGGCGGCGGCTGTGTCTGTGCGGCTGGCATAGCAGGCAGGGGGCATGATGTCCATCTGGGGCTCGCCCACGTAGAAGAGACACACGTTCAAGTGGAGGTCGCAGCCCCCACAGGCCTCAGTCATGTAGGCGCTGAGCATGGGCTGTGGGGAAGAGAGGGCAGGAGGGCCTCACAGCTGACAGCTCCTGGAGTGGCTGCTCTCAGGTCAGCTGAACCAAACTCTCTTTCTTCAGAGCCTGCTGGGCACCTGGTCTACTACTTGGTGTGAGGATAGAAAGATAACTGAGCTTGGGCTCAGTTTCTCTGTCTTAATAGGGTATGGCCTGGGAATGGACCCGAGAGCCCACTCATGCCGAGTGTGGTCAGGGGACCAGAAGCATGGACATCTCCTGGGAGCTTGCTAGGAAGGCAGGCTCTCAGGTCCCAGGCCAGACCTTCAGTAACATGATCTGCATTTTAGCAACGCCCCAGGTAATTCTTCTGCCCATTATAGTCAAGTTTGGGAAGTCATACTGGAGAAACCAGTTGTTAGGCACCCACCGAGAGGAAGATGCAGGCTCATAAAGGATGCCCAGGACAAGGCCTACTCACCATGTCCTGGTCAGGGATGCCCCCTGTGAAGAGGTAGATGCCCTGTGACTGGTGTTTGTCTTTGTCCTTGAAGTCCACTTCCACAGCCTTCCGCAGGGCGCTGAGGATATTCCTGCTGCCCCGACACTGCAGAGTCAGGGCCCACCTGGGAGGGAAGGAGGCTCAGCTGAGGGAGACCAGCCACGAGGCTCCAGAGCAGGAGGGCAGGGATTCCGCTGGAGAGGGCAACAGAGCAAATGGCACCACAGAGGCTGCCCCCAGACCCAGCAGGTGCAGTCTCTGATGGTCACCTACCGCCAGGCGCTTTGTAGGTTTTCATGGCTCACGGCAACCATCTCGGACCTCCAGCTTTCAATTGTGCTTCCAAACCTTTGGAGGGAAGGAGAGCGGGTGTGTTATTAAACAGGAGATATATTCACTCTATACCCCGGGTCTTTGGGCCCTCCGGGCTTTTAGAGGGGTAATAGTCTGACTGTACCCAAAAATGTTAGGATGTCTCTGGCCAGGGCCAGTCATACGATTTCCTTGCCTGGGTGGCTCAGCGGTTGGGCACCTCCCTTCTGCCCAGGGCGTGATCCTGGGGTCCCAGAATCGAGTCCCACATCTGGCTCCCTGCATGGAGCCTGCTCCTCCCTCTGCCTGTGTCTCTGCCTCTCTCTCTCTCTCTCTCTGTGTCTCTCATGAATAAATAAATAAAAATAAAATATTGAAAAAAAAGGAGTGGGGAAAAATTTCCTGTGTGAGCAGAGCGGGGGGCGTGGGAGGGAGGTTTCAGTCATAACTCAGAGCCAGGAGCAGCTCTGGCCAGACTTCTTTTCTGACTTCCCCACCCCTCAAAGGAGGGAGTCATTGTCCCATTTTAAATTCCCCTAGAACCAATTCGACCCCGCAAATGACCTTTTTCACTCAGTCTGTACTATAGTCTTTTTTAAAATATATAAATTTATTTTTTATTGGTGTTCAATTTGCCAACATATAGAATAACACCCAGTGCTCATCCCATCAAGTGCCCCCTCAGTGCCCGTCACCCAGTCACCCCCACCCCCCACCCACCTCCCTTTCTACCACCCCTTGTTCGTTTCCCAGAGTTAGGAGTCTCTCATGTTCTGTCTCCCTTTCTGATATTTCCTACTCATTTTTTCTCCTTTCCCCTTTATTCCCTTTCACTATTTTTTATATTCCCCAAATGTGTACTATAGTCTTTTAAAGATTTTATTTATTTAGGTTTTTTTAAAAGATTTTATTTATTTATTTGAGAGAGTGAGAGCTTGAGCTGTGTGGGGAGGGGCAGAGGGAGAAGCAGACTCCCTGCTGAGCAGGGAGCCCGATGCAGGCGCTCGATCCCAGGACCCTGAGATCATGACCTGAGCTGAAGGCAGATACTTAACTGACTGAGCCACCCAGGCACCCCTATAGTTTTTTTTTTTTTTAAGATTTTATTTATTTATTCATGAGACACACACAGAGAGAGAGAGAGAGACAGGCAGAGACACAGGCAGAGGGAGAAGCAGGCTCCATGCAGGGAGCCCAAGTGGGACTTGATCCTGGAGTCCAGGATCACACCCTGGGCTGAAGGCGGCGCTAAACCGCTGAGCCACTCGGGATGCCCCCATATGGTTTTTAATTTAAAAAAAAGCATCATCTCATTTTCCTATGAAACAGAATTTAAATCTTTGGGAAAAGGCTGATCCCCTTTATCAAGAAAAAGGTGTCCCTTCTCTGGATCAAGGTTAATTCCTTTACCTGGTCTTCTGAGACCCTGCCCACATATAGCTCCCTCCCCCACACATCCCCTACCTCACTCTATTTTCCTCTGCCCCACTGTCTCTGCACATGTTTGAGTCTGTCCATTCTTTTTTTTTTTTTTAAGATTTTGTTTATTTATTCATTAGAGACACACACAGATAGAGACAGAGACAGAGAGAGAGAGAGAGAGAGAGAGAGAGGCAGAGACACAGGCAAAGGGAGAAGCAGGCTCCATGCAGGGAGCCGATGTAGGACTCGGTCCTGGGACTCCAGGATCACGCCCTGGGCCCAAAGCAGGCACTAAACTGCTGAGCCACCCAGGGATCCCTGAGTCTGTCCATTCTTAAAAAGAACTTCCTCTTTCTAACAGGGCCCACTCCATTAGCCACTTCTCCTTCCTGTGTATGGACCAGCTCCCTGGAAAATAATGTCTTAACCACTTCAGCTTCTCCTTATTCTGAAACTCACTGCAGTCAAGCTTCTGGTAGGTTCTCTGGCAAATATTAACAGTGACCTACTTCCCCCTTTCATGAAAATATCTATTGTAGTTGGATAATAAATCTTCTATTACTGTTTGATAAAAATTCTAACAATATCCAGAGAATGAAAATTCCTCCCATTTTATTCCCCAGAAAAAATTCTGTGAATTCTTTACTCTATGTTCCTTTGGATTAAAAAAATAAGAAGCAAAAGGGCACCTGGTTGGCTCAGTTGGGAGAGTATGGGACTCTTTTTTTTTTTCCCCTTAAGAGACAGAGAGAGGGGACATCTGGGTGCCTAAGATGGTTAAGTGTTTTCTTCAGCTCAGGTCATGATCTCCGGGTCCTGAAACTGAGACCCACATTAGGCTCCCTGCTCAGCAGGGAGTCTCTGCTTCTCTCTCTGCCTCTCACCTCCCTGCTCTGCTCATGCGCTCTCTCTCTCAAATGAATAAAAATATATATATATATATATATATATATATTTTTTTTTTTTTTTTTAAAGAGAGAGAGAGAGAGTGGAGGTGGGGGGCAGAAAGAGAGGGAGAGAATCTGAATCGACTCTGCATGGAGCATGGAGCCCGACACAGGGCTCAGTCTCCCGACACTGAGATCATGACTGGAGCTGAAATCAAGAGTTAGATACTTAACAGACTGAGCCACCCAGGCACCCCAGAGCATGTGACTCTTGATGTCAGGGTTGTGAATTGGAGCTCCACATTGGGTGTAATGATTACTTAAAAAGAAATAAAATCTTTCAAAAATAATAAATAAACAAAAATAAAAAAACATAAAACTTGTCAAATCACTAAGTTGTATACAACTGAAACTAATGTAACATCATGTCAACTATATTTAAAAAAGCATAAGTAGAAATAGAATATTATAGTTCATATTCTTTGTAACTTGCTTGTTTCCTTTCATTGGGATTTACTGAGGACATTTTTCTTTTCTTTCTTTCTTTTTTTTAATCTGGAATAGTCACAATTTTTTTTTTTTTTAATGATAGACATAGAATGAGAGAGAGAGAGAGGCTGAGACACAGGAGGAGGGAGAAGCAGGCTCCATGCAAGGAGCCCGACGCAAGACCTGATCCTGGGATTCCAGGATCGTGCCCTGGGCCAAAGGCAGGCGCTAAACCACCGAGCCACCCAGGGATCCCTGAAGACATTTTTCTAAATGCAAACATGTAAATCTCCCTCGTTCTTTTGAATAGTTGCACTGTCAGGATTGTTTTACCCATTTTGCCAATGATCATGCAGTTTGTTCCCGGGTTTATCTACTATTAGAACTCCTGCCTGGTTATCTATGCAGACTGATCTTTGTATTTCCTTCAGGTAATATATAAAAGTTTAATTGAAGGAATGAAAAATATACACTTAAAAATTTAATACAAGGGCTATACCAAATTACACTTCTACAGACAGTTTTCAAGAGTGCCCTTTCCATCACATCATCACCAGCACTGGGCATTATTATTATTTTGAATCTTTTAAATATTTGGTTGCCAAACTGAATTGCAAAAAAAAAATTATATCTCATTGTTTTGTTGTCAGTGAGCTCTACTGCCAAATTTAGTGGATTCCTTTATTCTTCCCATTCCTGCTTGCTTCTGCAGGATCAAACTCTTTCTTTCTGAGATGTGTCTTCTCAATATCATCCTCTCCTCATTTTCCTCCTACCTCTCTGGTTGCTCCTCTCCTGTGTGCCTCTGCCCGCCCTCCAAACATTAATGCCTCACCAGTTGTGTCTTTGGTTGTCTTCTCTACCCTTCATGTCTTCACAGGTGCCTTCATGCACTTCTGTGTTTTCTCTTTTTTTTTTACTTCCGTGTTTTCAACCACGTAACCAGAACTCTGATGGTTCGCAAACCTGTATTTCCTGGCTAGAACTCCTCACTGGAGTCCCTACGAGGACATCTCCACTTGACAATCTCCAATTCTACATGATTAAAACTGTCTTCTACTTCCAAGATCTGCTCCATCTGGGACATCTTCTTTTCACCATTCTCATATCCTATAGCCAAATAATAACTCATTTTGTAGATTCTAACTCTATAGCCTCTCACATGCATCCCTTCTTTCATCCCCATGGCCATAGCTCAAGCCTACTTCACACTAGTACAGACCACTGTAGCCATCCAGATGGCTTCCATCCCTCCAGCATCACATCACTTCAAAACATCCTTCACACTGTGACTAGAGCATTCAATATCTGATCATCTTTTTACCTTGCTTAAAATCCTCTAATGCCTATATGTCCTATAGTATAAAAGCTCCTGAGCATATCATATATATGTATATATATATATACCCTCCATCATCTGTTTAATTTTCTCATGCACAATTTCTCTTTCTCTCCCTATAACCTATTGAACTCCCTGATGCTCCCAAAATTCCATAGTCTGTGACCCCACAGTCTATGTCTCATAATTACAACACCTCTAATTTTCCTGTTGCTTCCTTTACTGAAAATGTCTTTCCTCCCTGCTGCCCTCATCATTTCCATGTTCTGGGCAAACACCTACTCATTTAGCAAGACTCAGCAAAAGGATCACCTCCTCTGTGAAGATTTTCTTTTCTTTTTAGTTTTATTTACTTATTTTTTAAGAGATTTTTAAAAAGATTTATTTATTCATGACACACACACACACACACACACACACACACACAGAGGCAGAGTCACAGGCAGAGGGAGAAGCAGGCTCCATGCCAGGAGCCCGTTGTGGGACTCAATCCCGGGACTCCAGGATCACGCCCTGGGCCAAAGGCAGGCACCAAACCACGGAGCCACCCAGGGATTCCCTATTTACTTATTTGAAACTGAGAGAAAGCATGAGTGCAGGGAGAGGGACCAAGGGTGAGAGACAGAGGGATAGAGAGGGAGAATCTTAAGTAGGCTCCATATCCAGTTTGGAACACGATGTGGGTCTTGATGTCACAACCCTGTGATTATAGCTTGACCTGAAACCAAGAGTTGGACATTTAACCAACTGAGCACTCAGGTGACCCTGTGAAGATTTCCTGATCTCCTGTGTTCAGGTAGGATGGTCTGATCCTGCCTTCTACCTCTTTCTGCAGAAATCAGTTAATCACACTTATTTCTTAACATGCCTGTCTCCCTCTAGTAGATCCCAAGTTCCCTGAGGACAGGTATTATATGTATTCACTTCCATATTCCCCAATGCTTAGCGCAGCAATTTGTACATGGCAGGCTTTCAATAAAAGTCTGTTGAATGAATTAATGGTTGGATAAATTAATGAAAGCATTGCCTAAAGTATTTCTCTAGCCATTTTTTTTTTGGTAGAATGTATTAGAAAAAGATGAGGCTCTGGTACAGGATAATATATAATATGAATGCTGACTTAATAGGTTTAGAATATTCCCTATTTGATATGAAGTGGTATAAAAATGTATAGTCTGGGGCACATGGTGACACAGTTGGTTAAGTGTCTGACTCTTGGCTTTGGCTCAGGTCATGATCTTGGGGTCATGAGCTCAAGCCCCATGTCTGGCTCTGTGCTCAGCAGGGAGTCTGCTTGAGATTCTCTCTCCCTCTCCCTCTGCCTCTGTCCCTCCTATTTGTACTCACTCTCTAAAATAAATAGATCAATCTTTAAAAAAAAATTGTCCAAGTGGGTTCCTTTTCTCTCTTAATTAGTGGAAAAGTTATGCAATTATAATAAATATATAAAACTATATATATTTAAATTAAATGTAACTATATGGATTACATATAGTACATAATTTAAATATATGGTATATAGTTATGTATAATTTAAATATATATAGTTATATATAATTTTTAAAAGATTTTATTTTTCAGTAATCTCTACATCTAAGGTGGGGCTCAAACTCACAACCCTGAGACCCAGAGTTGCATGTTCTACTGACTGAGCCATCCAGTTGCCCCAGTTATACATAATTTTAAAAATATATATTCTATACACAATATTTATGTTTTATACCTATGTATCAAATTATTTATCTGTTAAATATAGAATTTAAATACACATAATTTATATAAATTATATAGTTACACATAATTCGAATATATATAGTTATATATATAAATCTATATAATTAACATTTGGAATTAGAATCTTCAATGTTCTTGACATAGTGTGGCTTGCTAGACCTGAATTGGGACCTCACACTGGGGCATGCCTGGGGTCCCTTCTTTCTCTCTTTTGCTGTTTATCAGCTTGGAATCCAAATGGGGCAATGGGCTAAGTTACTTTATCTTGGTTGATCAAGCACTGTGTTTTGGGGCCACTTATCACCTTCGCCCCAGTGGGACTGTCTTGCCACCATTTAATTATTCAATACCCCAAACAAGATGATTCAAACCAGATAAACTGATGGTCAGCGTAGCATGCTAGGTGCTGGTGACATGTCATCTAGCCACCTGCCAGGAATGTTAGCCCAGTGGCAGCACTGAGCACACGCGACCCCTGGCCCCAGCATCCCCCGCCTCAGGGGGAACTAGGAACTTACGCGATGATGTTGAAGCAGTCCTTGTTGGACAACTGTTCTTCCAGCAGAAGCCGCAGGGAGTGCTGGATATGAATAATGTACATGGAATTGGTCACAGAGATATCCAGCAGTATAACCACTCTAAAAAGAAACACAAGCTTTAAGAAGAGAACCGAATCACTCAGATAATGTTTATTTTGTTCCATTTTACTATTTAAAGCTTTTTCCAGAGGAATTTTGCATGCCAAATTCACAGCTGGCCAAAATCTTTCTCCAGGGAGTGAGGTCAGTGGGAGTGGGTTTACAATAGTAGACTAAGGGGGTCTTGGAAGCTTCTCTCCCAGGGGCTTCTAACATGGAGTAAAGCCAATGGTAGAGATGGTTTACAGGGCAGGGGGGCTGCCTAGAATGATTTTCACACATTTCCCTGTTTTAAAGCATTGGCATTCGATATTATTATAGGTTGGGGTCTCTGTAGGGGCAACAGAAACAAGTAAGCAAATGAGATGGGGACTTAGGTGTATTGGGGCTTCTAGGGAAATAAGTGTATCTTTTTGTTTCTTCTCTCTGTCCATTTGGCCTTCTTTCACTACTTCAAATCAATTCCTAACTCCACCCTCCACTCTCATTTTGAGATAGCAATTATGGGGTTCCATTTCTTTATTTTTATTTTTTTAGTGAATGTGCTGCCAAAGCGAGCACAAGATGGCAATTACAGATGCAAAAGAAAATCCACTGGATTTAGCGTCAGAAGATCTTGGTTCAGGTCCCACTTCCTGTATGACTTAGGCAAGTCACAAAACCTCTCTGATCCTTGCTGTATTTAACTATGAACTATTTATAACAAGATTCCTTCCAGAGTTGCTTTGAGAATTAAATGATAGAATAGTATGGTACTTTGTAAGTGGTAATGCATCCAATAAGGTATGGGATGGTAATGATGCTATAAACACTGCCAGTTTTTTCTCCCTGTTCAGCATCCGTCACCTCCCCCCACAGCAGCATCCTGATTTTCCTTTGGAAAACTCCTCTGCTTCTATCAAGTGAGTGGGACAGACCCACCCTAAACTTGAAGGGTGGGCATTTGACATTAGGCAATTAGAATGTCCTACCTCCCAGGTCACAGTGAATAGCTCCTGGACAGGCCCTGCCTCAAGCCCCAGGAATGCTAAATTGGTAAAGTAAGTGGGGAGCTGCAGGTGGCTATTCCTGGAAGGGAAAGCCTGCCTGACAACAAAGCCAACAGGGAAGGAAGTAGAGCTGAGAGATGGAGATAGATTCTTGACATGCATGAACCCCTGGATGGAGCCATGCTTGAAGACAGCTATCAGATCTATTTTAGAATTTTCAGTTACCTTCAACCAGACCTCCTTGTTTTGTTTAAGCCAATTGGCATTTATTTTGTGTTGCTTTTTAACTGAAAGAATCCTGAGTAACACAATGATGATAGTATTGATAGTGATGCTGGTAGTGGCAACTTTTTTCTGCAGGGGTTCTACTGAGTGACCATTGATCCTGAATCTAAGGGATAGTTTCTTTTTTTTTTTTTTTTTATGATAGTCACACAGAGAGAGAGAGAGAGAGAGGGAGAGGCGGAGACACAGGCAGAGGGATAAGCAGGCTCCATGCACCGGGAGCCCGACGTGGGATTCGATCCCGGGTCTCCAGGATCGCGCCCTGGGCCAAAGGCAGGCGCTAAACCACTGTGCCACCCAGGGATCCCTAAGGGATAGTTTCTGATGCTACCAACAGGGAATCATGAGTCGGGTAGGTGCTTAGGTCACAAAGGGGGTCTCAAAAAGGACAACAATGCTACTTGAGGGAAGGTACCTTTTTTCACAGACGGTGCCCCAGATTCTTCGGCTGGCCAAAGAGAGCCACTCAATCCGTCTTTCATACATCCGCATAGCTCTGCTGAGCTGTTTCTGCAAACCCATGGGCCACACAGAGTGAGAGACTGACCAAAGGATGTCCAGTTAAAGGGTCTGTAGGGGGAGGTTGGCTTCTGGGGATGGGGACATGGGTATCCAGGCAGTATAAACATTCCACTGATCCTGGATGAGTCTGCCACAAGACCAGGAAGAGAAGAGTCCACATATTTCATTGTCTGGAATAGGAGAGGGAGTAGATCTTGCCCCAATAGGTTAGAAACTTGTCTGTTTGACAGGTCCCTGCCTGGAGAGCAGGTAGAGGAAGCTCCAGAGGTACCTAGAGGCAGAGCACAGTCTATTTATAAGAGGGAGTTCAGTCAATGGCTTGGTCTCCACATTCCACGGCACCTTCCTCCTGTCCCCTCTTCCCAAACCCCATATTCTTTTCTTTTTTAAAGGATTTTATTTATTTATTTGTGGGGGTGGGGAGAGAGAGAGAGAGAGAGAGAGAATGAGCAGGGGGCAAAGGCAGAGGGAGAGGGATAAGCAGACTCCCAGTTGAGCAGGAAGCCCAAATGGGGCTCAATTCCAGGACCCTAAGATCATGACCTGAGCTGAAGGCAGACACTTAACCAATTGAGCCACCCAGGTGCCCCCCTCACTCCTCCCCTGCCAGACCCCATATTCTGACCAATTGGACCCATTACTAACCTGGTACTCATAGAGGAAGGGCGGGTCCACATGAACATTCTTCACTGTCCCGTCATGCCATTCAAACTGTACCATTGCCTTCTGCACACAGATGTGGCCAGGATGGGCAGCAGGTGAACAGAGCACATGCGGGAAATGATTATAAGTTTAATTTGGGCACCAGGTTTCTCCCAATCAGATGTGTGAGAGGGAAACGGGTTTGAGGACATCTGGGGCTGGATTATGCCTCCCTGGTTCAGCAGCAGAAGGTTCAGGACAGTGATCCCTGAGTGCACCACACCTGACAGCAAGCCAGGCTGCCTTCTGGGGGTGGGGGTGGGTGGGGGAGTCTTCTAAACATCAGAGTCTTAATATAAGACATGGTTGGAGGGTTTGAGGTAGCAGCGTTGGAGACCTTAAAACACACTGGCCAGGGGTTCTTAGGGTTGGGAACCCAGACAGGTCTCCATGGACACTTTGAAAATCTAATTTTTCATCCTTCGCCAAGTTGTCACATCCACCCACCTACTCACTCATCAATCTGCTGCTACAATTCTCTATCCCTCTTCTCTTTAGTTCTTCCATATTTCCATTGACCTTCTTCCTCTTCACCTATTATACCTTCCTTCTATTTCTCTACCCTTCCATCCTCTTCTATTCATACTTCTATATGTTCATGTTTCCATCCTTCCTTCCACCAGGCAGCTGTCCAGGGAATATGCACCAGCTGCTTGCTTGTGTTAGATATTGGGGATATGAGATTAGGGAAGGGTGGTTTGTTCTTTTAAAGGCTCCTACTCTGGCAGGGGTGTAGGCATGCACCAGGGGCACATGCTAACACATTACAGGAGGAGCTAGAGCAGAAGTGTCTGCCAGGTACAGTGAGGACATGATGAGAGCATGTGTGTTCTGCATGCCTGCCAGCAATCCTCGCAGAGGAGGTGACCGCAGAACGACGTGCTCACTCTCGCCCCATCTCCCAGAGCTCATTTTCAAATCTTTGCAAAACAGCAGTTGGGGTATATCTGTTGAGAGTTTTAGAGTCCTGGGTGGAAAGCCTGCATCCCACCCCAGGACCCCAGACCCCTGCTCCCTGTGCTCTGACTTATGACTCTTATTTCCTGAACATTTAAGAAGGGAACTGCCACAGAGGAGCCCCCTGCAGAGGAATGGAGAGAACTCTGAGTTGGAGTTACCTCATGGATAGTGGAAGATACTGTTTTCTGGAGAATAGGCACAAATTCCTCCACAGAAGAGAATGCGTTGGGTGCCAGAACCTGATAAAGGCTTAGCTTCCTGGCTGTAAATAAAGGGTGGGGCTTGAGATGCAACTCTGGAAGCCCCAGAGGGCTCGTGCCTTTTCATCAGTCACCTGAATCCTGGGGTCTGTCCTCTTTTGGGGACTTACCTTTTAGGCCATTGATCTTTAGCCATTCTGCAGAAGTCTTGTCCAAGTTTGGGAACTCAATTGTGAGGGGACCCTCATGCTTTGGGGGTTTAGGCAAGAGACCTGTGAGTGGCCCTTTTGCAATCTCTGTGGAAATCTAAATTAAATTTAAAAGCCCTCATTACAAAATCATATTTTAGAACCAATGAGTCCTTAGTCTCCCCGTCCCACCCAGTTCCACTAAGTGGAGCATCTGAAAACATTACCTGATAAATTAAAGGCAGTTCTATTTTCTCCTCCAACCAGCCCCATCCCCTTCTCTGGAGATGGCTGGAATTTCCAGGGAAAGTAGATGTCCCCAGCAACTTGCTTCCTCTTTGATTTGTCTGTCTTCCTGGCCCCTTCCCCAACCCTTACCATCAAGATTGACGCGGTAGGCTCCAAGATGGCAGGTGGCCCCTCCATGAGCTCCTAATGCAAGGCTTCGAAGAAGTAAAAAGTAACTCCTACACCAGATCATTTCAGGAGCCCTGGTCTAGCCTGGCCTCCCCTTGCACACATTTATAGACTGAAAGCCTGATGTTCTGAGATGTTAAGTCATAACTCCTGTATAAATAAGACACAGAACAGCAATTCCCAAACTTTAGACATCTGAGTACTGCCTTCAAGAATTATGCTGTATCTGAGTACCACTGTGCTATTATTTAGAATTTTTTTTTAAAAATTTACTTTTTTATTTTTAAAGATTTATTCATGTGATAGAGAGCAGAGAAGCAGAGGGAGAGGGACAAGTGGACTCCATGCTGAGCATGGAGCTCAACTCGGGGCCTGATCCCATGACCCTGAGATCTGACCTGAACCCAAAATCAAGAGCCAGATGCTCAATTGACTGAGTTACCCAAGTGCCCTTAAAGATTTTACTTTTAAGTAATCTCTACATTACAAAACCCTGAGATCAGGAGTTGCATGCTCCACTGACTGAGCCAGCCAGGCACCCCTAGAATTTTTTAAAAATAAATCAAATATGAGGGTGTCTGTCTGGCTCAGTTGGTGGAGCATGTGACTCTTGAACTGGGAGTTGTGAGTGCAAGGCCCATGCTGGGTGTAGAGATTACTTAAACAAATAAAATCCTTAGGGGCACCTGGGTGGCTCAGTCAGTTAAGCATTCAAATCTTGATTTTGGCTCAGGTCATCTTGGGGTTGTGAGATTGAGCCCCACATGAGCTCCGTGCTGGGTATGAAGCCTGCTTAAGATTCTCTCCTTTTCCTTCTGCTCCTGTCCCCAACACTCTCTCTTTCAATATGTAAATAAATCTTTAAAAATAAATAAATAAATAAAATCTTAAAAAAAGAAAACAAACCCAATATGTACCGTTAAAACTTTTTGTTAATTTGATTTAATTTTAAAAATTGACTCCCTTTATTGTACTTAAATAATTTTAGAAAGAAGATGTACTGGGGCACCTGGGTGGCTCAATGGTTGAGCGTCTGCCTTTGGCTCAGGTCACGATCCTGGGTTCTTGGGATCGTGTCCCACATCGGGCTCTCCACAGGGAGCCTGCTTCTCCCTCTGCCTATGTCTCTGCCCCTCTCTCTCTCATGAATAAATACATAAAATGTTTAAAACCCCCCACCACAAAAATAGGTGTATTACTACTGTAACGAGCTAGTTTTAAATGCACATTTAAAAAAAACTAATCCACTTGTAATTATCTTGTAATTATCTTGCAAACTGTGGGTAATACGTGCGTTGCACTGTAGGAAACTCCTGGTTCAGGTTTTGCCATCAGGCAGACCTGGGTTCAGCTCAAACTTGTTCTATCTCTGGGATCTGAGGCAAATTAGTTAGCCTTTGGACTTCAGTTTTCTCACCAGTAAAATGGGGGTAATACTATATCTACAGCAGACTGTTGTGCTGAAATAAGACATTTAAAGAATTAAGTATTGTGCCTATCTTAGAATGAGCACTCAGTAAATGAGAACTATTCTAATTATAATACTAAGAGTTGGGGTGCATGGGTGGCTCAGTTGCTTGGGCGTCTGCCTTCAGCTCCAGTGATGATCTCAGGGCCCTGGGATCAAGCCCTACATTGGGCTCCCTGCTCAGCAGGGGGTTTGCTTCTCCCTCTCCCTCTGCCTGCGCTCTGTGCTCTGCCTCCTTGTGCTCTCTTTCTGTTAAATAAATAAAATCTTTTAAAAAATTACAGTTTTTGTGATTTATAGATACTCAGTAGAAGAGCTGGGACTGAAATGTAACATTCCAGTTTCTAGGCGCTGTGCTCTCCCACCCCATCCAGCCAGACCAAGACATCTTGTCTGTCCCATCTGCACCCTCATTTGGTGGAGCTATAAATCCATTCTCAGTGCCTCCTGTCCGCAGTTACGTTTTCTGCGTGGACTAAACAGCTCACAGCTTTTATGGTGCCACTTCCATGAGCTGGCCGAGCTATTTTGCTGTCGTTATATTAATCAAGTCACCGGCAGGGACACTTGACCTGAATGGCAAAGACCATCTTCAAGACAGCTCACTCTGTGTGGTGAGGTTTCCATCCTCCAAACTGGGGGTTAGGGCAGGGACAGCGGGAGGTGGGTGGGGTGGCCGGAGCCTGCTGGCCTTTCTCTGAAATACGTTTTTCAGATAGAAAATCCATGAGGGGGACGCCTGGGTGGCTCAGTGGTAGAGCATCTGCCTTCAGCTCAGGTAGTGATCCCAGGGTCCTCCACTGAGTCCTGCATTGGGCTCCATAGGGAGCCTGCTTCTCCCTCTGCCTACGTCTCTGCCTCTCCCTCTGTGTCTCTTAGGAATAAATAAATAAAATCTTTAAAAAATCCATCAGGATCCTTCTAGCACAGGGGAGGGCCCACTCAGAGCTGCGGGGTACAGTGAAGGGCAGGGCTTTGCCTTATTTCTCTGTGAGCACACGGGGGTCTTGGCAACCATATTTTCAGAGAAACAGGTGGGAAAGGAAGATGGGAGTGAGCCAGCTCCAGAATCTTTGCCTACACCACCTACCTCCTTCATCATGCCGGTTAGCTCCTCACAGGGGGTCTTTTGGCACAAGGCTTGGATGTGGCCCAGGAGGCTCTGGGCTTTCTGGATTTCTGCCAGCAGCTGATCCATGTCCCAGCTGGTGTAGACCTGGGGGTAATAGGAGCAATCAGCCATTAGAGGTCACTTGGATACTAGCTGTGGCCAACACAGGAAAGGGCAAGCAGTCATATCACTTCCTAAAGCTGAGTGGTGGGTTGGTTAAACCAGACATTATAAACTAGCATCCATGTGCCAGATAGAGCCTGGGAACGTGTTGTGTTCCATTTCTACAGTATTGGCCTGCAGTGTTTTTAAATAACTGAAGAAAATCCTCACCTTAAAGATATGAAGAAACGTTTTACACTCACTAGACTGGCTATAGCCATAATTTAAAAAGGACTATACCAAGGGTTGGTGAGGATGCGGAGACCTGGAACACTTGTGCACTACTGGTGGGAAACAGATTGGCGGTTTTACCACCAAAGAATTAGACACAGAATTACCACCTAACCCAGCAGTTCCACTTGTAGGTATATACCCAAAATAATTGAGAAAGGGGACTCAGGTACTTGTGCATCAATATTCATAGCAGTTCACAATGGCCAAAGGCTGGAGACAGCCCAGGTGTCCATCAGCTGATGAATGGACAAACAAAAGATCTAGACAATGGATCAACTGTAAAAAAAGAATGAAGCTCAGAGACAGGCTTACAACATAGATGAACTTTGAAAACATTATGCTAATGTAAGGAAGACCGATACAAAAGGTGCATGATTCCATTTATAGGAAATATTCAAATAGGTGAATCCAGAGAGACAGATCAGTGGTTTCAGTGTGGGGGAGGGGAAATGGGGAGTAACTGTTTAATGGGCACAGATTCTTCTTTTAGGGGGATGAAAATGTTTTGGAATTAGATAAAGGTGGTGGTTGCATAACCTTGTGAATGTACTAAGTGCTGCTAATGGTTCACTTTAAAGCTGGCGGCGCCTGGGTGGCTCAGTCATTGGGAGTCTGGCTAGGGTCATAATCACGGGGTTCTTAGATAAAGCCCCACATCTGACTTCCCGCTCAGTGAGGAGTCTGCTTCTCCCTCTTCCTCACCCCCCTGACTCCCACTCGCTCCCTGTCAAATAAATAAAATCTCAAAAAAGATAAAGTGATTAGGGACACCTGGGTGGCTCAGTGGTTGAGCATCTGCCTTTGGCTCAAGGTGTGATCCCGGGATCTGGGATCAAGTCCCCACGTTGGCTCCCCACAGGGAGTCTGCTTCTCCCTCTGCCTGTGTTTCTGCCTCTCTCTCTTTGTCTCTCATGAATAAATAAATAAATCTTAAAAAAAAATAAAGTGGTTAACTTTATGTTATGTGAATTTCACCCTCATTTCATTTTCATTTTTATTTTTTTTAGATTTTATTTATTTATTCATGAGAGACACAGAGAGAGAGGCAGAGACACAGGCAGAGGGAGAAGCAGGATGCTTGTGGGGATCCTGGTGTGGGTACTCGATCCCAGGACCCCAGGATCACGCCCTGAGCCGAAGGCAGACGCCCAGCTGCTGAGTCACCCAGGTGCCCCTCACCTCCATTTTAAAAGAAAGTACAGAAGTCACACATACACACAGATTCAGATTTCTGGTTCAAACTATTGGAAGACCTGGCAGCATGGGGGTCACACTCCTCCAGAGCAACAATGGGCTGGGGCTGAGCAGGGATGCCTCCCTAGATGGGGCAGGCGCTATCTAGTCCTCCATAGCCCGACGCACTCTCTGCTGTCCCCGCTGAGTCAGCTTAAGTTTTTTGTTATCCTTTTGCCGTTGTCTTGATCATATTAAAATAAGACAATGAAATTTATTGCACTTATATTTCTACCAAGAAAATACAATAGAGAAGCCAAGATGGGCACAGGTTTTAAGGTAAAATATTTGTTTTTCTTTTTCTTTTTTTTTTAGAGACAGAGTTGGCACTTGGCAGGTGCACATGAGGATGGGGAGGGGCAGAGGGAAAGGGAAGGGGAGAAGCAGACTCCAGGCTGAGCAGGGAGCCCGACTCCCCACTGGATCCCATGACCCTGAGATCATGACCTGAGCCAAAACCAAGAGTCAGACACTTAACTGACTGAGCCACCCAGGTGCTCCTAAAATAAAAGATTTCTTAAACCAGTTAGTTTCATTCATTTACTGTACTTTCCTAGCCCTTGTAATCTGTGGCCTCAACAAACAAGAGTCTGGGAAATGATGTAACCAGAAAGGGTGTAAACCAAGGAAAATGTTGTTTGACCTTGGCTCCTTGGTATGAAACGGTAGATTCTGTGACACTTGAATACTGTGAGATGCAAATACTCACTGGCTTATGGCTATTAATGGTTTCAGGCAAGACACAGCCTGTGAGCTGAACAGATGGTTGGATTCTCAATCTGCCAAATGGCTCTACACACACATTTGCTAATTGTTATCTCCATTGTGGACACAGGGTGCGTAATGCTATTATTAATCGGGACAAGGACACTACTGGATGGATGGCTACAGAATTCATCATTCATTCAGAATTGATTGCTGTGGGTCCCCTGTAACAGCAAGGATGTATCTTGGAGAAAGACCTGAGGCAACTGTTTCAGACTCAGCTTTAGTGGGAGCAGAGGTAGGGTGGAGCTTATGTTGATGACAGAGAGTCAGGATTCCACCAGCTAGGCTTTAAAAGGCCTCTAGGCTCTCTAGTGTGCAATTGACTCATCATGCACGCTGAGCAAAGGATCTCCCATGACTTCACACTGTCCCTGTTCTTCCCACCTTCATCTTAAACTGACTATACTTGTGCAAACCTATTGAAAACAGCGGGCAGGGAGGGGAAGCATCTATGTACTTACATAGATAGCATGGTCTATTCTGGCCCTGGTCGCCTAGACAGGGAGGTAGGAGGGGCAGTGTGTTGGCAGAAGGGCTTACCTCCGTTTCTGGGCTGTAGCAGTGGTAGTAGCCCCCAAGATGTTCTGCAAGGTTCTTTAGGACAGCCTGTAGGGATGGTGATAGGGTCAGCCCTCACTAGGGCAATGCCAATACTCCCATAAGCCTTCTCCTTGACTGAATCTCCCAACTGCCCAAAGGAAGAATTAGGTACAAGGAGAGTCATATTCTGTTCCACAACTTCAGGGGGCCTGTCCATGCATGGAGCATCCAAGATGGCCCAGCTGGATCACTATGGCCAACCCAAAGGAAACAATGAAGAATCCCAGGTACTTACAAGGGGCACCTGATTGCTGCATTTGTAGGTGATGATGTGGGTGATGAGGCCCATTCCCATGGTTGATTGTTGGATATAGTCAGACAGAATTTCAGAAGGCTGATCTGGGCTGGAGAGGAGACAGAAGAACAGGGGGTGCCCCAGTCAAATCACTTTAAGGACATTCCAGAGAAAAATGGGACCATCTACCAAATCTAACTGGCCACCTGTGGAAGATGCAAGGTGGAGTGGACTGCAGGCCTGGCCTGCCCTGGCTGCCCTGCCCCAACACCCATGGACAGATGGCCTGTGAACTAAGTCCTTCTCTCAAGTGTGTGTGAAGAGTCCTGTGTGATGGCCTTTTCTCAAACACCAGTTTGGTTCCCCAGCCCCGTTTGTGTGGTCTGTTACCCACATAGGAAAGGAGACCTACCAGCTTCCCATTATGGTCACCAGAGAATTCAGCCCTTTCAGGGTGAAGATCTTCCTCAGGGCTTGTAGCAGATTGCTGCCTCCATCAGGTTGCAACTTCTTCACCCAGAGCTTGAGTTCCTGGAGGCTGAGGAGATGACAAACATGTAACCACGGTGCCGGGTTCAGGACACCCACGAGCTAGTTTCTGACTCACCATAATTCTTGAGGTAAATACCTTTATTCCCATTTTATAGATGACAAAACTGAGTTAGGACTTGCCCAAGGTGATATTGTAAGCAGCTGGCAACACTGGGATTTCAAACCAGGCCTGATTCAAGCCACTCTGCTACCAGAGGGTCTGAGGTAAGCTCCTTCTGTATGCCCCAAGCCACTACCCAGTCCCCCAAGTGCAGATTTAATCCCCTGGCCCCGAGAGGGCTCCAAGAGGGGGCACCATGGCCATGTGGTGGCATCTTGCATGGGCTGGGGTACACCCCAGGCCTAAGAGGGAAAATTATTTCACGCAGAGCTTTCTTGGTTAAATACCTCACATTGTTAACAGTGAGGGAGTTTTGCTCTTTCCATTTCTCTTTCCATCTGATCGAAAAAAATAAAAATAAAATTAAGAAAATCTTAGCTCATTGCCAGTAAGTCTGTCTTTCATTATAACTGTCAAGTCTCCCCTCTGTATGGAGAGCAGATCCCAGGGCTACCACTTTCTCCAGCCGATGGGTTTCAAGTTGGAATTTGAGATCATTGTTTTATTTGCTTTCATTATACTTATTGTTATGGCTGCATTCTAATTACGGCAAGTGATAACGGGCTTCTTGTTAGGTACTCATAGTTTCCTTCAATAATACATGTAGATGAGAGTTGATGTTTTAAAATAGTACATGTGGCAGAGATATGATCAAAATCACAAGTGGCCTCCAGGAGTGAGAAGCTTTTGCCTATGACCTCAGGGTGACTTCTAGGTCAAACATCCCAGAGATTGGGGGTCTAACTGGAGCAGAAACCACAGCTAAAACTGCTCTCATTCACTGAGATTCCCACCACACACCAGATGCTTATCCCTCACCTCATGGTCACAGTAGTTGAGTGAGGGGTAGGCATCTGGGCCTCACTCTGGTAAAGAGAGTTCGAGGACTGGTCACAGCCACCCAGGAACTGTCATAGCAGGATGCAGAGCCAGTGCTGCTGGAACTGAGCTAGAAGTGCTGGGCAAGGGGACCTCCAACCCAGAAATACATACACGTGGGTTTTCCGGGAATCAGCTCTGGGCTTTGGTAGCCAATCCTGGTTCTGCCACTCTAGACACATGCCCTAACCCAAGTCCCAGTTTTTTCATCAGCAAAATGGGGACAAGAATCCTATTCCATATGCTAATTGTAAGTATTGAATAAGATCGCACATGAAAAGTGCTTAGCATGGCACCTAGTACCTGGTGGGCAACCAAGGATATACTCTTCACAGGAAAGAAATTTTTACCTACTAGCATAAGAAAGTAGAAATTCTTTTTTTTTTAATATTTTATTTATTTATTCATAGACACACACACACACACACACACAGAGGCAGAGACACAGGCAGAGGGAGCAGCAGGCTCCAAGCAGGGAGCCCCACGTGGGACTTGATCCTGAGTCTCCAGGATCACACCTCAGGCTGCAGGTGGCGCCAAACCGCTGCGCCACCGGGGCTGCCCGAAAGTAGAAATTCTTATACATCATCCCTTGGCCCCCCCCTCACGAATCCCCCCCAAAAAACCCAGACTAGAAGCTTCCAAATAAAGGACTAGTTAAATCACAGTACATTTATACAGTGGAATAATATGCAGTCATTAAAGAAGAATAAAGTAGATCTGTGGGTGCTAAGCGAGAATGGTACTCAAATTAAGTGCAAAGTCAAAGTGCAGGATGGTGTGATGCCTTCCCATTTATGTTTAAATAAAAGAGGACAAACATACCGAAGCATGTACATGACAGGCTGTGGAAGTATGTAGAAGAAACAGTTATTGAGAGGTGAGACAGAGACTCTGCTATTATTTACCTCTCCATACTGTGTTAATTTTTAAACGTGTATTATCGTCAAAATAAGCAAACTATCTGTGCTAGTTTGCTGGACAAAAATGGTACCTTGTAGTTGTCTTGTCTTTTCATTTTGTGGATTGTTCACAAGAGTGGCCGCTTTCCCAAAGGTTACTGATCCCTGTGTGGCTGCTTTGCGGGTTGTCTCTTTGTAGTCACTCACCTGTCAGGGTCTTGGGTTTGCACTGTATTCATTCCAGAAAGATGCTACCATGCAGGAAGGTAAATGAACAAGCAAGCACCCTGGCCAAGGTGTAGTCACTCACGTGGAGGTGCTGACATCCACGGGGTCTGGCCAGAGGGCGCTGGTGGCAGTGCCGAAGGACAGGACATACAGCTTCTCCTTGTGGCTCAGCTGCTCATTGATGAGGCTCTGGCAGACAAAGGGACATACTGGCTCCTGGAGCTGCGGGCCACTTGGAGCCTTGCCTCACTCCTCACGCTGGGGCTGGCCCCTCTGGACCCGGGTGTCAGCTGTGCTGGGACTGGGTCGCTTAGTGGACCCAAGCTGACATTTGCTTCCTGCCCACTGAGTCAGAGAGGGGTGCAAATGCCCAGGTGACCCATCCTAGCCTGTGTGTGTGGTGGGGGCAGAGCACAGATCCCCCTCACTCTCTCCCAGTGACTGCAGGCTGATGTCTTCTTCTGGAGCAACTCCTTAGGGCTGTCACACAGTTGGGTCATGCACTATGGGGGAGATGAGCATCTTAGCTACCCAACTCAATATGTGCTATGGTTGGACCATTAACCGTGGCATCCAGGGAGGGAGGACAGAGGTCAGGGGCAGTGATTTCTCTCCGAAGCACATGAGGTGGGGACGGAGCCATGGGGCACAATGGCAGCCTATTTGACGCTCTCAAGCTATAGTGGATGAATATCCAACAGTAAGACAGCTCCTGCACCCCCCCCTTCCTGGCTACGTAGAATTTCATCTCTATGCCACCAACACAGACCTTAATCTGGCTAATCTGCAACCAGCACACCTGGGGGAATCTTTAGAAACTCAACCCTGAAGACTTGTTACGAAGGGGACAACGCTGTTTCCTGACGTCTACTGAGACCAGGAAAGGGGACCGAGTCTCGGATGACTAGCCCATGCTGAGCTCTACAAAGTGTCCTCAAACTATTGCATCCAAAGCTCTAGGGGTCCCCATAGGAAAAGAACCCCTCCACATTAGTTCACAGAAGCTACAGGTTTGTTTTGTTTTTTTTCCCTGAGCACTTAACTTGCATGAATTCCTTTCATCCCATGGCAACCCTGTCAGGTGGCTACTATTCTCATCTGCATTTTACAGATGAGGAAAGGAAGGCACAGGGAGATTAGGTGGCAGGGTCACAGCCCAGAAGTAACACAGGTGATGGGGCTTGAGCCCAGTCATCTGGTTCCAGAGTCTTTCGCTTCTTTGTTATGGACAGGCGAAAGATAACAAACTAGCTCTTTGGTCCAGAAAAAGGTCTGGGACCCTGTGCTAAGCTATGCTGGACCCAGTCCAACTGATTACTGTTGGCACGTCCTCTTTCCAGGGAACTGGGGGCTCCTGTGGCCAAGTCTAGTTGGTCGGGCGTGCTGTGGTGAGAATGCTAGAAGCTCACACAGGAACTGAAAATGAGCTCTACATATTTCTTTAAACTGTAGGTGCTAATTAAGTGTGAATTGTTCTTTGCAAAACACCTCAGTTTGCAGTTGCTATAAACAAAGCCGGTTAGCAAGACTCACAGAGGGGAGGGGGGTGTGTGTGGGAGGTGGTTCCAGGTACTTCTCTTGCCAGACAGACTCACCAGGAAGTCATTTTGGAACTCCTCTTTCTGAGAGCCACTGCTCGCGGCTGACACATCAATGACAATGGCGACTCTGGCTCCCTTGATCAGACCAAATGCCTAAAACCAAAGAGGGCAAGTGGAAACAACCAACACAGCTCTGTGCTTCTCTTAAGCCTCTCACCGGGCACTTCTGCATGATGCAGAATTTGGAATGCACCCCCAGCCTCCAAAAGCAGCAGAAGGCAGGCCCATTTTGTAGATGAAAAGGCAAAACCCATTGTCCTGATTTTAGTTCTGGGCCTCATCTGCTCCTATTTTGTAGTAGCCTGGTCTGCACAAGTTTTTTTTTTTTTTTCCCCCCTAATATTTACAGTCCATTCTGATAAAGGAATATATGTCCATTAAAGAAAATTTGGAGATCACGGCAAAGCATCCTTTGCAAGATATACAGTTGGATTATCTAATCACATCAGCTGATTTGATTCTACTTCTCGACATCCTTATTTGTTTTCCGCCCACTCTACCAATCAAAGGCAGATGTGTCAAGCTGCCGAGGTATTTCTGTGAGCTTCTAATTATGTTTCTAACACTGCGCTCTACGTGCAGATGCGTTGGACTTCGCCTTGGACTGTTCGTCCTGTTACAGCTGCGTTGTGAACTGGGATTTTCATTCACACGAGACGGATCATTCTTTTGGGGCAGTGGGTTCCACTTAATGCTTTTTGCCTTAAATCCTGCTTTACTGCATTTTCCTGTTCAATTTGTTTCTCTACTCCCACAGAGTACACCCCAACATTCCCTTTGAACGCTCCCTCAGCCAGGGATTTTGCCTCTGATTTCACTGAGAAAAGACAACCCAGAGTTTTGTTTTTATTTTTTAACTTTCCACACAGAACCTACCACCCTGCCTGCCCCCTTTGCCCACACACTTGGTCTTCTTCCCCCGTTATGACGTATCTACTACAACTTCAAGCTCTAAGGCCAACCTTTGACTTCCATTACCCACTGTTCTCTTGCCAACTAGGGGCTTTGCTGCTGTAATCATCCCTTCTCCTAGGTCACCAGCTTCTCCTATCTATTGTACCATTTCGATCATCATACAATCTACAAAATACTATTTCCCATCTGAAAAAGGAAAGAAACCTTTCAGGACCGCACCTGTCCCTCCTGCTTCCCTCATTTCCCTGCTTCACATTTTAGTGACACTTCCTTACCCACCCCCATTTCTCTGCAACCCCTGGGGTTAGGCTCCTGCCTCCCCACTCCCCCGAAGTTACACTTGTCAAGGTGATCCATGATCTCACTCTTGCCAAACCCAATGGTCAAATGTAGGTTCTCAGCTTCCTCTAATTGGCTTTCTTTAATTGGCTGCGTCAAGCAAGTTGAAGCACTTAACAAGTACTCTTGTCTTTCAGGACATCAGGTTTTTCTGCTTCTTCTACTTGCTGTCCAGTCCTTCTTACCCTCTCCCACCTCCCCGCAAAGTCTACATAGTAGAATGTCCTGGGAACTTGTTAGATGCAAAATCTCAAGTCCTACTCCAGATCTGCATCTAATTAGAGTCTGCATTTTAACAGCCCCCCCACCCTGCTCCGCCCACCAAAAGGTATTTGGCTGCCTTGAATGTTTGAGAAGCACAGGGCTAGGGCTTCATCTTCTTTTCTCTTCCTTATTCACATCAGAGTTTGTCAAGCCCTGAATTACTGACATTTCGAGCTGGACAATCCTCTGCTGTGGGGAGCTGACCAGTGTACTGTAGGATGTTTGGCAGCTTCCCGGGCAACCTCCTGTCTCACTCTTGACAACCAAACATTCCTGCAGACCTCTCCAAATGTCCCCTGGGGGCAAAACTGTCCCCTCCTCCCCACCCTGTTAAGAACCACTCTTCTGCATTCACTCCCTAAATGATCTCATGTGTCACGGGATTAGAACACCATTAGGACCCTGATGATAATTCAAAGTCCATCTGCAGACAGAGTTCTCTGGCAGCTCCAAACATATGCATTCAACTGCCTGCTCTGTGTCTCTGCCCAGATGTCTGGTAAGCCTCAGATTTCATATGGTAAAACCAAGACTTCTTGCTTTCCTCCTCATACCTGGTCCTCTTGTGAATGGCATTCAACAGGCACCCAACCACTCTGGCCCCAAACACATCAGCAATCCATCAGCAGTCCTGCTGGCTCTACATTCAAGCCACGCCTTGAGCCCACCATTTCTCATTCCATCCATCCTAGCTCTTGAGCTGAAGTCACTACCATTCTGACCTGGCCTCGGTTCTCTACAGTCAATTTATGAAGTAGCCACGGTGATCTCTTGGAAACTTAAGTCAGATCATGTCACCCTCCTGATTAAAAGCCTCACCTGTGGAATGAGCTCTGAACTGTGTGAGGCCACCCCTGATTAGAGCCTCATCTCCTCCCCTCTCCTTCATATCACTCACTTTGTGCTTGCTACATTGGCCTGCTTGCTGCTTCTAGAACATGCCAAGCTTGTTCCTGTCTTAGAGCCTTGGCATTTGTTGTTTCCTCTGCTTGGAATGTGCTCCCCTAGATCTCTACGTGAGAGTGCCCTCATCTCCTTCAGGTGTCTGCTCAGATGTCTCCTCCTTGACCATTCTATTTAAATAGCCCTCTTTCTATCCTACTCTCTATTCCCTTGCCTTGCTTTATTTTTCTTTATAGCACTATCACTAATTTGGCTTGCATAGGATTTGCTGATTATTCATTCTCTGTCCTCCCCCATTGGACTATAATCTCCATGAAGGTGGGACCTTTGTACTGGTCATGTTTCTAATCCTCAATCCTGGACTGGTGCCTGATATGTAGTAGTCATCCAATCAATATATGTTGAATTCATGACCCAAACAACCCAAATTCTGAGGCCTCCCAGAACATTACCAATCCTCAGGAGCCAAAAGAAGTTCAAGAGTGGGGCCAGTTCTATTCTTTTACAATTTACAGAAACTGTCTTTAGAGATTTTATAATTGAAAGCATTCATTCTCTTAAACTTAGCCATTGGAATTCTAGACATTTATCCTGTAGAAATAACTGGGTAAGTACGTAAGAGGGAATTGAAACCTGGTGATGCCAGATATTCCCATTTTTCAAGAGAGGGCTAAAAACAGACATAAACACAGAACACCAGGATTTTAAGTCTTGGCAACTAACTCGAGAAATATTTTTAAACTAGGAGGGCCAAGAAAAACATGGCTGTGGGCCAGATTTGCCAGCATGCCACTGGTTTTTAAGTCCTGCTTTTATCCTCCATAAATATGGAAACAGACACCCAGAGAAGTGAGGCCACTTGCCCATGGCCTTGCTGACAGTAGTTGGGAAGCAGGCCCAATGCTGGCCTGTCTATCACCCCAGGCTGCCTCAACACCCAGAGGACCCACAAATTGATTTATGGGTGATTGCTTCTCTGGGATCCAGCCTGTGCTTGTTTCATGGCTCTTTTGTAGCTCCATCAGAAAAAGGTATGGTGGGGCCTGTTGATGGCTCAATCACTTAAGTGCCAACTCTTGGTTTTGGCTCAGGTTGTGATCTCAGGGTTGTGACATCCAGCCCCAACCTGTGTTGGGCTCCCCACTCAGCATGGAGTCTGCCTGAGATTCTCTCTCCCTCTCCCTCTGCCCCTCCCACTCATGCTCTTTCTCAAATAAATAAACAAATCTTAAAAAAAAAAAAAAAAAAAAAAGAATAAAACCAACCCAGAGAAAAGGAGAGCCCAGAGACAAAGATATGACATCATCTGAGCCCATGGATACAGCTGTGTTTGGGTTTTTCATTTATGTAGGTTGAGAAATTCCTTTTTCAGCTTAAGTCAGTTTAAATTGGAGGTCTGTCATTTGCAACTAAAAGAACTGTAACAAATACAGATGGAATGAGTAAAAGGGGGCAGAAAATGAAATCCTTGCCTCTTACCTTTCTGCTGCTTTCTGTGAGCCACTGGATTCGCTGTTGGTAGAGTTTAATAGCCCTGTCAAAACACCAGAAAGACTCATCACCTAAGGTCAGCTCCAGCACTGAGTGACAGGCACTTATGTGCATGTGAAGAAGATGTGGGTGGGATTTTTGGGTACTGTCTTGCTCTTCTCAAATCTATACCTCCTCAAGTGAGACTTCCTAGTCATAGGGAGATGATCATAAATGCCCAGTAGAGGCAGTTCAGCCTCAGGTTCTCAGTGGACTGATTGACAAAAACCCCACTCAGTTTCCAAAAAGTAGTTGGGAGAACTTCTTGAACTTGCCCTATTGCAAACCATTCCAATGACTGAATAGAGAGCATGTAACAGGTGCTCAAGTTCAGGAATCATCACTTGAATTTAACTGAGCTGCCCTCACTGAGGGCAAGAGGTATTTGGCAGCCTACAAAAGGGCAAGCAAGACCTTTGGATGTGAAATGATGGGGCAGTGGGTGGTGGGTAGAGTTTTAAGGCATACATGAGGGTAAATAGAACGAAGAGTATGAGCTTCATAATAAGATGTGCTGGTCTTTGAGAGCCAGCTGCGCTGTTTACTAGCTGTGTGACCTTTGACAGGTGTGGTAACCTCTCTGAACCTCCAACATAAAGATAATACCAGGACTCCACCCAAGTCAATTTGACAAAAGTCAGATTACTGAAAGCCAATTCCCTAAAAATCAATTTGAATTAGCTGAATGGACTTGAACCTTCCTTAACATGCTTGATTCACGATTAAAACCAATCAACCAAAATATTACAAAATTTTTTAAAAACCTATTTAAACCTTCATACCCAATAAAGTTTGCCACACAGGTTATAGCTAAGGGGCAACTGGGTGGCTCAGTAGTTGAGCATCTGCCTTTGGCTCAGGGTGTGATCCCGGGGTCCTGGGATCAAGTCCCACATTGGGCTCCCTACAGGGAGACTGCTTCTTCCTCTGCCTATGTCTCTGCCTCTTTCTGTGTCTCTCATGAATAAATACATAAAATCTTTAAAAAAAAAAGTTACAGCTAAAATGTTTTGATAAGTCTGGCAAATTGGTCAGTTATCAACTGAATTTTGGATATTTGGTTTGAGAGTGATATATCTCCAGTTGTGATAATTAAACAAGATAATGCACACAGCCTTTAGTAGAATTCCTGACACATTAATAAATTACAGGTATTAATTATTACAGGCTTTTAAGAAACCCCAAGTAAACAGTAATAATGGATCATAGATTGCTACAATAGGGATGGAATATATATATATGTGCTCTGAAAATCTGGTTTGGGAGAGGATAGACTGCCTATTTTTGTTATACATTTGCAAAAGTATAAACCCAACCAATCTGTCATCGAAAGTGATCACTTAACTATTACACCTCAGATGAAGGTGTGAGGTTTTACGTGCTCACCCAAAGGGCCCATGGATTTTAAAAGGCTGAGAAAAACTGGTATGATCCAATCTCTTTATTTGAGGAAAGAGGCATTTAGGACCAGATGTGGGAGAGACCTGCCCAAGAACCCAGAGATTGTTTTTCACACAAACTTTTTTTTTTTAAAGGTTTTATTTATTGGGACTCCTGGGTGGCTTCAGTGGTTGAGCATCTGCCTTCAGCTCAGGGTATGATCCTGGGGTCCTAGGATCAAGTCCCACATCAGAGTCCCTGCAGGGAGCCTGCTTCTCCTTTTGATTATGTCTCTGTCTGTCTCTGTCTCTCTCTCTCTCTCTGTGTCTCTTATGAATAAATAAATAAAATCTTTTTTGACTATTTATTTATTTATTTTAGAGAGAGTCAGGGGGAAGGGGCAGAGGGAGAGAGAGAGAATCTCAAACATACTCCATGCCAAGCATGGAGCCCAATGTGGGATGGGGTTGGATCTCACGACACTGTGATCACAACCAGAGCTGAAATCAAAGAGTTGGTTGCTTACTGACTGAGCCACCCAGGCACCACTGGACACAGTTACTTTCAGGCTGCTGGAATGAGGAAATTCCTGAGCTCTCATACTTACTCAGAAAGCCTTGATTCAAACTGGTGGATGATCTGGGTGGAGAAGTGCACTTTCCTCATCACATTGCTGCCTTCCTCCCTGAAGAAGCAAAGTCTTATGAAGGGGTCTCCCAGGATGGGGCAGGAGTGTGCAGGACCTAAAGGGTTGGGGTGAAGGGAAGGGTGCCAGACTCACAGCACAGCGGTGCCCTGGCTAAGCAGGTCAGCCAGGGTGAGCCTCTCAAACTGTAAACTGCGTGTTGAAAGCCAGTCTTCTGAGTCCTCCCAAGCCGAAGGTTGGGTCTCATCTCCCTGCAGCCTCTGTGAGACGGAGCCAGAATCAAACAGAAAAGTGGGGAAAGAGGGCAAGGCTGAGGACTCCCTAGGTCTCCTCCACCCAGATGCCCAAGGCTTGCCAACTCCAGTGGGTCCTCCCTGAATGCAGTCCGTTCAAGAACTCAACTTGCGGATGAATGTGTGGTTCAGTGGTTGAACATCTGCCTTTGGCTCAGGGTGTGATCCCGGGGTCCTGGGATCGAGTTCTGAACCAGGCTCCCGTATAGAGCCTGCTTCTCCCTCTGCCTGTGTCTCTACCTCTTTTTCTGTGTCTCTCATGAATAAATAAATAAAATCTTTTAAAAATCTTAAATAAAATCTAAAAAAAAAAAAAAGAACTCAACTTGCTGAGGGAACTGAGGAGGCCTGTGTCCAGGGCCAGCTGCTCTGGAAATACCCATTCTCATCCCTCACCTCATCCCCAGTGTGTGGCTAGACAATCTGAGCGTTGCTTACCACATCTTGCCTGTGAGAGACTGGATATGAGAGACAGTGGCCAGACCACATAGGACGATAACACTCCGACCCACCACCTTGATAGCAACCAGTCCATGAAGCCAAACCACAACTGTAGCAACTGTCCCAGAAGGATCAAGACATGGTCAATGACCGCCAGCTTTCCTATTTTTGTTCCACATCCAACTCAGGACCCACCAGAGACAACCAAATATGCCCTCAAAGCCAATCATAGGAGATGCCTGGCTTCTAGTTAGCGCACTTCCAGCTTCCTCATGCCAACATTTCCCTTCTGGGCATACCTGAAGCTTTTCCCTTTTTCACTCTAAAGCTCTCCTACTTCCCTGCCTTTGAGTCTCTGCCAAACACAAGTGAAAGTGGCTGGCTCCCTTGCTATAAACTCTGAATAAACTTCCTCTCTTCTCATGTGGGTGTTCTTTATTTCCGTACTTGCATTTTCTGTATCTTGCCCAGAGTCCTGCCTTGCTATCAGTCTGATGGGTCCTCACCCAACATTGTCGGCTGATGGAAGAAGGAATGGGTTTATCCCATCTAGTCCAGAAGCCAGAAACAGGAACAGCAGGTAGGAATTTTAAATACAGAATTCCCTCGCCATCACAGGAGTCTGACCACGAGGACTATGCCCTCTTGCTTATACTTAGGGACACCTGTGTCACTTTCACTGTGCCAAGCTCAGGATTTGGGTGGTGGCCTTGGTGGTGGAGCTGAAGTTGTTCTTGGCAATCATTCAACACTGGTGGTGCTTTCTGGAACCCAGAAGGCAGAGAAAACGGACTGGAAGCTCTGAGCCCATTTGGCCTTGATCACCTCTCCTGGGGGCAGGCATTTCTTTCTTCCCCCAGTAGGTGTTTCTGAGACCTTCTATGAACTAGGTGCTGTCATTGGTGCTTGGGCTACAGTGTGAACAAGATAAAAATGTTCTTGCCTTCTTGGACTTACATTTTCGTGTGGGTAAGGTAAACAGTAGAGAAGAGATGAAATCAGTGTATGTAATTTCAGAAAAGAACAGTTCTAGTAAGAACATGGAGCAGGGAAATGTAATAGTGAGTAGGGTGGAGATGGGGAGGTCACTTCAGCTGGGGCGGGGGTAAGAAAAGGCTGCTGTGGGCGCCCCAGATGGCTCAGCGGTTTAGCGCCGCCTTCAGCCCAGAGCCTGATCCTGGGGACCCAGCATCAACTCCCACGTCAGGCTCCCTGCATAGAGCCTGCTTCTCCCTCTGCCTGTGTCTCTGCCTCTCTCTCTCTCTCTCATGAATAAATAAATAAAATCTTAAAAAAAAAAAGACTGAAATTAAAAAAAGAAAGAAAGAAAGAAAAGGCTGCTGTGAGCTGAGATCTAGAGGTTAAGAGGGAGCTGGCCCTAGGGGGCCTGCTGACTCAGTTGGTTAAACAGCTGCCTTCAGCTCAGGTCATGATCCCAGAGTCCTGGGATCAAGCCCCACATTGGGCTCTTAGCTCTGCAGGGAGCCAGAGCCTGCTTCTCTCTCTCCCTCTGCCTGTTGCTCCCCCTGCTTGTGCTTTGTCAAATAAATAAATAAAATCTTAAAAAAAGAAAGAAAGAAGGAGGAGAAGAAGAAGAAGAAGAAGAAGAAGAAGAAGAAGAAGAGGAGGAGGAGGAGGAGCTGGCCCTGTGCATAGCTAGGGCACCACTATTCCAGACAGAGGCATGGAGTGGGGAAGGTGTCAGACTGTTTGTAGAGCAGAAAGGTGGCCACTTGCAGTTGGAATGTGTAACGTGACATGAAAAGGGGCTGGGAAGGTGTGCAAGGCCTGGTTCAGACAGGGCTTCCAGAGTAATCACTGTTGTGTAATATACATAAGATGTAAGTGTTGCCAGAATTGGGCATGACTCGCCCTGGCCATGGTATGGCATCATAAGGGAGGCCGGTTGAGTCCCACTACGATGGAGATTGCCCTGCAGCATCTGATGGCTGGGGAATGGGCCTGCGCACTGTTTAGCCCACCTGGACTGCATCCACATCAGACATGGCTGTGCCATTCTCCTGGGCACCTGATTGAACCCTAAGTGGGTGCTGCTTGGGCTTGTATCTTCAGGACTTTTGTAGTGAGTGAGGTGTTTGACAAAGGGTTGAAAACTGCAGATAGCTGATTGAGCTCCACTAGACAGGGTAGAGGACACAAGGAGAGTCCAGAGAAGAGCAGGAGAGAATAAAGGAGTGCAGTATGTGGGGTTCTCCATCTACTTGCTTTGTGATACTGGGCAAGTCCATGTGGCTCTTTTTTCACCTGTACAAGGGGCATTTGAGGTTAAGCCAGCACATAGCCTTGGGTGTCCCTGCATTAACAGATCTCAACAATGGTCCATATCTCCCCCTCAATGAAAATGAAATCCTGCTATTATATTCCAGCTAGATACAATTGTAAGCCCTCAGTTCTGTGCTTGAGGCCTGTTCACTGCCCTGTTTCAAAAGGAAATTAGCAAGTAAAAGAAGTGCGAATAACAGTATAGAGCAAACACTTAAATCGTACTTACTATCTGTCAAGCACTGTCCATATGTTGACTCATTTAATTCTACAAAGTAGTTTCCAGCATTACCCCAGAGAAACCGAGGCACAGAAAATTTAAGTAATTTTCCCAAAGTCACATAGTTGGTAGGTGGTACAGCTGGGATTCAAACCCAAGCTGCATAGCTCATGTTAGCATCAAACTGTGAGTATCTTTGTGAAGGATTGAGGGGGAACTGACTAAAAAGATAACTTTCTCATATGATTTTATGCTAATAATGTCCTGCCCTTGGACAGCACCACCTAAAATCATGGTCCCTATCTTGCACTTAGGGAAACGCTGCTTTACCTTGTATAAACAGTAGATGTCACTCTCTTCATCTTTCAGGACTCAACTGACTCCCTGGTTGATAACATCATGCATGGTAGACTGATAATTCACCTTTCTTCCATCTTACTTGCATTTGAATGTGAAATGACCCATCGTGTTTTAGGACATGGGTTTGATATTATTGCTATTTGAAGTCCACCATTACCACATGGACATGATAGATTTTCACTGTAGGGCCCACTGATTACATACTAAGGTATGGGCTTCATATAGAAAGTAGGAAGATCTTTGTTTTGGGGCAATCCTTTTTCTTTCCCCTGCTATTCATCTGTGAAGTAAAGGAGGTCCCAGCTGTAGCTGGTAAGTGTATGAGGGGTCCTTGTACACCTGGGAAGTCATGTATTGGATATGAAATGAGATGAAGTAAAGACTCATATTATATCAACATCTGAAGTCATTGAAAAGAATCCCCCAGAATCTCCAGACTATTGACATTTCCTCATTTTCTTTTAATTAAAATTACTTTCCTCTAGTGCCAATACTGAGAAAAGCAAAACAGGACCATTTTCCTGATTGTTTGATTGCATTAGAACTGTATTATTTTTGACAGATTGTCATCTCAGACATATAATCTTTAAGCTCTCAGGTAGATTAGGTAGGTGATTATAGGCCAGGCTTGCACCTAACTATCCCAATGACAATTGTTTCTGTGGTAGAGTGAATTCTGAGGTCTAGACCATCCATCTACCATCATGGGAAAACAACGTGTGTTGTGTGTCAACACACACAACAGTGTGTCAACAGTGTGTCAACTGTTTATCAACACATTGAGAGTCAGCCTAAAACCACAGTTCTGGTTATTCTAGAAGTTAATTCTCTTGCTGCAATGCTCTTGCTCTGATAGCACTTCCAGAAACTGATTTTTGGATCTAGGTTTTAGGAAATCCTGAAAGAAACACAAATCTCAGAAAGGGGAATTTTAGAATTACATTCTCTAGTCTTCAGGTTTTGCTAACATAGACAATTTTCATATACTCCTGAATATTTAATGATATGACCAAGAAGGCTATAAAATTTCTATACACAGAATAGAGGTTCCTGTCACTTCTAAAGGCAGAGGATTAGAGGTGAATGCTTAATGATCATTTTCTATCCTGAGATCCTATGTGAGGAAAGAAACACCCAGAGTTTAACACATTCTGCATTCCCTGACTATGATTTGTAAGCACCATGACTCGGTTAAGGCACTAATGTTTTTACCAGTAAGTCTTGTGTCTGGTTAACATGTGTAACCAGTAGTCCATTGTCTGGATTTTGGTCAAGTCCATGGATATCCTTCTGGTCCAATTGCTTCTTTGGATCTCTGTCATTGTTTCTCCTCACACTACAAAACACACAGTGAGTGACTGATCAATGTCCCAGCACTAGACATTGGTTCCACATTGCCAGGGTCTCCAGAGACATTTTTATTTCTGTATGGTAACTGGGAAGGGTTCCTATAGAGTCCTGATAAAAGGTGGACTCCAGGTTCATAAGACATTTTATTCAATTGTTCAGGTAGTGAGAAAACTGAAGCCCCTGGGCGTGAGATGATGCCATGACCTTTTATCCAGTCTCACTTGGAGGCAGGTCCCCCTTCCCCCTCCTCAACCAGAAGGAACAAAATGTGGTTGCTGTTGTTTTCATTTGAAAAATCAGAGAGGATGCTTACCAATGATTTTCCAGAAACTTATTATCATGACCATGGAAGTCATGAGTAATATGTGTAGCCATTATAAAAACACCCGGCACTTATTTTCCTGGGGAGAAAAGGAATACCAGAAAGAGAAAGATAAATGAGACAATAGCATAGAGACAATAGCTTTCGCAGTATCTATAGTCAACTCAATTCTTCTGTCATTCATTCATTTATTCACTAAATGCTTTTCGAACACTTCCTAGGTGCTAGGTGCTGAGGATATGATGGTGAATAATGTAAGGGAGGCTTCTTCACTTTGGTACTTTTGACATTTTGGACAGGGTCATTCTTGGTCGTGAAGCTGTCTTATACATTGTGGGGTGCTAAATAGCATCCCTGGTCCTCCCTAATAAAGGCCAGTAGCATACCTACTTCCCAAGTTGTGACAACCCAAAATGTCTATAAACATAACCTAACATCTTCTGGGGAGCACAGTCATCCCCAGTTGAGAACCACTGAGCTAGAACTTCTATGCTAGAGGGGGAAGATGGATGTTAAAAAATGAAATATAGTATATATGGAAATTGTGGCACATGCTAGGAAGGATGTGAATAGGATGATGGGATGGAGAGTAATTAGGAAAGAGGTCTGGTTTGCATAGGTAAGGTGGTCAGTGAAGCCTTGACCATGAGGAGCTCAGACCTTCGTGAAGGACAGGAAGGAGATGGCCTTGTTAAGAGTATGGTGAGGGCTGAAGTGGGCAGAGAAGGCAATGAGTGAGGGCTGACCCTGCAGCCTGCTCCTCACAGCTTAGAGTCAGCTGTGGACGGGAACAAGATGGATCAATCAGATCCTCTCTGGGAATGTGGAATAAGAGTTACGGGACCACCATGTACATTCAGAAGCAGGAAAAGCTGGTCTGCAGATAAAGGGGAGTGAGTGGTCCTTCCCTGCCTTGGTTTCCTCGGGGCCATTCTCTCTTGCCTTCTTCCTCTCTCTGCTGGCTCCTTCCTGGTCTCCCTCCCAGACTCATTTTTTCCCCTCTACCGGAGAATTTTAAGTCGGTATTCCTCAAGGCTAAACTATGCCTTCTCTAACCTTCTCTATTTTTTTTTCCTAGGCAGTCTTATCTTTCACTGTCCATGGGCTCCAACTACCATGTACATGCATCAATGACCCCCCCCCCATGGCTGGTCAAAAATTCCTACCTCCCACTCTGACTGCCAACCTCCCACTCTGTGTTCATCAACACGGGATATTTCCACCTGGAGTATCTCAAACTCAACGTGTCCCAAGACTGAATTCATATTCCTTACAAACTTATCCTCTTTGCGGTATTTTCAAGCTTAAAGAAAAGACCCACTCTTCATCTCCTTATATGAGTCTGAATCCTAGGAATTATTCCTGATACCTCATTCCCCATATCAAATCCATCACCCAAACTTGTTAATTTTCCCTCTCTCAAATCTCTCCACTTATCTCTGTCTCCAGTGACATTTTCTGTCTAGGCCACTGTCATCTCTGCCACAGACAACTCCAATAGACCCTAACTGGCCTCCTCACCTTCCCTCAGACCCTCCCATCCAGTCTGTTCTCGCTGAAGCTAGAGTGATCTTTTAAAAATACAAATCCAATGCCATACCTTCTTTTCTTCCTCCTGCTTCAAACTAATCAAAGCCTTCTCTTCATTTCTAGGATGAAGACTAGGATCCTTACAATGGAGTTTGAGGTCTTGCATGATCTGGCTGCTGCCCACCTACCTTTCCAGATTTCCCCCTGCTCCCCCATTTTGTGTCCCACGACCCCTCCTTCAGTTCCTGGAATGTTATACAGTCCCTTTAACCACAGGGCCTTTGCATGGGCTGCCTTTGCTCTGGAACATCCCCTCCTGTCTCCCGCAACTCATTCCTGATATTTCGGCCTAAGTGTCACTTTCTCGGGGAAGGCTTCTTCACCCTCTTGCTGTATTTCGGGTCCTACGTGTTATGTAAACTTTCACAGAACTGTGCTCCTTTCTTTCAGAGTACTTATTTTAATTTAGAATGATACATTCACTAGTGATTTTTAAAAATTGGTGTCTCTCTCCCATCAGACTATAAGTTACAAGAGAGCAGGGACTGGCAGGCCATAAATTCTTGGTGGAGGGGACGTTAAAGGAGGGGAGGAGGTTGAGAAAGTGCCTTGGTTCCTGAATTTCTAAATGCTGATCCCAGGTACTTGTGAGAACTGCCTCCACTTTTTGCTCTTGGGTTCCATAAAAAACCCTGTTCCTTGTAATTCCCTATCTTTCTGCTTCAGCTAGCTCATTTAGATTTCTGTTACTTGCAACCAGAAAAAATTGGCTAAAATACAACAAGAGAGAAACTCGGGAATTGCAGCTTGAAAATTTGAGAGTGTGCATTCTTATGAAATCATTAAAGAAAATAGCATAATGATGGTGCAGCAACTTGGTTTTCTCTCTGGGGTCTTTAACCTTTTACTCAGAGGATGCTTTGTTTTTTTGGGAAGCACCAAGATAATGTGGCAACGTTGTTAATGTTAAAAAAATGTTTAAAAAACAACTGGCTTTCCTTCAGGGCGCTTGGCTGAGAGACCAGTGACGGAAACTGTTGAAATAGAAATGCTTCGTGAACACTGCATGCCCCGCAATGTCCCAGTTCCAGTTTTTCAGTGAATGATTAACAATCTAATGAATTCAGAGGCCTACACGACTGGATTATAGGGTGACTGTTGTGACTGATGGAGGAGGGTGTGGTCAGCATAAAACACGGACACAATGTAGTGTTCTAGAAAGCACTGGACCTTGGGTTTCTTCATCTACAGAATAGAACGGGGTTGCTAGTAACTGCCCTGCCTGCTTCAACACAGCCATCAAGAGACCCATCTCTGACGTGGGAATGTCAAAGAGCTCTGTAAATACAGACTACTATAGAAATGCAGAATAGTGTTAGAAGGATGTGCTGCTTCTTCAAGCGCTTCAGCATGTGACACATAAGCCATCACTCATCCCATGAACATTTTTAGGATGTTTGCTGGGTGCCAGGAAGAGCTGGTACTGAGGAGGCAGAGATGAATTGCAAAAGGCCCTTACCCTCCATCTTTGCTCAAATGAAACGTCATTAGAGAGCTTTGATTACCCCATCTCAAATAGTACCCTCTCCACACCCTGCTTTACTTTCTTCAGAACATCTTTTGTTTTATCATCTGGAGTATTATTTACTTACTTATTACCTTTTCCCCTCACCCATCAATCCACTAAGAGTAAGATCCATGAGGGAAGGGACTTCGTTATGTTCACTGTCGGAACCCTTTTGTGTAGTCAATGCCTAAAACATAGTAGCTGCTCAAAAAATTTGTTGAATTAGTACCCTCAGGGCAGGTCTGGAGTTTAGACAAAGGTGAGCCAGGTAACCCTGGGGGACTGGGCTCAGGTGGGGAAGGGGATATGTAGACTGGCCCCTAGGAGATGACATCTTGGTCAAAGGGAGAGAGGGAGTAGCCCTGGTTACTGGATAAAAGAAAACCTCCAGCTAGTTTCCTTGTTTGTTAATAGCTGGTCTCCTAAACATCCAGGACACAGCCATCCCCAGGGTTTGTATTTTGAATGGCTGAACAACCTAAGCCTTGCCCGCATCCAATCCATTTTATGTTCTGCTGACAGAATGATTTTTCTGACATGCAGAGTTGTTCACCTGTTTAGAACCCGCCATGGGCTCCTCAGGGCCGGGGATCATGAAGCTGAACCTTTCTCACAATGTTTACCATTCTTTTCAGGACCTGTTCCTTGCTTACTCCTCCACCTTACCTCTTACCCTTCTATAGCCCCTGGCAACCCCTACTTACATGCACCTTACATGCACTATTTCACACCCTCTGTGTTCAAGTTGGACCTGCCTCTAGAAACACCCTTAGTCCTTTTTGTTTGACAAGAAAACCCAGCAAGTCTATTCTGAACCGCATTTGCTGCCCCCAACTCCCAGGAAGGAAATCATTTCCTCCAGTGGGGGGGGGCTGCCTCATACCAAGTTGTCATGATCCTTTTTCCAGAACAGCCCAGCTACTGCCTAGTCTACGGTTGCACCCCCAGCACCTAGCACAGCACCTGGTATGTAGGGAGCAGAGGCCCATGGGCCCAGGCTCCTTAAACCTTTTTCACTCGGTCCAGAGCTCAGAGTCTGGCTGTCCTCTCTCTCAGCGTCCTGCCCACCCCATGACACTCACCCTCATCTGCATTTCTCCATTTATTTCTCCATCTCTGGGAGAGGGGCCCCTGGTCATTCCAAGACTCTGCTTTTCCTGGTTCCCACTTCCTCTAAGCTCCTCCAAGCAACTCAACAGCAGAGCCTGCCCTGCCGGGAAGTGTTAGCTGGTCTCCAAGGTAACAGACTGCACCACTGCCACCTGAGGCAGGGACAGGGGAATACCTCCCTCACCCCACTTCATCTTAATAACTGACTTTCCCCAGGCACTCTGCTTTTCTCCACTCCTACAAAAGCCTGGAAGCAATATTTGAGCTTCTATTTCTAGAATCTTTGGGTTGGCAGGAAACCGTGGTTTAGACCAGGAGAGCCCTGGTACGTGCTGCCTTACCGTGGTAGGAACTGAAGACAGGTAGCAGAGAACCTGCACCGTGCCAGGCGTGAAAGCTGGTAACTGCCTCCTCCTTCTCAGATTCCCTGGGGTCCCCCCAGCACACACCCTGAGAGAGGTCTGGCATTCCCTCACCTCCACCAGGTCCAGCCCCACTCAAAACTGGCTAAAACAGCATCAGGCTCAGTGACCTCTTAGCGTCAGAAGAGATCATCTACTGCAGTGGTTCCCACACCCAGGTGCCCATCAGAGTCACCTGGGTTGTTTGCTAAGGAAACATACATACATTCCCATTTGGGAGACTGATACAGAACTGTGAGAGAGTGTAGGAACATGAGTCTTTAACAATGGTCCCGGTGATTGTGATGTAACCAGCCCTTGGCCCATAGCTGGGGGACCCTCTTCAAGTCCTTTTTTTTACAGAAGTCAAGAGAGATGAAGTGATGTATCCCTGTCAACCAGCTTGTAAGAGGCTAAGAGATCTCCACTTAGTTTATCTAGGTAGTTTCTCAAATGTCTGTACTTCCTGAACCTTTCATTTGATAATGTAGAACATGTGCTCCTTGCAGTAATCATCCTATGGCAGAGAACCTCTTCTGATGTTGACACTAGCAGTGGCTCCTATAGACCCGATCAGAAACAACAAAATCCCTTGAAATAGAAATTGCTTACCTACCACCAGTCACTGTGGGCAGTAGTCATGGGTTGACAATAGTGTGGCATTCGGAAGGGCATTTTGTCAAAACCAACAAGGTAGGAGAGGAAGGAGATCAGAGAGAGGTAAAGTCAGAAAATGGAAGTTATAAGAGGCCGAGAGCAACCAACAAATGGCTACTCTGTGAATAAGAGGGGAAGGTCCTTGTGCCCTCCCTCTTGGAAATCCTGGGCAGAAGGGGCTGGCTAGCTTTGAGATGCCATTTTGGAAGACATGAGGGCCGAAGACAGGTAGTTTAACACCTTCACAGTTTCCTTGGCTCCTGGATACATAGGTTCTCAACATTTTGCAAGAAGTAAAACCCAATACTGAAACGTCACTGTTCTTGCTTTTTTTCCTCCTGGAGCCTATATAATACACATATTCTGAATGTATTTGTGTCAGATAGATAAAGTGGTGTAAGATTTTCAGGCTGTATGACCAGGCAGGAGGAAAACTATGTGTGCATACCATCTTTCCTATCTCTCCTCAGATGGTATGTAGCTCATTTGGGCCCCCTGTAAGGAATTAGAGCACAATAGGAATTTGTGTTTCTTACCTTAGGTTCTTAGAACCTGATTACAGTCAAACCTCTGATCTTTATTTAAGAGCTGTAGCCTGGTCCCTTTGCCCCAAATATATTGATTGTGGGATTTCCTAATTCTCCCATTAATTCTATTTTTGTTTCATGTACTTTTAAGTTTACAGTATTACAGAATACACACTTAGATTGTTCTTTCTCCTTAAATGACCATTTGCCGTGGTCTGAATTTTTGTGTGTCCCCACCCCTACCCACCAGCCCCTAAATTCGTATGTTGGAAACTTACCCCCTAAAGCGATGGTATTAGGAGGTGAGATAGGAGGCAGTTAGGTCAGGAGGGGAGAGCCCTCATGAATGGGATTAGTATCCTCATAAAAGAGGATGGACAGAACTCTGTAGCCTCTTCTGCCTGTGAGAATACAAGGATTTCTGCAACCCAGAAGATGACCTTTACCCGACCATGCTGGTACCCTGATCTTGGACTTCCAGCCTCCACAACTGTGAGAAATACATTTTTTTAAAGTGTTGTTGCAATGAATATTGTTTTACATCCTTGTGCACTGTGAGATTTTATTTCTGTAAGATAAAGACACAAAAGTAAAATGTATGAACCTAAGGGCTTTATTTTAGAAGTATAGGCCTGGGGCACCTGGGTGGC
Source organism: Canis aureus (assembly GCF_053574225.1). Classification (NCBI taxonomy): domain Eukaryota; kingdom Metazoa; phylum Chordata; class Mammalia; order Carnivora; family Canidae; genus Canis; species Canis aureus. The sequence goes on along the minus strand of NC_135618.1, from coordinate 54,290,022 downwards.
TCAGTTGTTTAAGTGCCTGCCTTCAGCTCAGGTCATGATCCCAGAGTCCTGGGATCGTGTCCTTCATTGGACTCTCTGCTCAGCAGGGAATCAGCTTCTCCTTCTACCATTCCCTCCCAACCAAATCCTCCCCCACCTTGGGCTCTCTGGCTCTGTCAAATAAATAAATTAAAAAAAAATATTTTATTTATTTATTCATGAGAGACACACAGAGAGAAAGAGAGAGGGAGAGAGGCAGAGACACAGGCAGAGGGAGGAAGAAGCAGGCTTCATGCAAGGAGCCTGACGTGGGACTCGATCCTAGGTCTCCAGGATCACGCCCTGGGCTGAAGGCAGCGCTAAGCCGCTGAGCCACCCAGGCTGCCCAAATAAATAAAATCTTAACAAAAACAAACAAACAAACAAGTATAGACCCTAAAAATGAAGTTTTTTCCTAAGTGCATAGCAAACTCATAAGTACCTCCTTGATTTTTTTCAAATCTGGAAAAAAAAATGAATTCCAAAGCTCTTTTAACTTGTTGATGAATGCTATAGTGTTGTGCCATATTTAGTCTATAAACCTCCTGTGTTGGACTGAGCAAATAGTGGTGACTTTGATGATCTTGTCTTCAGCATTTAAAACCCCCTTTGGGGGTGGGGGTGAATGGGTGACGTGCACTGAGGGAGGCACTTGACGGGATGAGCACTGGGTGTTATTCTCTATGTTGGTAAATCGAACACCAATAAAAAATAAATTTATTATAAAAAATAATAAAAAAATAAGACCCCCTTTGTCTTTTTTTAACTGAGATATGACATAACATTATATTGGTTTCATGTGTATACCATAATTCGATACATAATATATTGCAAAAATGATACCACAGTAAGTCTAGTTAACAGCTAATTAGATTTGTGTTTTATAAGCCGCCTAGTCTGTGGTATTTTGTGATAGCAGCCTAAACAGACTAAGATGATATTATTGCACAACATTTTAAAAAGATATTAAGTTGTATTTTGCTTTCTTCCTTTCCTTTATTTCAAGCCAGTAGCAGGTGCTTTTTGTTGGGTTGAGAAGTAGCCTGAAATCAACATTTTTTTCTGTCTTTTGTAAGATCCTAAGCTAACTGAAAGATTAAAGTGACGTGCCAAAGCACGGGAGGTGAAGGATGTGTTTAATGTCAAGAGGAAAAGTGTGACAGTATCAAGATTCTTTCAGTTAAAAGACACAAACCCAACTCAAACTGGCTTAAGGAAAAGAAGGAATTTATTTGCTCAAACAACAGAAAACTCCAAGGATTTTCTGGCTTTGGCCATGGCTTGATCCAAAGGCTAATATGATGTTAATAGAAATCTGTCTCCATTTTTCAGCTCCTTTCTTCTGTGATTGCTTTATTCTTAAGTAGGGTCTTCATGAATGGTTGTCAAACTTGGGACACCAGCAGCGCTCAGCTCCCCCAGCTCCCCCAACTTAGCAATCCTAAAAGAAGAGCACCTCTTTCCCGAGGAGCTCCGGGAAAAGCCCAGCCTTGGCTTGGTCACGCAGTCCACTCCTTTCTGAAACAATCTCTGTAACTCTAATTGGCCAGACCTGGCTTCTGCATCCAGTCTTGGAGCCAGAGGGTGAAAAAAGCTGGGTTTGTTTTGTTTTGAACCAAAGAAGGGGACCTGGGTACTAGGCAAACATGCTTCTGAGGGAAGTCAAAGGGGAGAAGACAGAGACAGGTCAAGAAATCAAGTATCTGAAAATCAGAGGGAGTAGGGGCTTGCTCAGTGTTTGGTAGCAATACTTTGAGATGGCAAGACCTAAGAGGAAGTGGGTTTCCAGTCCAAGGAGAAAGCTTCTCAGCTAACCAAACTTCACCATGCCCCAAACAGGGGATGGACACAGACTATTGTACCATTCAGCCTGAAATAGTTGATATCTCAGCAGTAATGAGTGTAGACAGATGAAAAATGACTGGAGGGTGCTTTCTAATGTTTGAACCATGGACCTCTGCACAACCCTAGGGTGACACAATAACTAGATTTCCTATGAAAGGTGGAAGATGGAAGGGATCTAGTAAGTTGTTTTTTTAAGCACTACAGAGGGGACAAGACATAGCCTGTTTGGGGAAATTTCCTTGGGTGCTCAATTCCCATAAGGGTCCCAGTAAAATCAAGGGGGGTTGATATCATTTGGTTCAGCAATCAGTGAAGTTATCACTTAGCAGGATTGCAGAAAGCTTGACAATGAGAGGGGAATGATGGAAGACTGAACACAAACAGCTTAATAACTTACATACTTTTTTCCCCAATAAAATATATAATATTTATAGGTTGTTTCTAAGCAGGACTACCTTTTATGGTTGCTTGCATTCCACATCCAGCAGAAGCAAACCATAGATTCAGCTGCTCATGTCTGAGCCAAGAAATCATGCAACTGGGACAAGCTATTTTTATTTCCTTCACACTAGCCAGGACAGAAGTAGTCCTCGATTTGAAGTCAGAGAACCTAGGTTTGAAACCAAGATTCAACAGTTACTAGTTACTGAACCTTGGGTAAATTATTCCCCCTTTGATCCATGGTTTTCTGGTCTATAAAATACCACCTCCACTTAGGAGGAGGATTAAGTAAGATGACATATGGAAAAACACATAGTATGAATTTAATGTTAGTTTCTTTCTCCAACTTCTTATTGAATGCCACTATTTCATAACCACAATATTTTAAAATATATGAACTGCCTTAAATTGGGTAGTTGATATGCTTCAGTGAGAATATCAGGTTATCATGGTATTTGGGAAGTTTCTGTTATCTAAGGCCTAAGTTCAAGCAGCATGATTTGTAATAGCAAAAAACTTGAAGACTACCTAAATGAATATCAACCAGGGAGGAGGTAACACACACACACACATTGTTTATGTTTACTGACACAGAAAGATTTCCATCATAAAGTAAAAAAGTAGTGGCAGACATGTATAATATGATCTCGCTTTTGTTAGAACTGAACAGGACATACCCATCATATACACACACAACATGCATATTATACATATGACATATATTTTGTACATACAGCAAGAAATCTAATATACCATTAATAGTGGTAATTTCTTGAAGGTAGGTTGAGAAGTGACTTTTAGCTTCCTATATTCATTTTTTTTAAAAAAAATTTACATGTTATTGTAAAAAAACAAAAAATCCCTTCGCCCCAGTTTAGAGTTATGGTAACTTCCTTCTCCACAACAGCACTTAGGCCAAGAAAAAGTTATTGATGATCCTGAAAGTAGAAATGAGGTAAAGTGTTAAGACTGGTGTGTGTATGAGTGGGGGTTACACCGCAATACGAGTCCACTATGCTACTCACTAATGACATTAGTAAAATATGAGGTAGTTAAAAGCTCTCTTAGATACATGGATTATTGTTCCCCTCGAGCAATTTATTATGCATAATGGAAAGGATTTTCTTTGATGGGTTCTTCAACTGCATTTGCATTTTGCCACAGAGAACAAAGCAATGTAAAAGAATGAGTTGTTTTTTAAATTTATTTAAGAAAATACTTGAATTGTGTAAGACAACCAAATTAAATATTTAAACATGAAAAGAGTGCCAGAGTCAGGACACAGCATTTATTTTGCTGACTTGCTCTGACAGATAATAGAGATTGATTTAATAGTGGCCAAATACAATGGCAGTATTTACTAAAGGGCCAGAAAGTGGCTAGTTGGGGATAACTGCATTTAAAAGGAGATCCAATCCTTGAGTCCATTCCTTTTAGCAAAAATAACTAAAACCATGTTGGCAGAACCAAATCTTTGCAAAACATACCACATCTATGGCCTCAAGATAGCTGAGAACCCAAAAGCTTGAAGAAGCCTCCAGTGTTCTCTCAGGATCAACAGGGTGCTTGCATCATCCTGGTCCTCTGTATTGATATTGACATTGGAGCACTGTGAATTTGGTAGTACAGGGTCAGCCTACAAAGGGTCTTGAGTAGTAAAGGTCTTAGGTCTTGAATCCTAAGGAGGTCAATGAAACTGGCATATTATACAAATACTTACTAATAGAATAACCACATAAGGGCTGATCTAAGGAAAGCCTCTGCTTTCAGGAAGAATTTCACTGAAACCCTCCTGGCAGGTAGGTGACTGGGTCTTTCAAATATAGTGTCATAATTTTTCTTTATAACCTAACCCCAAATTTAATTATAATAATTCAATTTACATGTAAAGCAACGTGCCATGTCTCTAAGGAAAACGAGAAAGCCACATTCCTTGCATTCAACAGTTTATCATCTAGTGATAGGTGTTTATTGAACAGCAGCAACTGACATCTGAATGCTTACTATGAGCCAGGCACTTCCCATGCTTTCTCATTTAAACCATCACCTTATGACACTGGTACTATTAGCCTCATTCTACAGGTGAAAAAACCAAGGCTCACAGAGGCTAAGTGATTCACCGAGGGTCACACAGCTAGTATTCTGGAACTGAGATTTGAATCCAGGCAATCTACTCGCCTCAAGTTTTATGACAGAGGTACAAACCAAAGAGAAAGCAAAACCAATTAGATAGGTTTCAAATATGGGAGGGAAAAAAATATGGGAGGGATTCGGGAAAACTGCCAGGAGGAGGTAGGGCAGTCACAGCCAAGACAAAGTACAGGTGTAGTGAAAGAATGGAGACTAGCTAGTTTGGCCATGTAAGGTGAAAAGGTACAGTGGTGGATATAAAGAGTGAAGAGACAGCCTGAAGTCGGATCATGAAGTTATGCTTAAAGAAGTTTAGATTTCATTCTGTAGAGTGGGAATGACAGGAACTCAAAGAAATGATATGCTTTCTTTTGTGTTAGGATTATTTTGATAGAAATTATTTGGATAAAGTAGCTGGAGATGAGTTGAAGGAAGACTGGTTCAGACGCTGTAGAAGTCGAATAGCTTCTCCTATGTCAACTGTCCAAGGACTATTTGTTAAAGACATTTCTTCTGTGTTGAAGGCTCTGCTATTGTGTGACTTCTGGCAAGTCATATACCTTTCTGACGCCTTGATTTCTTCATCTGGAAAATGGAAAAACTGGATGAGCTCTTTTAGATTTCATCCAGCTCTAAAATTTTCTGAGTTTCATGAAAAAAATTGTCTTCTTGAAATCTAATCCTGGATGGTTTTAGTCTGGGAGTGGAACTGGGCTGAATTGTAGAAAACTTGAATGTACTTGAAAATATCATCCCATTGTTATCTCCTCCTGGGAAAAGAACCAAAACTCTAAAAAAATAATACAGCATTATGCTTTCTATCTTTGATACCATTTATAAATACCTACTTTTATTTTGTTGCTGGGTAACTGTGACCCAGAAGAGTTGACTTTGCATAAGAGAAACCCAGTCCTCCAGTCTTGGTTTTTTTCCTATAATCTCCTCATAGAGTGGTTAGGACAGAGTTAGTGGAAGACTAAGTCAAAATATGCTGTTTTTGGACTCATGTTACAGGGGGTTTTTTGGCCCCAAAGTGGGGCTTGGACTCACTGACTGAGCCAGCCAGGCACACTCATGTTATTGTTTTTAAAGCTAATCTGTTTTTGTCCTGAGATATTACCAAGGAGAAGGAAAAGTGTTTTCTCCCACTCTCTTAGAAGTTGTGTTAAGTCTACCATTATAATTTCCAATTGACCTGTTGGGTAATATTTATAGAACTTTTCTAATACATCTCATCTGTGTTATACATCAGGATAGATTTGGATGGTGTGAAGGTAGGGTGATCACCTCTTCCCTTTTGCCTGTAATTTTCCCAGTTAGGCACTGCAAGTCTCATGTCCCAGGAAACCCTTCAGTCTCAGGCAAATGGGGATGATTGGTCACCCCAAAATAAGATGCCTTTATGATACTCAAGAACATCCAAATCCTACCTTGTCTTTATCTTTCAACTCCCCACGAGGATCCTGTAAAGCCTACATAAAGTAGAGACAGGAGCAAAGGGTAAATATAGTGCTTTACTTGATTACTAGTTATCTTTTGGCTGAGCTAATCCTGAGGCCCCTTAAGAAAGCTATAGTAAAGCTGTGATGGAACACATGAACGTGTCTAGAGACTAAAGGCCTCTATGCTCTCCTTCAACCCAAATTTTATAATTTTAGAAGTTAAGATCCTTTGGCCTACAGTGAAGTAGAAACAGAAGACTGAAGCAAAGATGAATGGGCCTAGGTCTACGTGTGAAGGAGAAACACAAGTTGGCTGGCTTTGAGGGCCTTGATTCAGTGGTTCTCTCTCAATTCATTGAAACATCATGCAGAAGAAAGAGCCACAGATGTGTGGTCTTTTATCGCAGAGTGACTCTTCTAATTGGTAAACATGGCCAAATCCATATTCTGGAATATTAACAGCATCTCTTCCCAAGGAGGGAGCAGGGAGTGGGAGTGGAATAAGAGAGGGAGATCTTCTCCCTGTATGATACTAACAAAACCAAACCAAGAGGCAGTGCAGTGTCACTGTGTGAATATGTAAAACCTCTGTAAGAAAGCAACTTCTGAAATGAATTTTTAAAATCAGAGCTTATTTCAAAGCAATAGAAGCCTTTTTAGTTTCTTTAGTAGACAATTTATTTTGATAAACTTGCTCAATAACAAAAATACAAGTGAAGAAAATTATGTTCATTTTATACAGTTTGTATTAACAATTTGTTTTGAAACTATTAATTGAAAAATGTTATAACCAATTAGAAAACAATTCTTAATAAAATTTGGGGTAATATACAGACCTTGATCACAAACTCTAAAATCTCTTGAGGTGATACAACTAATAAGTCCTGTGTAGGGAATACAACCTACACAGGCCATGTTTTTCCTTCATATATTTTTATCCTTCAAAAATTAGTTCTGAAAGACAGCTTACTGTTTTGAATTGTGAATGTAAATTTAATTTTTAAAAGAAGGTCAAAGTGGGTTGATAAAAGTTACTACAATCAGAGTAACTTGTGGCTAGTAGTCTTTTAATAAAGACAAAATAAATGCAACATGTTCTTCCCAAGAAGCCCACGATGCAAAATAATAGCTAAGAGTATATCTAAAGTTAGTTTCCAATACTTTTGCAGGGCCTTTCCTCTAAATCAATAGGTTGTATGTCACCAGGACTATTATTTTACTTAATAGATTAAACAGTGAATTCACAGAAAATCAAGCAAAGATATCAAAGCTTTAGGCAAAAAGGTAAAAACCAATGAAGTGTTTTGGTCATTTAGAATATTTAAAAAAAAGAAGAAGAAGAAGAAGAAGAAGAGGAGCCATCCTTCAAAAACAAAACAAATGGAAGAGAAAATAGGGTAAGAAGAAGAGTCAGAAAAATTACATACACACATTAACAACATAGAACATGGATTACCTTTGGAAAGAATCATACTGAAATGTTTGCTTTTAATGAATTGAAGATTTTTCATGTTTACAGATGTTTAGGCATGTTCAATAGGAGCTTCCCAAACTTTCAAACTAATTTAAGTCTTGTGCAAATAAAACCTATAAATAGTTTTCAGCAGATTTTACAGTGATGTTCTTAGGTATGAGAAGAATGCACACACTCTAAAAACAATGTAACAGACAAAGTTTGACAAATGATTGCACCATAAAACAGTGTTTTATATACAGTTTACAAGATATGATTTCCTGCTATAAATTAATATTGTACTATATAGTACTTATTATAGTGACCTTTTTAAAAGCAACTGCTGACAGTTGTCTAACTTTTCACTTACAGGATTTATAGAATTTTTATATGAATGAACCCATTTCATTGTTTGGTCTGGAAGAGTACAAAGATTTGACTTCACATACTACTTGATGGGACAGTCCCAATCCTGGGTTAGAGTGCTGACTGGTTAGAGGGAGTGTTCTCCTACCAGCTCTTTATGCACTGGACCTCCAAGACAATGATGAAATTAAAGACAATTTAATGGTTTGGGTAATAGATACAAATAAAACCTAAAATTTTGTAATCTTATATGCAATACCACTGTAAGTGAAAGAAGTAAACAGTGGGGGAATTCTTAGCAGCTGAGAAACTTTCTCTCCCCATGCTCATGATCCAGTTAAAAATATTTTGAGAAACTATTTACAATAAAATTCATCTTTTGGAAGAGAAAAGCTCTTGGTCATATCATAAATTAATTTGAACCATACTTTGCTAACACTTTATCTCAGTGGTATAATGGTGACAACCAAAACTTTCCTTCGAAGTGATCCATTTGACGAGGACCAATCAAATCACAATGGGAACTGCAATCCCAAATGTCCGTAGAACACGTCCAGTGGTATTCTCAGAATTAACTAGACATCATAATACTTGGGGAAAAAGAGTCTCCTTCAGTCATTTCCCAAAGGTTTCTTTGACCCTGGAAAGGAAGAGTGTGACATTCCCCCAGAACACTCAAGGAATGCACCACAGTGGTGGTTCACCTCTTACCCTGACTCCTGAGTGAGCTGAAACACTGGGGTTTTCTTTCACAATAAAATACTGCTGAATTAACAGTAAGATATATGAATGTCAAACAAGCCAGTGTGAAACACATCAGGCTCCTCCATTTTATACTCTGAATATCCAAGGAGGCAGCCCCGTTTCTGAAGTAATCATTTTATAATTTATAATTAAGCTTTCAAAAAACAGTGCATTTGTTTCTGTTTGTGTGAAGCATGGACAACACGGGACTCTAACTCTACTGATAGGGACATTTGGGTTGCCGTTTCACTAGAAAGAGGAAAAACTTTTAGCTCCATTGCCAAGAAAGAGCCTCCTGCCCCACATTTCAAACAGGAGATTATCTATAGTGTTCACCTGGAAAAACAACTGGTATGCAAGCATGGAAATGTGGAGAAAAGAAACAATGTATTTTAAAACTATTTGTGGATTGATTTGAGGGTTAGCTGCAATGCTGCTTCTAAGAAAAAAACGTAAAGCTGTGGGTTTAGTACAGCCCTTTAAAGTAAATGCAAAAGTGTTAGCTTTTAGCAAACAAAGGCATATAGTATATAAAGAAAATATTGTATTGCTCAGGTTTTTGGTAAAGGAGATGTACTAATAATGCTTACAGATGAAAAGAACATAAATTCAGCTTTTATAGCAGAGTGAAGTTAGTGTTGTAGAAAGCCAAAATATTATAAATTGATATTACTAGTGAACTTTGTATTTATGTAAAGTTGTGTGCTTGAACATAGAAAATGCATTATTCAGGTAACAGACCAAGCCAGTAGAAAAAAGAGAACCTCTGTACAACAGACGACAGTTGCCAATAATTTAAATAGTGTCAGATTCCCCAAATTATAAGGTTTTACATGATCTTACCTTCTACTCTCATATACAAATAAATTAACCCTACAAAGAATTTTAGCTTAACTTAAAATTGGACCTAGAAAGGTATGGGATTTTATTTGTACCTATTACAAAAACCTGTTAAAATCAAGGGCTGCTACAAAGAATGAGGTAAACTGAAGACTCTCTCCACTATGCAGCCTTCAGATAAATGGCTTTTTTTTCTATTGAGTTCTAGGTTTGCACACCACAGTGTTTTGCTAGCAAAGCATTCAGAGTTCTCTTCCAGGAACTGTTTGCATGTGTGTGTATATAAATTTACACACACATACACACACACACACATATATACACACTGTATACTGCATCAGCAAAATATATATATTATATATATATTTATATAAATATAAGTAATATTTCCCCCACCCACCCACCCCCAACAACATGTTTCTTAGTGTTTGATTTTTTTTTGTTTTGTTTTGTACACAGAGAATAGGGAATTTCAGGATTTTTACATACATTTTAGCAAACAAGTTTTGATCTATTGGCTTCTTGGTGTAGTAATGCAACAGCAAATCATTCTGGTGCCAAAGGCTCATACCATTACAAGGAAGCTGTGAACACTAATTTCTTAGGAGGTGAGGCCAGCCCCACATGAACTTCTCTTGTAACCCTCTGGTCCACCATGATTCATAAATACTTAGACTTTTTTTTCTCAATTAATCATTAGACGTTAAAAACGGAACAACAGAGTCACAAAGGGCCACATGCTTTTCAGTATAAAGCATTCTCCTTCACTAGGTTGCTATCACAGTGCAGACCTGACTGCCTGAATATGCTCAGGAGATTTAGTCAATATTGTCTGTATTTGGTTATGGAAAAGGCTCTCCTTTTTTGTTTGTTTTGTTTTTAAATCCAAAGTGCATAGTGAGAACAAATCAAATCATTTTTTTTTTCCTTTTTAGCATCAGTTGCATCTAAGCATCTTCCCGTGAGAGGACTACTCAGATGCCTTGTCTTTGTCCTCCCCCCTCCAAAAATAAAAAAATAAAATAAAATAAAAAATAATAAAAGAGTTGAGCAATTTAGACATTCATCAGCCTGGTAAACAAACTTTGCCAGCAAATAGAAGTCCTACTATTGTAAAGAAAATTGATAAGACAAAAAGTACATATGATGACCCAACTACTGTGTTGTTGGGTAATTTATAAGGTTGGCCTCCGACTTCATTGATGTAAAATCCTATTGGAAATATTAGGGCAGCCATACAGAAAAGGATCACTGTAAAACAAACCAAAACACAACATTAGTAACACGGTTTGGTAATTAGGAAAACAATGAAAATTTGGCACAAAGGAAGTTTATAAGAAGGGCTGTGGATTGATAACATGGTCAAACCTGTTAAAACACTGACCACTTGTCAAAAGATTTTACATTTTCTATGGATCACAAAATATTGCCAATGCCTAACTATTCAACACAGTAAAAGCTAGACTAGCCTTTTTTACAAGCGTTAGGACAATTTCGAATATCAGCATTAAGAAAGGGCTTCAAACCTACTAAGTAAGTGCTTACTTACTATTAACTATATAAATGATTTGTTTTTACATTTTGATTTAAAAAGTTTAATTCTAGTATATTTAACACAGTATTATATTAGTTTCAGGTGTGTGCATAAAGTATATTTGACCACTTAAAATAGTAGTTAAGGGCTCTAGCTAGAATGAGAGAGGGTTTATGATCTGGCTCCACTACTTACTGGCTGTGCTTAGGCTTCTGGTTCCCTTCTAGAAATGAGGTAAGTACCAGAAGGATAAATAAAACAATGTTAAGTCCTTGGCCTGATGCCAGGCTGATAGTAAGTGCTGAATAAATGTTGCATATTATTGTCATCAGTTATTCTGCCAATTCTCTGTTCCTCTCAGTATCAGGAGGAATTGGAGAAAAGGTACATAGAGATAATAGTACTATTTTTCTTACTCTGATTTAAAATCACTTAGTGGAAAGAACCTCAGGCTTTTGAGATGATTAGTAAACTCATTAGAGTGGTTATCTCTCATTATCGACAAAGTTAGAAAAAAGATCTCTCTCAGGTTTTCTGAGTACATAGAGGTTAAAGTGGGGTGTGTGTGGGGGGCTTCTTTGTGTTTTGTATAGGAACACAATGAAATATATTATTTGCTAAAAATATTTCTAGAACAGTCCCAGAAAACCCATCTGGGTGGAATTACTCAGTCCTATTTCAGCAAACAGCTTGTGGCCCTGGGCTACCAAAGAAATACTCTTCCTAGTGAATAGAGATTACCATTGACAGGCTAGCTTTTCCAAGAAAATATTTTATGCTTTTTGAAAGCATTTTGGTCAAATGTTCACAGTCCTTCAAATTTCTTTGGAGGTAGAAACATTTCTTCAGCGTAATATGAAGACAGGTTACTATACTCACTGCATATGAAGGGTTGAAGCTTTCCATTATTAACCGAATGAGAAACTTCTTCCAAGTTAAACATATCCCCACGAATACAGACAGAGTCCTGGATAATCAGCAGCTGACACTTGTCCTAAATTATTTTTGTGTTAATCAATCAACAAATTTAATAGGAGAGTCCTTTAAAAAGCCAATTAGGAATCTTTTCCTGGAAGACGTACCTCCAGGGTAATATCCAAGGTATTAAAAAGTAACATTTTCTTAATTAATACACTGGTCTATGGAACACATCAGCACTGTTGTTTGCTTTGCACCACCTAGATGATCTCATATTATACATACAGCCTACTTCATTACTTCATTTTGGGCCAACGACCACACCAAATAATGTTACACAAGTGAATTTGTTCTTATCCAGGTGCCTACTACTACAGAACAAATGAAAAATTTAGATATTAAGTATTAGATCTTTTTGCCTTTCTGTTGTAGAGTCAGCAGTAAAAGACTATTAGTGCTTCCAATGTCCACTTATCAGTGTTATCTGTCACCAATTTCTAACAGTTCTTATTATGCTTTAATATGGTTTGGTAAGTAAAATGAAACCGCAATCTAAGTAGCTATAGACCATCTAATAGAAAAACAATGGGAGAAAGTTATTGCTTTAAAAACAAATTGTTTCTTAATGTTGACTAATCTAATCAAGAAACGTAATTTGGAAGTGCTTTAGCGATACGCAGGTATTATAACTGTTCATTCTGTTAATTAAAGTGCCAACTTCATTCCTATCTTTTTCTATTTTCTACTGTAAAATAGAAATCTATCCTTTTTAATGAAATAATCATTTAATGATTATATTTAAAGTAGAGTTTAATATTTTACAAGAGTTAAATACATTCCAGTTAGGAAAAGCTTAATCAAATATTTTTTTAATTAATTTTTATTTATTTATGATAGTCACACAGAGAGAGAGAGAGAGCGAGCGGCAGAGACATAGGCAGAGGGAGAAGCAGGCTCCATGCACGGGGAGCCCGACGTGGGATTCGATCCTGGGTCTCCAGGATCGCGCCCTGGGCGAAAGGCAGGTGCCAAACCGCTGCGCCACCCAGGGATCCCCAAGCTTAATCAAATATTAAAGAAGCAGTAAACTCCTATTTGATCTAATCCTAGTTTTTAATCCAAAGAGTTTCGTTCTCTATACTCTGGGAAGATTTAATGTAGGTAGCTGAGTATTCTTTTAAGCTTTTGGGACCTGTGAGGTTAACTTTAGATCTTAAAATCTTATTATTTTTTAAAATTTTTATTTATTTATGATAGTTACAGAGAGAGAGAGAGAGAGAGAGAGAGATAGAGGGGCAGAGACATAGGCAGAGGGAGAAGCAGGCTCCATGCACCGGGAGCCTGATGTGGGATTCGATCCCGGGTCTCCAGGATCGTGCCCTGGGCCAAAGGCAGGCGCCAAACCGCTGTGCCACCCAGGGATCCCTTAAAATCTTATTAATGGTGATAGTATCTATCAACTTTTTACAATTAAATTTTGAGTCCTAAATAAGCCTATAAAGACATAACTTCCAATCTTCCATGGCACAGATTTCTTGATGGTGAGAATCAGATATTGAGTTTACTGGGAGATAAGAATGTAAATTACAAGGGCAGAGTTAAGGATAAGGGGGAGACTTGAAGAAAAAGACATCTTTGTCACCTTTGCCCCCAACAGGCAAGCTGTGTCACATGTGGCTCTCGTCTGAGAGTTCTCCACTGTGTAAACCTATTAGAAAATGTTACCCTGACATTTTTACCAGAACTACAGTTTAAGCAGAATAGAAATATATACAGTAGAGATGAAGTATATTTTCAAAAGCTGAATGGAAATAGCAAGGGGAGCTCAATCCTCAGGACTGCCACCCCCGTGGACTAGCTCTGGTAACAATGACAGTGGATTTAAGGAAGCTGAGAAGGGTAAAGCAGCTCTAAGCTTACTGAGATGACATTAACTACAAGATAGATTGCTGAGCTAAAAAACCAAGGTACGGAATAGTATACATAGAACATATTTTCATAGAACATCCAAACATATACACATATGTTTCTGTGCACAGGACACCTCTGGGAGGAAATCCCAGAAACTTGTAACAACGGTTGCTTCCAGCAGAGGTATTGAATGGCCACAAATGAGACTCACTTTTCACTTGGTGACACTTTCCTAGGCTTTGAATTATGTATCATATGCCCAGATTATTTTTTAAAGTTATTATTTTAAATTATTTAACTAAAAAATAAAGGCAAAGCACATTACATTTGAGGTAGCTACATATACTTAAATATCTGTTGAAAAGAAATGAAAAACAAGATAACCCTAGTTCTTTCTGTTTATTGAGTTGCAAGAACCAAAGGAATCTTAATGCTCCCATTAACTCATACTAAAGTAGTGTTGTTATCAAATTATACTTTAGATTTTTGGTATTCAGAGCACATGCATTCCTAAATGTTAACTAAGTCCCCAAACTAAATCCTCCTTTTTTGACTTTATCTTACTCCTTAAAGAATGAATTCTTTCTGGATTAAGTGGTTGTTATCTGTGAATAAAGATTCTCTTCAAATTTGCATCACTTAATTTAGCAGCACTGTCTCTACAGCTGCCTGTGGACCCCACTATCCAGAAAAGAATTAAACAAGGTCATCAACTTGTTTCACATTTCTTAACTAGAATGGAGAAGCCTCTCTAGTCAAAGTCAATTTGATCTAAATTTTAAAATTAAGGGAGTAGTATAGACTGAAATAAAACAACAAAGCCAGAAAGATATACATTAAAGAGTTTCATAGGGAGATAGGGAGAAACTGACACTCATAAACGAATATCTCTAACTTATGGTCTTTAAAGATAAATTGAGCTTTAACATTAATAGGGCTCCACGGGATTACGCCTTACCCTACCATACAAGTTCTAAATGAAAATATTAAGTGAAAGTAAGCCGTGTTATAATATTCACTTTTTAAAATTTATGCAAACCTGATATAATTATAAGGTATTGAATTAGAAGTTAAATCCCATGGTATGTGGCATAAGAATTATTATCCTGTTCTTCAGAGCAGAGTTTCTCAACAGGGCCCTATTGCCATTTTAGGCCTGATAAGTCTTTGTTGTGGGGAGCTGTCCTTTGCATTTGTAGGATGTTTTGCCATTATCCCTGGCATCTACTCAAGATGCCAGTAAAATCCTCTTAGTTATGACAACCGGAAATGTTTCTAGACATTGACAAATATCCCTGGGTAGGGGGGTACAAAATTGCTTTAGAGAGAAAGAAGAAAGCAAAATTTCAGAAATATCTTTCCTTCGTGCATTTTTGCTGCTTTTAACTTGGGAAAAGCCCCTGATGTGTTGGGAAATTAAACCAATTTTGTAGAGTACAAGAAAATGTATAATATATATCATACCTTGGGGCATAGCTTAATAGAATATGAAATGATAAACAATTATTAACCAAATGTGTTGATTTTGCAAGGTCATGCAACTTACAGTAGAAACTCAAAATTAATATTAAAAAGCAAATCACCACCTTAATCTAATTTATATTTCTGTACATTTTCTTCTAGATTTACCTTTATTTGGTGGAGGATACCAATACCTTCAAGAGGAGTAAAAGACTCAGTAAAAGACAGCTCTGAGCCACAGACCTGGAATGCTTATGTCACAATGTGAGCAAAAATAAAATTCATTAAAATAGCATTTCATACAAAGCAATTAAGGTTTTGGATGTCTTGGTCTTGTGGTGAGAATTCTGAAGAACTGATGGGACTGTGTAGAGTCTATATGATGGCCACAGCAAGTGGTGCTCTTTGATGATTATGGAGTCTTTATGACTGATTCTTGATATCTTCATTAAAATACCAGTGTGCACGCCTTCTAGACAAATTTAGTAAGCACAGGTTACTTACTTCCAGTGAATGCTATCCATCGAGCATATTTTGTAGCTTCTCTCCGCCAGTGGGAAGCTACCAGCAAACCACATGTGACAGTCAATGAAATGATTCCCATGATGATAAAAAACAGTGTGGTGACCCACTCTGGGGGAAGCCGAGGTGGGATGCACGTCCGGTCTCGTCCATGGATTGTTTGACACTGTCGCACAAGGCCCACAGTGAGTGCTCCTGGGAAGATGCAAAAGGTGGGAGTATTTTAGTGGGTTTGGCATTCCCAAGGAATATCCCCCACCAATACCCCTTTAGTCCTTAAATCTTATTTCTGTGTAAGCCACTCGGGCATTTAATTCCACTGAGTCTCACTAATTAGCATTCTGTTGTAGTCCACAATGCAGTCATACTTAACAAAGTGAACTTAAAACCTCACAAAAACCACAAAATGCAGTTCTTTCAGTCATTTATTAAACAAAGTACTTTTCTGAGTACTTGTATCAAGCAATGTTCTGCGTTCCAGGGAAATAACAATGAACAAGACATATGAGGCTCCTGGTCTTGCTACGCTTATGTATTAGCAGAAAGAATTAGAACTTTTCTATTCTCAGATCAAAGACTCATTGTATATTATTCGATTTTGGATGAGAATAAAAATGCTTTTCAGGAAACTGAAGGCAAACTTGAGATATGTCTAATCATAATATACAGATAAAATTACATAATGGATTAAATATTAGAACCAATATATTTTATTAAAGTTTTGCCTAAGAATAGGAGTGCCTCGGTGGCTCAGTCGGTTAAACGTCTGACTCTTGGTTTCGGCTCAGGTCATGATCTCAGGGTTCTGGGACTGAGCCTCACATTGGGCTCCGTACTCAGCATGGGGTCTGCTTGAGATTCTCTCTCTCTCCCTTTCCCTCTGCTCCTCCCCCCGCTTGTAACCCTCCCCTCTCAAATAAGTAAAGAGATACATAAAATCTTAAAAAACAAAAAAAAAGGACTAAGAACATTACAATATAAATACTTTTCATTAAATTCAAGAAAATGTTGGGAAAACTAGTAGGTTGCCTCCTATGGTAAGCTCAACAATTTCTGTGCAATGCACAAGTGTTCAGATTGCTAAACCATTACTAACATGCTTTGGCAGAAAAGCATAAAGGCATTGGTGGTAATTTTTCAAAGGCCCCTTTCCCATTTAAATAACATGAAGGTGATTTTTGTAAAACCTCAGGTGCTATTGTTACATAAACATGTTCTTATGTCAAACCCAAGGAATTCCTTTATCAAATTTGGGGTGAATTAATTTATAGAAACCTAAATAAAAAAGGTGAAAATGTTTATTTTCTTCTCTTCCCCACTAAGAACAATACAAATGTTACTTTTTTTTTTTTTTAAGATTTTATTTATTTATTCATAGAGACACAGAGAGAGAGAGAGGCAGAGACACAGACAGAGGGAGAAGCAGGCTTCATGCAGGGAGCCCGACGTGGGACTCGATCCCCCGTCTCCAGGATCACACCCCGGGCTGCAGGCAGCACTAAACCGCTGCACCACCGGGGCTGCCCCAAATGTTACTTTTGAGTGAAAATTGCTTATTTCTCCCTTTAAGAGCAACTGCAAATGGGAAAACTGTTGCCTAAAACACAAGAAATTTCTGGAACCATTGAAAACATGGGGCATCTGGGTAGCTCAGCTGGTTGTGTCTGCCTCTGGCTCAGGTCATGATCCCAGGGTGCTGGGATGGAGCCTAGCATTAGGCTCCCTGCAGTGGGGAGTCTGCTTCATCCTCTCCCTCAACCTTGTGCTCTCTGGCTCTCTCTGTCAAATAAATAAATAAAATCTTAAAAAAAAGTAACAGATTTCTGAATCTTTTTTTAGCCTTAATTACTTTCTCAATTTGAACAAAAACACCACCACCAACAAAAAGATATTAACCTCAAAATCATAGCACTTGGCACAAACAAGTGCCTTTTCTGAGGACAGTGAAATTCTGAGAGGCATTTTGGGAAGCTGCCTTGGTGGGAGAAGACAGCAGAGATGGATGTGTGGATACAGATGTGTGTGTGGGTAGGTAGGACTGCTGGAGGGAGGGGTCTCTCCTGCAACCTGTGTTTTGCCACTGATACATTTTTAGAAATAAGGCAATGTATTCAAAGAAAAGGAAGCAAAAAAATCAGCTTTCTCAAAGCTGAGTTGTAGTTTTTCCCCCTCTCTCTCATGCTAATTCTGATTCTTTTGATCAAGTGGGAGAAGAAAACTCAGACAAGTAGTACCTTTTTCTCTCAAATCATCTAATAATTAGGCCCGTCTTGTAATTTCTGCAAAGGTGTAAACAGCATTCTAACTGTGGGATCATCTCCAGCAGGATTGAGGCAGATGGGGGTTTAGAGGGGAATAGGAAGCGAGCAAACCTTCATAATAATGCCACACACTATCCCTCTTTCTAGCTGCTGCTTGAGAGACTTAGTAGGTTGAAGAAAAGGAAGTCAGCTAAAAGTTTTGATACTTAAATTGCTAACCTTAAAAATATCATGGTAATTGCTTGAACCAGAAAAAGGGAGAGGGTAGGGGTGAGTAGGTATCAGGAAGTTGCATAACTGTTTTTAAATTGAAACACTAAAAAGTTTCCTTGAAAAGAAAACTTAGGGGACAGAGGGTGTCTTATTATGATAAAGCATTTTATTATAATTTTGGAAATATTCACAGCAGTGCTCAAGAATGAACAGGAAACTACTCTTGATCATTCAGCAAAAAACTTCTAACAAATTACCCTGTATAGTCACTATCCCTTTTCTTATACTGTAATTGCTATAAAAATAGACAACAGGCAATGAAGGTCCTTTGAAAAATGCAATATTGTGGATTCTGATTACAGCAGTAACTTACTTTACAACTTAAAATACAAAGAAAGTTTTATTGGTAACTCTAACTAATGGACTTAGATTTACATTTGATAATTACTTTTTGCTGGCAAATACTTAAAATTGTACATTCAGTAAATCATAACTAAAATATCTGTCCTCCAAAATATTTCTGAGTATCTTATGTTACCTCTTACTTTCTGTTTATGGACATGGCCAAGAGGTTAGGGCTCAAATTTAAAGAAACCTCCTGTGCTTAAAGACTGTTAAGTTTTCTGAGTGGGATTCCTCTTGCTTCTCTTCCTGACTGGCATACCACACACCAGGTGAATATGAATAGAACAAGTAAGAAAATGAAAATTAGAGCTACCCCTTCCACAAACCAAATGGAAATAACCTGACAGATGTTCAGTTTTAAAAGAATTATGCTCCTGTATACAAAAGTCCTTCTTAGCACAAATCAAGATCAAATACTCAGCAGTTACATTCTGGAAGAAAAGAAAGATAAAGCTAGCTGATAGCCAGAAGATATGCTGTATATAAAAAAATCAATTCACAAACATTTTATTGAATGTGTTTGTGCCCAGCATTGTTTAAGTGGTCAGAGAGTCCAAAAGCTAATAGTCTGTCACACTTTTAGTGAAAATAGACTTTCCTTAAATAAATTATACAAGCTAGTACAAAGAGTCAACATTCTTGTTTAAGTTCTTTTTCATGAGTAAGAGTCTAGGTCAACATAGTCTATATCATGGTCACATATTTTCCATAAGCTGCCTGGGGAGAGGATCTGCAAAGGTACCTGTGCTGCTACTATTACATCTTGTAAGTTCAGGTACTGTTAGTACCCAAACTCACATCGGGTCTTTAAACCTTATCTTTTACCTCCAAGAATAATCTCCTGCCTGTAGATTCAAATCCCTCCCTTATGTTGACTAGATAAGATCTTTTACATCCTCCAAATTCTCTGGATACATTTAGTCTGTATCACACAACCATGTATTTGATTTTAAGGTAACTTCTTTTTACCTCAAACAGAAAATGAGCTTTTCAGGAAGGCACTGAACCTTCTACTTCATTGGTAACCCCCAGAATGGCTGGCAGCAGTGGGCACAAAGCAGGGATTAATAAAGCATTTGGTGAACTTAAAAAAAAATTAAAAACAAGCTAAATTTAAAACTGCATCGCATTAAATAGGTTCCTCTATAGACCTTGTCTTAGTGATTTCCTAAAGCACACTAATTGATAATTAAGCACAAGCTCAGCCGTTCAATGATTTTTGTTTTATTATTATTTTTTCCCAACAGGTCTTTTGCTTCTGTGAGGGGCCTGTAATTCCATTTCTCAAACAGCCAATCCATCTTTACGTTGAAGCTGTTTCCTAGGTAACCAATCCAGCAAATAAAAGATTTGCACACAATAGGAAAAAGGAAGCCAAACTAGGAACTACAGCATCCCACACTCCTCTCGGTAGCTCACCTGTGTATCATTACACACAAAAGGAAGTCATGAGTCTTTCTCTGTTGAGAGGGGTATCTTAACTAAAGAGGCTTTTGACTCTCATCATCTATAGATCCAGACACCGCTGAAAAGATTTAGCACAGCCAGTGTGAGCATGTCTGTTGCCACAATGAGGATCATTATAAGGCATGTCATCACCACAAGTAAAAGATGTGCCACGGAAAATTGGAAACACAGGGCTTGTAACAGACACACAGACCCAACAGAGTCTATTAGAGCTAATCATGTCCAGTAAGTGCTTGCTAACCTGGCTACAGAGGGCAGAGGCTGGTCAAGATTTCTGATGACAAATCAGGTGTTAATAGTATTGAGGATCTCATGTATATGAAAATTCACTTTTTTCCTGCTGTTTTCAGGGTTTTATGTCATCGGTTTTTAATTATGATTTGAGTGTGGATTACTTAAAGTCTACCCTACTTGGCATTTGTTCAGATTCTTGAATGTGCAGATTTAAAATTTTTCATCAAATCCGGAGAGATTTCAGTCATTATCTCTTCAGATATTCTTTCAACTCCCTTCTTTCTCTCTTCTTCTGGAACTCCCATTATATAAGTGCTGGAGAACCTGATAATGTCTCATTGGTCTCTCAATTGCTCTGTTCATTTTTTATTATTTTTTCTCCTCAGATTAAATCATTTCAATTGATTTTGTCTTTGAATTTGCTGAATCTTCTGCCAATTTTTCACTTCAGTTATTGCTCAGGAATTTCTATTTTCTTTATATAATTTCCATCTTTTTATTAGGTATTCTCTATGTGATGAGATACTGTTTTCTTACTTTAAGTCTTTATACATGGTTTCCTTTATTTTTTGGAACATACTTATAATAACTGATTTTTTAAAACTTATTTATTTATTCATGAATAAGAGAGAGAGAGAGAGAGAGAGGCAGAGGGAGAAGCAATCTCCATGCAGGGAGCCTGATGTGGGACTCCATCCCAGATCTCGGGATCACGACCTGAGCTGAAAGCAGGGGTCCAACCGCTGAGCCACTCAGGCGCCCCATAACAACTGATTTAAACTCTGTCTAGTAAGGGGATCCCTGGGTGGCTCAGCGGTTTAGCGCCTGCCTTGGCCCAGTGGGCGATCCCGGAGTCCTGGGATCAAGTCCCATGTCAGGCTCCCAGCATGGGCCTGCTTCTCCCTCCTCCTGTGTCTCTGCCTCTCTCTCTCTATCATAAATGAATAAATAAATCTTTAAAAAAACAAACTCTGTCTAGTAAGCCCAATGTCAGGGCTTCCTCAGGGGCAGTATCTATTGATTGCTTTTACTTTTCTTATGTATGGGGCATACCTCCCTGTTTCTTTGTGTGTCTTGAAATTTTTAGCTGAAGACTGAAAATGTAAAATATACAATATGACAACTATGGAAATCAAATCCTCCCTTCCCCAGGGTTTGTTGTTGTTACTGTTTGTTTACTGACTTTCCTGGAATAGTTCTGTAAAGTTTGGGTCATTGTTGTATGCGGCCTCTAAAGTCTCTGTCCATTAGCTTAGAAGTCAGCTAATGGCTAGAATAAGCTTTCTTTCTCCTTTCTTTCTTCTCAGATTTTGTTTATTATTTATTTGAGAGAGAAAGCATGAGCAGGGGTAGGAGAGGGAAAGGGAGAAGCTGACTTCCTACTGAGCAGGGAGCCTCCTGTGGGGCTGGGACCCAGGACCTGAGCCAAAAATAGATGCTCAACTGACTGATCCACCCAGGTACCCCTGGAATGAGATTTCTTTAAATGCCTTGAATCAACGTGTCTCTTAGCCTTTGCTTTCTGTGTCTGTTGTGGTACATTTTCAAAGCTCCAACAGGCAATTTACAACTCTGCTTTAGTACTCACTTTCTGCTTGCACAGAGCCTCAAGGTTAGCTAGAGGCAAGACATTAATTAAGGACTTCATAAGTCTTTCCTAGATATGTGAAAAGCCCTAAATATGTGTATAGCCTTCTAGAATCCTAGAAGTTTTTTAAAGATTCCTTTGGACATCTTGTTCCCTAGTTTTTCCTTTATGTTTTTTGGTTAGCCTTTTGTTAGTGTCAAATGATAACATCTCAGGTACCTGCAAAAAAAAATTTTTTTTTTAGATTTTATTTATTTACTTGAGATAGAGCATGAGCTGGGAGGAGAGGGGCAGAAGGAGAGGGACAAGAGACTCCCCACTGAGCAGGGAGACCGATGTGGGGCTGAGCCAAAGGCAGATGCCCAACCAACTGAGCTACTCAGGTGCCCCAGGTACCTGTAATGTGAAACAACTGCTACCGATTGTTTCTAACAAATATCTGGGACTGAGACAGAGCAAGCTCCAAATCTGGTCAAATAAACGTAAGGCCTAAGGAAATTCTCAGTGAGCTGA
The DNA here is from genome assembly GCF_053574225.1 of Canis aureus. Classification (NCBI taxonomy): domain Eukaryota; kingdom Metazoa; phylum Chordata; class Mammalia; order Carnivora; family Canidae; genus Canis; species Canis aureus. The sequence goes on along the minus strand of NC_135618.1, from coordinate 54,267,716 downwards.
CATACCAAATGGTAGCAATTCTCTGAGGATGGGGCTTTAAGAAGGACCAGACTCATTTGCCATCTCAAGTGGTTGCTGAGCTGCTGGTTTACACTGCTACCAGCCAATACCAAGGCTATTGGCTTTCAAGGTTACTGTGTAGCTGAGGGGAGGGGAGTGTGGTCAGTGCAATTTAAACTGCCACAAAGCTTGCTGTTATTGCCAAGATTCAGGTGATTTTCTTAAATAAATACTCCTTGATTGCTGTAAGCCTTAGTTAATTTCCAGAGTTCTGAAAAAGTTGATCTGACAATTTTTGTCAGTGTCCTCAGTACATTTGCGGAGGAGGAGATTTTCAGAAGTCTCTAGTCCACTATCACAGGAGTTAAACCCAACAGGTCACAATTTGAATCTCAGCTTTGACACACTTAGGGCAAGTCCCTTAATTTTCCTAAACTTGCTTCTTCAGGAAAATAATGACTTAATATTTAAGTTTCTGTGAGAATTAAATAAGATGATGAGATTATACTTGCAAGCAAATGCAACTGTAAGCACTAAATAACTATTACATGTCTTCAGGGTTACAAGTAAATGAGATATTTTTGTTTTAGTTAAAAAATACAAACACAGGGAAGTAGTAGACACAATGATACACTCGTGAAACTCATATTCTAAAATAAAAAGGTTGACATCTGATGGTTGTTATGGTTGCTAGTCGTAAAAAGTACTCAGGACATCACTCTCCTGCCCAACTGCTTTGGTGTATCATTCAGGTTGAAGATTAAGCACAAGGCAAGTTCAGACTTGCTGAAATAAAAGCTCTGGAAACAAATTTTATAGGAATAGCAAGCTGGGAACATTGAGATTGAGAATGCTTTGTTAACAGAATGAAATTACATGTTTTGTTAGAGAGCAAGTAAATAAAGAACAATCATTAATCTTTTTTAGTTTGATTTTCTTTTCCCTTAAACTCTATTGGCTGTTCCATCTCTACTTAAAATACAACTGTTACCAGCTGTTTGCAAGTAGGACTGTAGTTCAGAGGTCATATCTCATTTTAAAATTGACTAAATCATACTAACACTGTCCTCTCATTGTAGCTTATTCTGTTAGCCCTTGCTCCATAAACTTGGCATTGGGTCTAATCCTATAAATACATTAAACATAAACCAGCAGTGAATTTCTATTTTAAAATCTGCCTTATCAACATGAACAATATGGTACCAGAATCTGTCCTATTACAATTCCAATAATTGGAACTCTTAATATATATAAATGCATGAAGTCATTAAAGAAAAGCTCACCACAATGTTTAAACTGTCCATACAATGTATGAAAAATATGTGGGAGAGTATTTCTTACATGGCTGAATAGCCTACTCTGGCTGAATAGGATTGGAGGGTAGAGTGGGGTTCTCAAGTACAAGGGGTTCTCAACCCTTGTACTTTTCACTGTCTTATGTAAGCGTAGATAAATTCATACAATTTTGTCCTTTAAAAAAAAACTGTGCTAGCTATTTATTTATTTATTTATTTATTTATTTATTTATGTGAATGAATCAGAGGAAAGGGCAATGGGAGAGAATCTTAAGTAGGTTCCATGCCCAGCATGGACCTGGATGTGGGGGCTTGGTCTCACAACCCTGAGATCATGACCCGAACTGAAATCAAGTTAATTGACTGAGTCACCTAGGCATCCCTATGCATTCACTTTATATTTTAAAATTCTAAAATGTTTGTAGAATGTTACATATCCGATTTAAAGAAAATTACTCATTGCACTTATATTACACATTATGAAGTCTTTCCACCATGTATGAATTTAATCACATGTTCTGGATCTAAAATAAATTAGAGAATGCCAAAGGTTTAGAGTAAAATATATCAGGCAGAGAACTAAAATGCAGGGCACTTGGGTGACTTAGTCAGGTAAGCATCTGCCTTCTGCTTCAGGTCATGATCCCAGGGTTCTGGGATCCCTGCTCAGACAGGAGTCTGCTCCTCCCTCTCTCTGTCCCCCACTTGTGCTCTCTCAAATAAATAAATAAATAAATTTTTTTAAAAAGAACTAAAATGGGACTTAAATTACTCTGTCTCCATTTTCTTTTCCATTTCAATGAAAGTATCATGAGAAACCACCTTGGAAGAATTCAACAGATCATACTGGAGTACTGACTGACGTAGCAGTTAAACAAGTTTAACATTCATTTCACTTAAATGAATAGTCTCCATGTTTTACATGTAGAAGTGAGCTGGTTTAAGGGAGAGGATATGGATAAAGAAAATAAAATCAAACAAATTTGGTAGCCCAAATTGTTTTTGTGGGCAAAAAAGTGTTGCAGAATCATTTACAAAAGTATGTATGTATGTATGTATGTATGTATGTATTTATTTATTTATTTATTTATGATAGTCACAGAGAGAGAGAGAGAGAGAGAGAGGCAGAGACATAGGCAGGAGAGGATATGGATAAAGAAAATAAAATCAAACAAATTTGGTAGCCCAAATTGTTTTTGTGGGCAAAAAAGTGTTGCAGAATCATTTACAAAAGTATGTATGTATGTATGTATGTATGTATTTATTTATTTATTTATGATAGTCACAGAGAGAGAGAGAGAGAGAGAGAGAGAGAGAGAGGCAGAGACATAGGCAGAGGGAGAAGCAGGCTCCATGCACTGGGAGCCTGATGTGGGATTCGATCCCTGGTCTCCAGGATCACGCCCTGGGCCAAAGGCAGGCGCCAAACCGCTGCGCCACCCAGGGATCCCTACAAAAGTATTTTAATAAAAGGGCTGAACATTAATAACTCTAGCCTTCAATCACTGAAAAGGTTCGTCTGTGGACAATGATCAAGAAGTCAACAATACAGCAGACCAGAATGGCTTTCAATCATGCAAAATTCCTGGCCAAAAGGAGCCATAAAATTAGAGAATTTAGAGCTAGAAGGGATCTCAAAGATCATCAGTCCTAATCTCCCCAAGTTAGGGTTTGAAGACTACTGAGGCCCAGAGAGGTTACGTGCTAAGTCCAAGGATGGAAAGTAGCTAGCAGTGCCAGAACTAAAACTCAGGTTTTCAATTAACCACCCCTAAACTATTCCTGCTGCATGATGCTGACTTCTTGAACACCATTCACTAAATAAGGAATAGTATTCCTAAAAATACCATCAGAAACATTTAGATTTATATCAGAGCAGACTTAATTACAACTTTGTAAGCACAAGTGAGAGTGAGTCTAAGAGGAGGAGTCTTCACAGGAGGTCAACACAAAGTGGGAGACAATATTTTTGTCAGTTCATAGGAGTGATTCCTTTGAGTTTTACTCACTCTAAAATACAGTTTCCTCCCACACCCACATTTCTCCCACATTTCTCGTAAATGTTCAAGGAATACACCACTCCCAGTTCATCCTCCTTAAAGAAATATCTCCATTTCTTTGTCTCAAGAACACAAAGATTCTGTTTCCCATCTCTAAGAAACTTTTTTGGTTATTTAAACTCTACTCTCCACTTGATCTTAGCCAAAAGGCTGAGAAGTGAATAAAATCTACTCTCAAACACTGCAATAAGCACTCATATTTGTATATTTATTTGCATCATATGGAAAATGTGCAGTGTCACTTTCTTAGAAAGAACTCTGTAGGGTAAGTCACAAATAATAAATAACTTCCCTGTGGTATAGCAAAGGTTCCATTGTATGACTTCCAGGTCTGTCAAAATATTCTTTTGCCAATTAGCTGATATCTCAATATTAAATAATTCAAAATAATTTATTTAAGAAATTATACTCTCTTAATTTATGTAAGTAAAATAATTCTGATAATAAATCACGTTCTAGGGGTGCCTGGGTAGCTCAGTAGGTTAAGAATTTGCTTTTGGCTCAGGTCATGATCCTGGGTTCCTGGGATTGAGACTGCATCAGGCTCCCTGCTCAGTGGAGAGCCTGCTTCTCCCTCTCCTCCTCACACATGCTCTATCTGTCTCTCTCCATGAATAAATAAATATTTTTTTAAAGATTAAAAATTTTCTTAAAGATGTAAATTTAAAAAGATTTTTAAAAATCTTTTAAAAATATTTTATTTATTTATTTAAGAGAGACACAGAGAGAAGGCAGAGACATAGGCAGAGGGGGAAGCAGGCTCCTCCCTGGGAACTCGATATGGGACTTGATCCTGGAACTCTGGGATCATGCCCTGAGCCGAACTCAGCAACTGCTGAGCCACCTAGGCGTCCCAATAAATAAAATCTTAAAAAAAAAAAAAAAAAAAAAAAAAAATCACACTCTAAACTAGTTGGTCACATATTCACTGACCTAACTGGGAGATATCCTATCACAGTGGCTGGACTTCAGGCTCTGGATTCAGATTCCAGGCCCACCACTTACTGATAATGAGATTTCAGGCGAGTTATTTAACCTTTGTGTGCCTCAGTTTCCCCAGCTGTAATTGAGGCTAACAAAATGACCTCATAGTGTTGCATGGATTATGTGTTAAGCACTTAGAACAAATGCCCGATACAGTACTCTGTTGGTCAATGTTAAATATTATTAAATATTATTAAATATTATTAACATAAGTTGGTCAATGTTAAATATTATTAATGACATATTGCTCTTTCACCAAAAGTATGTATTTTTACTTTAAGAAAAGAAACAATCTATGGGATTCCACCTTCTTTTTAAATTTGTTGTCTCTCTTGGGCTTAAATGAAAAAATATAACTGTTCAACTCATGTAGATCTATTGAATTATTTAAAAGTGAATCAGAGTTGTAAAAGTTTAAAGTCTTGAAAATGCAAGGAAAATGAGTTAAACATTGAGATGAGTGTTTATTCCATTAATACAGTCCCCAATTATAAAAGAGGATGGATTTAAGAATGGAGAGCTTTGGGCAGCCATGGTGGCGCAGCGGTTTAGCGCCGCCTGTGGCCCAGGGCCTGATCCTGAAGACCCGGGATTGACTCCCACATCAGGCTCCCTGGATGGAGCCTGTTTCTCCCTCTGCCTGTGTCTCTGCCTCTTTGTCTCTCTCTGGGTCTCTGTGAATAAATAAATAAAATCTTAAAAAAAAAAAAAAAAAAAGAATGGAGAGCTTTGGAAAAAGACAAAAGTCCCGATATTCTGACAGCTGCTCTTCTATTTAATCTTTAAGAGGAGTTTGTGTTCTCACTGTAGTTATATTTGGCTTCAGATTGAAAATGTAAAGTGATATCTCCCTCAATTTCCAACATCAGAAAACATTACCTAAGCTGTCACAGAAATATATAAAACATCAATCCCCCATTAATTAGCTTACATTTGTGGTAGATGTGAACTCCTAAGCAAAGACATGGTGGTCTAGGGAAACCATACATCAGAGAAGGTCTCTGCTGAATTTGAGAAGCCTGGCACTATGCCATGAGATAGTCCTGACTCTTCTGTCTAAGTCTGGGAGGCACGGTGCACTATGCTAACATTTCATTCATTCAGCAGATACTAAGCACATGCTCTCTGTCCAATACAATGTGGGAAGTATGAAGAGAAACATAGACATGATCTTTGTATTTCCAGAGGTTATAATATATACAGAGAGCTAAGATGAACACTCAAAGTAAATTTATAAAGCATAATTGTGAGATAATAGAAAATATATATATTGGTCTCTACCTCTGGGCCCCTAACATCCTTGTAATGTCTAAAGTGATAAGAACACTAGGACCATCTCATGTTCTTATATTGGTCTTTGACCTTTGTTCCTGACACAGGGCTCTTTAAACCGTTGTAATTTCCTGGGTGATAAGAGTGTCTTTTGTTCTAATGAGGCAACTCACTAGACTCCTGGATGAGGCCCGGTCAAGGGAAAGACTAAGCCATGATTAGAAGCTGGGAATTTTCAGCCCTGCCCACCCCCCTCATTCTCTTGAGAAAAGTTATGAAAATGGAGTTAATGATCAATCATGCCTACATGATGAAGCCTCCATAAAATCTCAAAAGTACAAGGGTTGGAGAGCTTCCAGGTTGGTAGTGGGAGAAGACCATACACAGAGAGGTTGGAAGCTCCATGGCCCTTCCTATATCCCTTGCCCTATGCATTTCTTACATTTGGATGTTCATCTATATCCTTTATATACGCTATGTCCTTTTATAATAAACTGGTAAACCAAAGTAAGTGTTACCCTGATTGAACCCAAGGAGGGAATCTTTGGAACCTCCAATTTTTAGCCAGTTGATAAGAAGGACAGGTGATAGTCTGGGCTTGTGATTGGCATCTTAAGTGTGTGTGGGGGAAATGGGGTGGGAGGGGCAGTCTTGTGAGAGTGAGCTCTTAACCTGTGGGATCTAACATTATTTTTGGGTAGTGTCTGAATTCAGTAAAATTATAGGACACCCAGCTAGTGTCACAGAGAATTGTCTGTTGTGGGAGAAACCCCTATACATTTGGTGACCAGAAGAGTCAGAAGTGAAGAGTGCTGTGAGTGGTAAAGGAGAGTGACAGGAAAGAAAGACATAGTAGGGAAGAACTGGGTTTTGGCCTACACAGGATGGAAAAACCTGAGTTTTGCCTTTACAACAACAGATAGCAGGATGTGATCCAATGCCAAAAGGATTGTGCAGCCTCGTGACAATAGGAAGCTGGAGATATACACTCTATCCACAACACACCATCCATGGAATTTTGAACAAAAAACTTCACTTCTTTAGGTATGTGCCCCATTTTACAATGAATTATTTCCTGAAGGTTTCCCGATAACTCTTCACAATTGTTTAAATTAGCCTTATTGAGATATACTTTAGATACAATGAAATTTGCCATTTTATGTGTATAATTCAGTGAGTTCTGACAACTGTACATAGTCATCTCAGTCATTACACTGATTATCACCACAAAAAATTCCTTCATCATCCTTTGCAGTCAATCCCTTCCCCCAAGCTCCCAAGATAGACTTGCTTTCTATTACTATAGTTTTGCCTCTTGTAGAATTTCATATAAATAGAATCATACATTGTTTGCTACTACGAATAAAGCTGCTACAGACTACAAACCTCTGCATACAGGTCTTTGTATAGACATGTGTGGTGGTGTGGGTAGGCTATCATCCAATCCGTTGAGGGCCTGAATAAAACAAAAGGCTAAGGAAGGAGGAATTCACCCTTTTCTTTTCCTTTACAGATATTTTCCCCTAGTCTTGCCTATAATTTTTTTTTTTAAAGTAAACTTTATGTCCAACCTGGGGCTTGACTCATCACCCCAAGATCAAGAATTCCAAGCTCTACTGACTGGGCCAACCAGGTACCCTTTGCCTTTAAATTTTCTTAACAATGGTTTTCGAAGGATAAATGTTTTAATGACAGAGTCCAATTTATCAATTTCTTATCCTGCCTTCTATGACTACTTAGCAGCAGAGGGAGCATATTTTACCATTCTAATCCCGAACTGAAATTTAGGCAATCAGAGACCATATCAGGTAGGACACCAGAATAATAAACTTTCTTTGTTTTTAAAGCTGTCTAAAGGAGATTACCAATGGCTCACAGAAAAAGACTGCTTAGGAGTACTCAACTTTATTACATCTGGATAGATAGCTAAAAATAATATTTCTTTAACCACTTAAGAGCAAATACATTGTAAGAATAGTTCTTCACTCCTTATTTAAACAAACTCATTGCCTAGTCCAGATGCTTAAAAATATCAATTGCATTACTTTGGGAAGATTAACTCATTGCAAAATCTAGTCACTGAGTAAATAATCAATAGTATACAAATAATAATAAAGAGATGACAAATACATCTGGCAAGAGGAAGAGGGTTATTCTATCACAACAGTAAGCTTCAGTTGAAACAGCCAAGGTTATTACAAAGGACCTTCTTATAAAACCAAACCTTCTCAATAACAAAAATTATATAGAACATCATCAGTGAGTTCTTCAAGTTCATTCCCAAGTTACCTTTTATTTCTCCACATTCTTTCTAGGTAATTTCAATTAGGTTCACAGATTCAATTATCACCTATCAGCCAATGACTCACAAATTTTTTCCTGTGAGAATGCTTAAGATCTACTCTCTTAGCAAGTTTCAAGCACACAATAGTGTATTAGAAACTATAGTGACCATACTGTACATTAGAGCCTAAGAACTTATTCATCTGATAACTGCAAGTTTGTTAACTTTTGATCAATATCTTCCCATTTCCTGCCCACCCTAGGCCCTGGTAACTACCATTCTACCTGTTTCTAGAAATGCAACTTAAAAACAAATACTCCATATACAAATGACACCATATAGTATTTGTCTTTTGCTTTCTCTGACTTATTTCACCTAGTATAATGCCCTCCAGTTTCATCCATCCATTCATTTGTCACAAGTGTCAGAATTTCTTTCTTTTTTAGTGGGTGAATAACATTCCATTTTACATATAAACAATATTTCTCTGCTTATCTGTTGATGGACTTTAGACTCTTTCCATATCTTGGCTATGTGAATAATGTTACAATGAACATGGGAATGCATATATTTCTTCAAGACACTGATTTTGTTTACGTCAGATACATAACCAGAAGTGAAATTGCTCGATCATATGGTAGTTTTTTTTTCTGAAGAATCTGCATACTGTTTTCCATTATGGCTATATCAATTTACATTCCTAGCAATGATGTACAAGGGTCCTTTTTCTCCACATCCTCACCAACATCTATTATCTCTTGTCTTTTTGATAATAACCATCCTAACAGGTGTGAGGTGATATTTCACTGTGGTTTTGATTTTTAATCATCTCTGATGATTAGGGAGAAAATACTGTTAAAATGTTCCTACTACCTAAAGTGATTTACAGATTCAACTCAATGTAATCCCTACTAAAATTCCAATGGTATTTTTCACAGAAATAGAAAAAACAATCCTCAAATTCATATGAAACCACAAAAGACTCCAAATGGCCAGGCAATCTTGAAAAAGAACAAAGCTGGAGGGCATCTTACTTCCTGATTTTCAAACTACATTGCAAAGATACAGTTATCAAAACAGTGTAGTACTCACATAAAAATAGACTCAGGGACTAACAGTGGAGCAGAATAGAGAGCCCAGAAATAAATCTATGCGTATACAGTCAACCAACCTTTGGACAAGGGCATCAAGAACATACAATGGGGAAAGGATGGTCTCTTTAATAAACAGTGTTGGGAGAATTGGATATCCACCTGCAAAGGAATGAAACTGTACCCCTAGCTTACACCATGCACAAAACTAACTTAAGATGGATTATGGACTTAACTGTAAAGGCCTGAAACTATAAAATCCCTAGAAGAAAGCTCCTGGACACTGGTCTTGGCAATGATTTTTTTTTTTTTTTTTGAAATGAAAACAAAAGCAAAGACAACAAAAACCAAAATAGACAAGTGGGAGTATCAACATCAAAAGGCTTCTGCACAGCAAAGGAAACAATCAACAAGATGAAAAGGCAACTTGTAGAATGGGAGAAATATCTGCAAACTGTATATCTGGTAAAGGAGTTAAGATCCAAAATATATAAGGAACTCATACAAGTCAATAGCAAAAAACCCCCCAAATAATCCAATTAAATGGACCTGAGCAGAAATTGATCCAAAGAAGATACATAAGTGGCTAACAGGTACATGCAAAGGTACTCAACATCACTCATCATCAGAAAATGCCCTTAATATTAACTGAATGAATAGTGAATATTCTTTATAATCTTTGTGACTACTATTTAATAACCCATATTTTATCGTATTATTTTCTCCCTCCAACATAAAAGATAAATTAGGATGTAATAATTTTTCATTTTAGTTTCCCAGGCCACTGACACTAGTTTTCTAACTATTGGAGGGGTGGGGGGGAGGAAAAAAGAAAAAAATAGAAATGAGTATTCACTTAAATAAGCCCACAAAACATGTTACATTTTAGGAACATATCCTGATAATATTCTCATTTACTTCATAAACTAAAGGTATCCCCACAATAGAATGAGAAATGTATTTTTAATGTGGCCAGCCAACTGTTAATTAAGATGTGGCCAGCCAACTGTTAATTAAGATGTGGCCTGGGGAATATACTAGTTCTTGGTATATTTACAGTGAAATGTAAACAGATATTTTCATAATTCTGTTTGTCTAATTTGAAAAAAGGAGAAGGAAATAGCAATAGAGACTTGGAGGGAATAAAAAAGACTATAGAAGTGACAATGTCTGACCTGGGGCTTCAGGAGCAAGTGCTAATGTCACTATATCCCAGAAAATAGGTTACATTTGTGAAACTCAAGGTTTTAGAAATGGGATTAGAAAAGTCTACTCCCCAAGAAGAGAGGGCTTCCAGGCAAAGGTACAAGGTCTAGCATGGGTTATATAGCCTAGTTTTTGTTGCCTCTGTGAAAGTAAGGATACTATCCCTAGTTTTAAAAGAACCAAACTCAGTTCCTTTAGGTTTACTCCTCTTTATGGACCACAGTGTGGAGAACATAAGCAAACAGATTTAAAATTTGGCAATGAGGGTGCCTGGTGGCTCAGTTGGTTAAATGTCTGCCTTTGGCCCAGTTGGACTCCCTGCTCAGCGAGGAGTCAGCTTCTCCCTCTGCCCCTCCCCCCCGCTCATGTGTGTTCTTTTTCCCTCTCGTCTCTTTCAAATAAATAAAAGCTTAAAAGAAAAGAGAATTTGACAATGATCCAACCCCATACTTTGTACTGTTCAATTCAATAAGGCAGCTAAATTCCTCCTCCTCCTCCAAGATTAGCCAAAGGCAGAGCTTATTAGAAAGTCATTTCTTTCATCCTGAAGTGTCGGCTGAAGGTGAAGGTGACTAAAGTCTTCAACTTCTTCTATGATCCACCTATATTGACTAATTTTCCATTATAAGACCTGATATATGACAGAAATTTTGTGATTTGGGCTCCAAGGTCACTCTTCCTTAAGAAGTTGCAAATTTAACCTGGTAATTAAGCCTTTATCATCCATCACAGAGGAGTGATTCTGAATACTGTATGGTATCAATTTTATTGGCCTCCTGTGGATTTGTATTTAAGCCCAAGGAGGATGTGAAAATTGTGGTGGTGGTTAAGACAGGGATAAGAGAGCCAGTTCCATAAAATATCTATAAAAAAACTGGAGGAAGTAGCAATACTGTCTGCTACTGCTCTAATCAAGGTATAACAGAAAATGGAATATATCTTCCATTTCAGGAGAACACAATGTACATAACTTTAATATTCTGTCATTTGGAGGATACCAGTCTATCAACATTAATGTAGAGGAAGCAGTTAGTGGTGCCTGTGGATATGGTGTGCCCAGCAGAAGCAGTGGTGACCAACAGATGCCAAGCTGCCTAGTATAAACAGCACCAAAGCCTGGATGGACTCACTGGTACTATACAAATGTAAGATTTTGCACAAAGGCCAACCTCAAAAATAATTGGAAGAAGGTAAGTTTTCAGAAGGCTGGAGTCTTGTAGTAGGAAGAGAATGTAAGAAGAGTCAGCTACAGGGATGCCTGGGTGGCTCAGCAGTTGAGTGTCTACCTTTGGCTCAGGGTGTGATCCTGAGATCACAGGTCCTGGGATCAAGTCCCACATCAGGCTCCCTGCATGGAGCCTGCTTCTCCCTCTGCCTATGTCTCTGCCTGTGTCTCTCATGAACAAATAAATAAAATTAAAGAAAAAAAGAGCTACATACAGGTGACATTTAGAGTGTTTTAATCACTTATACCAAAGATAACAAACAGAAGAGAGAAAAAAAAAAACAACTTTAAGAAAGAGAATGGATTTAGTGATTAACGAAGACAAATGCCTTCGACATTTTAAAATAATTTTAATTAAGTAATAAGACCCAAAGTATTCCCCTAAAAATGTGGAAAAATATTTGTGAACAGTCTTTAGAAAGAAGAAAAATGCTCAATTAGTAGATTCTTTTTCTAAACACTCAAGGTAGAGGAAGAAAGATTGAATTTTGCTATACAGACAGGGTCTGAATAAATGTTTTGGTGAGATACATATGTATTCAAATTACTAGGCATTGCTCTAATATAAATGCAAGTACTGTTTACTAAGAGTTGAGATATGAAGAGAATTAAGAAAGGACACAGCTTCAATAAGACATTAAAAATACTTGTGGAAATCTTCCGAGATTCCTCACTGCGTAATATAGAGAAGAAAGGTTAGTGAAGCTTTAGATCTGGGCTAAGAGTAGAATATCACTCATCTATGGCAAATATATTATATTCCATGGAATTTAACCTTAAGGAAAAATTGGCATGAGAAGTGAAAGAGCTTGTCAACAAAAATGTGTACTTCCAGGGCACCTGTGGGGACTCAAGTCAGGTGCATCAGACTCAATTTCGACTCAGGTCATGATCTCATTGTCTGTGCTCAGCACAGAGTCTGCTTCAGATTCTCTCTCCCTCTCTCTCCCACGGACTCTCCCTCAAATAAATAAGTAAAATCTTGAAAAAAAAAAAAAAAACGCGTACTTTCATCTCATCTATGATTTGGCACAACTTGCAAAGTCACCAATGGTAGAAATGATACAGGACTTTCTCCAGCCATCTCACAAATGATAAATGACTTTCCTTTCCTTTTCCTATGCATATTTTTAAGCTAAAATATAAGTATGTACTATATACATTTGCTACAAAAATTCAAAAGGTACAAAAGGTGTAATGTAGAGCAGTAAGTAAATTTCTTTTCAGTGACTGACCTCCAATCACCAGTTGATTTTCCTTGAAGCAACAAACACGGTTACCAGTTTCTTGTGTATCTTACAGAGATAATGTATGATTATATGTGTGTGCACATTCTTTATTTTAAAATGCCCATGTAAGATAGTAACATATTATGTTTTATATCGTGCTTTCAAAAATTATTAAATAATATAAAGAATATAACATATACATAAAATTTAAAAAATCCATGATATAATGAATACCCATGTACCCACAAACTAGTTTTTTTTTTTTTTTTAAGATTTTACTTATTTATTTGAGAGAGAGAGAGAGAGAAAGACCGAGAGCACATGAGTAGGTGGAGGGGCAGAGGGAGAGGGAGAGGGAGAGGGAGCAGACTCTTTGCTGAGCAGGGAGCCACACATGGGGCTGGATCCCAGGACCCCAGGATCACGATCTAAGCCAAAGGCAGACGCTTAACTGACTAAGCCACCTAGGTGCCCCCCCCACACATGCCAGTTTTAAGGGGAAAGAATAATTATTTTTGAATCCCCTACGTGCTCTCCCTAATTCCTCTCCCCCTAGGTAATCACTTTCCTTGGTTTTGTGCTTGTTAATTTCCTTGTTTGTAGTTTTGTAATTTTTTTTCCTAAACAACATATTTAGTTTTGTGTTTCCAAACTTCATATGAACAGAATTTTATGGGTATACTAACATGACTTGCTTTTCTTATCCAACATGACTGTCTAAGATTCATTCAGACTGTTGTGTAGCTGTAATTCATTCATTTGCACTGCTGTATAGTATTCTAAAATTTATTTATTCTACTCCAGACATTTCAGGTGTTTCTAGTGGGCTGTTGCTATTGTTCTGTTTTCATGATTATAAACAGTACTATGTCTCATAGACAAATGAGCAAGAGTTCCTCTAGAATTTATTGACAAGAAGAAAACTACCAGGCCATAAAGCATATGCACCTTGAATTTATGAATGATGCCAAATTGTTTTCCAAAGTGGTTGTGCCAATTCTACCAGCAGTATATGTGTTCCAGTTGCTCTGTATCCTTACCAACACCTGATACTGCCTGTACCTTGCTGTTTTACTTCATAATATATTACGGAGGAGTTTATAAATTAGAATACATAGAGCTGCCTCACTCCTTTAAAACAGCTTCATAGTGGGACGCCTGGGGGGCTCAGTGGTTGAGTATCTGCCTTTGGCTCAGGGTGTGGTCCTGGGTTCTGGGATGGAGTACTGTATTGGGCTCCCCACAAGGAGCTTGCTTCTCCCTCTGCCTATGTGTCAGCCTCTCTCTTTGTGCTTCTTATGAATAAAAAAATAAAATCTTAAAAAAAAAAAAGCTTCATAGTATGCTAACATACAGATGTGCCATATTTTATTTACAAAGTTTTATATTGAGAGGACTCTCCAGTATTTCCCCTTATTAATTTCTAATCTTTTCCTATTTTGAACACTAATGCAATGAACAGTCTTATATATTTGCTATAAAATTTATTTCACATATGAAATTGTATCTGTAGAATAAATTCCTAGAAATAAAATTTCTGGATTAAGTAATATGTGAATATAAAATATTCCCATATTGTCCTCCATGGAAATTATATTAATTTGCCCTCAACCAGCAATTTGTATTTATTTCATCACATCCTCACTAATACAATATTTACCAACCTTTCTATCTCTGCCAATATAATATGTGAAAAATGGTATCTCACTGTATTTACTTTTTTATCATTCTAATTTTTCATTTGTATTCTCTTACCAGAGGCAGAACAACTTGAAGGGCCATTTGTAGAAACTACTGAAATCATGTGTTCACATCCTTTGCTTTTTAAAATTGAGTTGTTGATAATTCCCTATTGAAGTAGAAGAACTCTTTAAATATTAAAGAAATTAACTATTTGCCTATGATTTGAGCTACAGATATTTTATCCTGAGTATTTTTGAGAACTCCTGCTCTAGAGATAGGCTTACTTTCAATACTTGCTTCTAATCAAAGAGATGATCAGACCTAAGGAAGAACATCCAATTACATTTGGCAACAAAGATGTTTTTTAAACACTAGAACTATTTTCTTTTGGAGTTTAGTATTTTAAATAACAAAGTATCTGGTGCTGATACTTCTTTTGGACAGTTCTATCTCTAGCTCTGTAGCAGCTTAAGAACAACCATTATCTCATGTCCTCAAAAACTAATCAAGTATGTTGTTTACAGACCACAAGGCAGAATGTTGACAGAAGGCACTCAAGCAGAACTTAATGCAATTAATTTCACTTACACTAGCTTACAAGGGATTTTCCTTTTAACTTCCAAAATTAAAGTCAATGTTTGAAAAAATCATTCCATAGAGTGCTTTCCAAGGTGAATTCTCTCTAGCCACAAAACAGATATACCAATCAATAGAACAGAAGCAAACACACCTCAACAGATCAACAACTTTATAAAAGATGGCATTAGAAATCAATGGAAAGAATGGATAATTTACCTTTTGTTGGCAAACTGAATTTAAATAAAAATTAAAACAAAACATAATAAAATATTCTTTAAGAAAAAAAGGACAGATAATTTAGTAAACTGTTTTGGATAATCAACTTATCCACTATTTAGAAAAGAAGAAATGAATTAATGCAGATGGCAGATGAATATAAAAATTAAAATCACTTAAGTAAAAAAAAGGAAAGTATTTGAATTATGTAGTCTTAGAAGTAGAGAAATATAGAAATATATAGACCTGTCTAAATATGCAGGGTCAGACTCTATTAATAAAAAGACCATGAATGTAATTTAAACAATAGCCTCTGTGCAATACACATGAAGGGGTAATATAATTTATATATAATGAGGCCTTCCAAATTGACATGAAACCAAACACCAAAGTTGAAAATGGACAAAGAGGGATGCCTGGGTGGCTCAGCGGTTTAGCGCCTGCCTTCAGCCCAGGGCATGGTCCTGTAGTCCTGGGATTGAGTTCTGCATCAGGCTCCCCTGCATGGAGCCTGCTTCTCCCTCTGCCTGTGTCTCTGCCTCTCTCTCTCTGGGTCTTTCATGAATAAATAAATAAAATCTTTAAAAAAGAAGAAAAGAAAAAAAAGAAAAAAGGACAAAGAATATGAATAAACAATTCATAGAAGATGGCATACAGAGCATTATAAGTATATATATTTTGGGATGCCTGGGTGGCTCAGCGGTTGGGCGTCTGCCTTCGGCTCAGGGCATGATCCCACAGTCCCGGGATTGAGTCCCACATTGAGCTCGCTGCATAGAGCCTGCTTCTCCCTCTGCCTATGTCTCTGCCTGCCTCTCTCTGTGTGTCTCTCATGAATAAATATATATATTTATATATATATTTTAATGTTCACTCTAGTAATTGAACATTCACTCTAGTAATCAAAGAAATGCAGACCAAAACAACATTTCTATTTTTTGACTATTAACTTGGAAAAAACTGAAAATATAAAAACTAAACAAAAAAAATTGGGTAGAGGATGCAATAAAACATTTTCTAATATGACAAATTTCTAAATGTATTCCTCAGGATAATTGGGCAACACATACTAAAACCTTCAAAAATATCCATACCTTTTCATCTAACACTTGTAAGAATTTGGAACATGGTAAAAATGCCATTTCAAAGCATCAGGGAAAAAAAAGGAAACTATTTTAAATTATGGATAAAAATAAATTCAAGATGATTTGCAAAGCCGAAGTTTGCAAAAACTAAGTTTGGAGTAGGAAAGTCCTCTTCTTCTTCTTCTTTTTTTTTTTTTTTTTTAAAAAAAGGTTTTATTTATTTGAGAGAGAGAGAGTGAGCAAACATAAGCAGGGGAGGGCAAAGGAGAGGGAGAGGTAGGCTCCCAGTTGAGCAGGGAGCCCTACATGGGGCTAGATCACAGGACCCCAAGATCATGACCTGAACTGAAATCAAGAGTTGGACACAACTGACTGAGTCACGCAGGTGCTCCTTGAATACTATTCTAAGTGCTTAAGATATGCTAGCTTATTTCATCTCTTTGAACACATCGAGGTAGGTACTATTATCTCTCCAGTTTATAAATGAAGAAACTAAGACATAGAGATGTTGAACAACATCTACACAAAGATGTTGAAGCCAAGGAGTTTGGCTTTAGCCTCCATTATCATCCTGTAGGCTCTACTATACTGCAGTGGTGGCTACCTTGGTACACTAAGATCTCCCTTGAAGATGCCTTGCGGTTTAGCTCCAAAGGGTACAGTTGGCCTCCAGTTAGTGCTTTTAAGAGTCACCTTATTTTTCAAGATGGAGCCACTTTCCTCTCAGGCAGTCCTTTGTCAATAACTGAGCATGAGGGAGTTCTAGGGGCTAGCCATCTCTTCCCAATAAGATACAGCTCCTGTAAGAGGCACTCTTACTCCTAAGTGCCCCAGTGAGCTGGCTGAGACTCAGATCTGCATTAGGATCTGACTACTGTCCTATTTTTTAGCTTCCACTCCCTGTTTTTCATAGGCACTTCGAACACTGCTTGCAGTTCTAACTCCATCTCAGTGTCAGCTTCCCAGAGGATCCAACTGACACAATTACCTTCCTAACAAAATTTAAAGTGTATATACCCCTCCGCTCAGCAATTTCATTTTTATATATGTAATCCTAAGAAAGCCTTGTACATATGGACAAATAGGTACAAAATATTCACTGCAAATTATTTATAATAGTGAAAAATTAAATACTTATGAATAGAGAAATGGTTAAATAAATTATGGTACATGCACACCACAGAATATTAAAAAAGCATGAGACTATTCTGTGCATATTGATGTGGAAAGATCTCCAAGACATCTTGAGAAAAAAAAAAAGCAAACTACAGAACAGTATGTATCATGAGATCCACTTATTAAACAATACATATTTACTTCTATAAGTGCACATATATGTAAATGCACAGAAAACTGACTGGTTACTTCTGGAAAGATGGAGTGGGAATAGAAATGGTAGAATGGGCAAGAAGGTTCTCTATTTTTACTTTTCGTTTTAATATTTAGAATGCATTTTTTAAAAATTTTTATTTATTTATGATAGTCACATAGAGAAAGAGAGGCAGAGACACAGGCAGAGGGAGAAGCAGGCTCCATGCACCGGGAGCCCGACGTGGGATTCGATCTCGGGTCTCCAGGATCACGCCCTGGGCCAAAGGCAGGCGCCAAACCGCTGCGCCACCCAGGGATCCCCCTTAGAATGCATTCGTAAACGGTCCTCATTATTTACAGATTACATGCTTGCAAATACTCCTACTCACTAAAATTTATTTGTAACCCCTAAATAAGCTATGGTACTTTTGTGGTCATTTGTAGACATAATGCATGTGCCAAATGGCAAAAATTTTGAGTCGCCCAACACACATTTCCAGCTTAAGTCAAACTAGGTAATCTTCTATCTTATTTCAGCTACAATACAGTAAAAAAAAAAAAAAAAAAAAAAAAGTGTCCTTTCTATGCTCTCTTAATGCCATGTTTTTCTATTTTTGTGCTTTTTGTTGGTGATTTCACTGTTTAAAATGACCCAGGTATAGTGCTGATGTGCTGTCTAGTGTTCCTAAGCTCAATAATTCATTAACATTGAGTCAACAATATATAGTAGTGTCTTTAAAGAGAAACGCACATAAAGGGGCACCTGGGTGGCTCCTGGAGGTCAGGTCATGATCCTGGGGTCCTGGGCTGGGACCCCATGATGGGCTCAGCAAGGAGTCTGCTTCTCCCTCTCCTCTGCCGCCCCACCACTCTACTCAAGCTTGCTCTCTCTCTCAAAGAAATAAACCAAATCTTTAAAACACACATACATATACATACCAAGGTAATACAGTGACAGGTGGACAAAATGTGACCAGAGACTCCTAGGAACTGAACCCTGTATTTCCGCCAGGGGCAATGATCCAATATTTACTATACCAGCACTCACAGTGACTTTATAGAACATAACTACCAGAAGAGTATGTTTTAAGATTTATGTTAGCCAGAGTTCTTTAAAAATAGAGCAAGAAAGTCATCACACAGCTCTCCTGTGTATTCTAATCCCACAGCCGGCTGCTTGTCATAGTGATAATACAGCTGTTTCAACTTTTCTTAACTCATTTTTTTTTTTCACAGAGCCCTCCAAAGGAATTAAATCAGAAAGAGTTACTACTGACACCCAAAGAGACTTAAAATTTTATTCTATGAATGAGCCTTTGGACAGCCTGAATCTGCACTAATATGATACCCATTAGTATTGAGTACTTGAGATATATATATTAAAAAATTTTTAACACTAATTAATGTCTTTAAATTTACTATAACCCTTTTAGCATAGGAAACCTTTTTTAAGAAATGAAATAGCAGACACATTTTTATTTTCAGGATCCAATAACTGATCATTTTTATCAAGTTTCCAAATATTTTTACTACCCACCAAGGCCCAGAGCCAACATTAGAGAACTCAATACATTTTATTTATAAAGATTCTAAAGATCTAGCACAAAAACTGCCCTTCTTATGCCTTTCCCACTCTGGTAAGGTGACACCAGAAAACATATTCATTTTTCTCAAATACTCAAACTTAACACTATGAATTAACTACAAGTATGTTAGAACTTGACTGTACATAGAGCTGATTCTTTCCTTTCACTTAGTTATATTTTTGCTATTAAACACAAGTTAATCAAGATAATGCAAAATAACTTGCTAAGCTGTTTGAAAAGTTATCCTTAACATGAGGGCCATGAAAAGTGGCAGAGACCAGTGGTTAGGAGCACAGTAAGTGAGGTATAGAACAAGTCTGCCTGGGTCTGTGCCACTAACTAGCTCTGTAACCTCAAGCAAGTTACTGATTGATCTCTGTGATTCCCTTCCTTCACCTGTAAAATGGGGATAATAAATAGTACCTATCTCATAGGATTTGGGGAAGTTATTAAATGAGTTAATTCTTGCAAGAAGCTTAGAACAATGCCTGGCACACAGATGTGCTTCATAAATTAGCTGTTGTTCTAGCAAACTATAGAAGTACCTTTTCAGTTGTAAGTCTGGTAAGTTCTAGATACTTGATATCTTGTAAATTTATGAACTTCATTATTCCATGAAGTGGGTCAGGCTAAAAACATAAAAAAGATATAAATCTGCAGATGATGGAATCATGATGAATAACCAAGAGAAGAAACATGTTCTCAGGGCTATTCCTCACTTTTAAAAATGTCAGGTAACTGCTGACCATGCCACCTAATTTAACAGCAGCCAGACACTGCTCAGTATTGCTTATATTCCTCCTCTGTCCTCTCTGCTGCATCCCCCACAGCATTTTCAGACCCTTTCAACACTCCTCAGATTCTCTAATGCCTGCCCAGAGTAGATAACCTTTCTTCCCACCTACAGGAAAAAAATCAAGGTCATGCAAATAAAGCAATCTCATTTGCCCTCCTCTCTACCTGAAAACCTCTTTGAAGCTCAGTGCATCACCCCCAAACTTCTCTGTACCATCTCTTCCTGTTTATTTTAAAATATTTTTTTCAGTTTTATTGAGATATAATTGACATAGCCAAATCTTTTTTTTTTTTTTTTTTAAGTAAACTCTGTGCCTAATGTGGGGCTTGAACTCACGACTCTGAGATCAAGAGTCACATGCTCTTCTGACTGAGCCAGCCAGGTGCCCCTCTTCCAGCTTATTTTAAAGAAGATGAGGGCAGCCCAGGTGGTTCAGTGGTTTAGCGCCACCTTCATCCCAGGGCGTGATCCTGGAGATCTGGAATCGAGTCCCACATCGCGCTCCTTGCATGGAGCCTGCTTCTCCCTCTGCCTGTGTCTCTGTCTCTCTCTCTCTCTCATAAATAAATAAATAAATAAATAAATAAATAAATAAATAAATAAATAAAATAAATCTCTTTTTTAAAAAATAAAGAAGATGAATTCCTTCTTTTTCCCAAACTCCCCTACCTTTCATTTTTCAAAAATCAAATTCCCTTCCTACCCCTTTCTTTTGACTTCAATTTTCACTCCCTGGACCAGTGTTAGTATGGTTCTAGAATTTAACTACATCAGAGTCTTCTGGGGGGTAGGGGAGGTGGGGTGGAGTAGGGGTGTGTGTGTGGGCAGGAACTTGTTTAAAGTGCCGATACAGGTAATCTTTACTTTTTGAAAGTTTGCATTATATCACTTCACTTTTACAAAAGACCTACATTAGTACTAGTTTTCACTAATCAGAAGAAATCCAAAGAGGATTTTTGCTTTTACAAAAAAAAAAAAAAAAAAAAGTGATTTACAAATATATATATATTTTTTAATGGTGAAAAGGGAAATAGTGTTTGGCATTTGTTTTGTAGCAGGGCATTATAGAAGGAGCACATATCCCAAACTATACTCAGCATCAAGCCACCACAGCTTTGAACTGTATCTGTGAGCTTCTGTGCTTTATTTCAACTTATCCTGTGCATCTATTAGCAAGATATGTCTTAAGATATCAGAAAAGCCTAAGTTATTTTTTTAGGTCTAGGAATGCTCACATTTTTTTTCCAGGGAAATCAATGGTAATGATTTCCAAGAAATCAATGGTTTTCTTCACTTTATTTTTTTTTCAAGATTTTATTTATTTATTTGAGAGAGAGAACAAGCAGTGGGGACGGGCAGAGGGAAGAAGAAAGAGAAGCAGACTCTCCTCACTTAGCAGGAAGCCTGATGTGGGCTCCATCCCAGGACCCTGAGATCATGACATGAGTAGAAGACACATCCTTAATGGACTGGGCCACCTAGGTGCCCCACTTCTTCACTTTATTCTATTTTAGCTTACAAAAGCTTTCTTAGGAATGTTCTACCTTCAGGTAGCAGGGGAAACCTGTATCTGGTCCCCACATCCACCGAATCAGATTCCCTATATGTGGTGCCAGCAACCTTCCTTGTGAACAAGATTCTCTTCCAATTCTTGTGCACACTAAAATTTGACAAGTGTTTTGGATTATGGATCTTTCTTTCTCTCCCTAAAAACACGCTTATGTCTTTATATAAAAAAACAAAGTGTATTTCTTTTATTTTTATTTTTTAAATTTTATTTATTTATTACAGAGAGAGAAAGAGAGAGAGAGGCAGCACACAGGCAGAGGGAGAAGCAGGCTCCATGCAGGGAGCCTGACGTGGGACTCGATCCCAGGTCTCCAGGATCATGCCCTGGGCCGAAGGCGGCGCTAAACCGCTGAGCCACCCGGGCTGCCCAGTGTATTTCTTTTAAATGACCATCTCAAAAAAAAAAAAAAAATGACCATCTCAGATGACCACATTGCCTCTATTCCTTTGGCTCTGTGGGGGAAATTTATCTCTACTCATTCCTCACACCCTTTGTGTTAGGACTTTGACGTCAATGCTCAATATAAGTTGTTCTGTCCGAGATCATTCCTGGCCTTTCAGTCTCTAAATCCAAAGATCATTTCCAGTCTTCACTTTCTTCAGCTTTTCTGAAGCACATAACTATCTCTTTTGTGGGACTGCTCTGTCTTTGCTTTCATGAAAGTACATTTTTGTTGTTTTCCTATCTCTGAGGCTGCTCCTTCTATTTAGTTGGTTCTTTCCTCTTAAATGTTATAAATCCCAAGGCCCTTTATTCTTTCCAGAATTTTAGCCGCATCCTCCACCTGTGGTTGTCCTACTGTTACTTTAAAAACACAACATATCTAAGATGTAACCTTCTGATTTCCCCTACTTTCTCTCATTCATTCAAATATTTACTGTTCATCACTTTATGCTAGGCACTGTTTTGAGTATTGGGCATAAAAAATTTAAAAAGGAGATGAAGGCAGACACTTTCAATGATACTGTTACTGCTTCAGTCACCCAGTTTGGAAATCTAGGAATTATCTTGTTGCTTGCCTCCTTTTTGTCCTTTCTATTGCATAAAACAAAACAAAACAAAACAAAGCATTCTTTCTTTGTAATTTTTTAAATTTGTTCCTTCCTTTCTTTCATGGCTATCATCCCTGTCTAGGTCTTCGTATTCTAATATCAAAATTATTGTTATAATTTCTTCAGTAGTCTCTCTCCTTCCAGTCCCTCTTTATATTTTATTCATTTATTCAACATGTGTTTATGGAATGAATGTCTTCTATGTCCCAGGCACTGTTCTGGGCAGTGGGATATAGCAGCAAAGCAGAAACATCCCTCTTTGCATGAAGCATATATTTTAGTAGAGGAGACAGGAAAAAAAAAAAAAAGTAAAGTAATAAACAAGGTGATTAGTAGATAGTCACAAATGTCATGAGGAAAATTATATAGGGGTAAGGTGTTAGAGAAGCATTATCCCAGATTCTCAGGGTGGTTAAGGAAGGCCTCTCTGAAGAGGTGGTATCTAGTTGAGACCATAAATCCTATCATACTACAGATAAATTTATATTCCCTCAAGCACCATTTTTATGCTATCTCTCTACTCATGAACTTTTAAAGGCTATCTGCTAATTACAAAGCAAAGGCCAAAATTCCCATCTAACTTTCCAATTTAATTTTCTAAAAATCTACAGATTCTGCTTCAACTAATATTTACTAAGCAGGAAAAAGGATGTGCCATACACAGTGCTTAGCATTTTTTTCCTCCAAAAGATATCCAAATGATACTCCCAATAAGTATTATAATTCCCTTTTTACAGATTAAAAGGAAAGAAATTTGCTTAAGGCCACTCAGCTACTAAGTGACAGTACTGGGCTACAGATAATAATATAAGCAGTTATTTATTAACATTTATTATGTGCCAAACAATGTGTTAAGGGACTTGTTTGTCTCATTTACTTTTCATAATTGAAAGAGATAGCTATTATTATGATTAGGCCACTGATGTGATTATGTGTGATTATTATTAGAAACCTGAAGCTTAGAGAAGGTTAAGTAATCTGCCTAAGTCACTAAGTGGACAAAGCAGGATTAAAACTAAGACCCGTCTGACTTCAAAGTCTGTATATGAGACCACACTGCTTAGTTCATTTAATGGCTCATTCTCCAATGTCACCTGGGACAAACTCTAACCCTAGATCAACACGATGGTTTCTTTCTTTTTTTTTTTTTTTTTAACACAATGGTTTCTTTTCCTACATCTCCACCCAGGCTGCTGAACTCTGCTGGAAAAAAAAAGACAAAAACAAAAAACAAAAGCCTGAAGACAGGGTTTAAAAAAAAATAAAAATAAAAATAAAAAAAGATGCCTACGGGCCCAACTAGGCCCTCGTTATGACCTAGAAATCTAGCCAGCTGTCTATCATTCTCTATAGCAGCCACCTCCTCCTTTTCCACTCTCCTAAAACTTCCCAATGTACTATGCCTTTTCACTCCTACCAGATGACCCTCCCTCTGCTATCTCACAGAGAAAATATAAGCCATCTAAAGTAAACTCCTTCCACTTTCTACCATCATATCTAAAACCTTACCTTACCTGCTTCCTTACTTCCTTTCCTCTTGTCACAAAGGAAAATGTATCTTGCTTCCTGAAGTCTATCCCTCTGCTATGCTCTATCTACCACTCCGTGTGGTGTCATCAGGACCCTTGCTCAATCAATCATTCCTTCCTTTGGTGCATTATCAACCCCTCCTGTCTACTTATCATCAACATAAGCCTAAATCTCTCTAAAACTGACCCACTCTCTGGGAAACGAACAAGGGGTAATGGAAGGGGAGGTGGCAGGGGGATGGGGTGATGGGCTGAGGGGGGCACTTGACAAGATGAGCACTGGGTGTTATATGTTGGCAAATCAAACTCCGATAAAAAAATATACAACCACCCTCCCCCCCCCCCTCCAAAATTGACCTACTCTGGACCTCACATTCTTCTCTAGTTAATTAACTTTTCTCTCCCTTCCACAGGCAAAATTCCATCTCCATCGCTACCTTACCTACTAGTCATTTCTCAACTCATTGTGAATAAGGCTCCTTTTGTGTGTGTGTGTGTGTGAATAAGGCTCCTATCATACTACTTCACTAAAACTTCTCTCACCAAGGTTATTAACAAACTCTTTAAAACTATGTATTTTTCAATTTCACACTACTTGCTCTTTGGTAACACTGTTGATCATGTCTTTCTTCTTCTCCCCAGGCCTCCACAGTATCAAGTTTTCATGTGGTTTCCCTCTTAAGTCTAGCTCTTTGCCAGTCTCCTGAAAATATTGGTGATCTTCAGGGTTCTGTCCCAGATTCTGTTCTCTCCCCCCCACCCCCGGCCTCACTCCTTGTACTTTTGCTGGAAAATACTACCCTCACCCATAGGTTCTACAATCAATCATACACTGATAACTACTCTGTATCTCCAGTCCAAGTCTGATTTATGAGTTTCAGATCCATATGCTTACCTGCTCGGCAGGTGTATTCTCTGGTTTGACAACCTCTTCAAATTCAAAAGATTAATACTGGGATTAATATTAAAATGACCCCTTAATGCCCTCACAATCAAGTCCAAATTCTTTTTTTTTTTTCAAGTCCAAATTCTTATCATGCTTTAAAAGGTTAAAAAATATTTTGACAATTCCTTTAAAAACATGCAACTATTCTATGACCTAGCAATTACACCTTGGGCATTTATCCCAGAGAAATGAAAATTTAAGTTCATAACAAAACCTGCACATGGATGTTCAGAGTAGCTTATTTGTAATAGCCAAAAACTGTCTCAGATATACATCAGCAGGTGAATGATTACACAAATTCTGGTATATTTATACTATAGAATAGTATTCAGCAATAAAAAGAAATGAACTACTGACATGCACAAGTTGGATGTCTGAACCTGTGACAGTGAACAAAATTACACAGGTGATAAAGATGCACAGGACTTATTAATACATAAACACAAGTGAGTACAAGTAAAATTAAGGAAATTTGATTAAGGTCTATGGAATTCTTCAATGCCAACACCCTTTGTGACATTACATTATAGTTTTGCAAAAATGTTACCACTGTGGCTAGAAATAGAAATGATCTTCCTCAACAGATAAATAGTATATACCAAAAACCCACAGCTACCATAGTTAATGGAGAAAAATGGTGAATGCCTTCCCCCTAAGATCAGGAATAAGACAAGGGTGTCCGCTCTTGTCACTTGAATTTAACACTGTTCCAAAAGTTCTAGCCAAGGCCATTAGGCAGGAAAAATAAACCCACTAGAGCACTTAGAATAAATGACTTTTAAAGGTTGCAGGATATCAATACGCAAAAATTGAATTTCCATACACTAGTGATGAGCAATCTGAAAATTAAGATGGTAATGCTTTTATAATAACAGCAAAAAGAATAAAATACCCAAGAATAAATCTAACAAAATAAGTGGGAACTTGTGGTTTCTGGTCCAGCAATGTAAGGAGCTAAGAAGTTGTTACTCTTGCCCACAAAACAAGAAAGATGCTGAACAAACTGAGTATCAACAACTCTTCCTAGAGCCATCAAAGAGCTGAGGACATATGGCAAACCATTGCCTCCAAAGTTAGAGGGACAAACAGGCAAATACAGAGAATCAAAACTTATCAGATGGAAACCTAGAAACTTTCATGGGAGCAAATACCAGGATAGGAAAACCTAAACTGTAAACGGATACATTCTTGGAGGTCCAGTGTGGTCAAGTTTGAGAGTTAAAAATTCCCAGGGGTGGCAGGGCGGGGTTTGGGGTGGGGGAGCAGTCCCAGGGGATCTCCCATACTTTTGTGAGTTTTATCCACAGAAGTCCTTACAGCTCTCACAGTGAAAATAGGAGAAGAATTCCCCGTGTGTCTGGCAGGAAAAGTTAGTGGGAAAACAGCTATTTTGAAATAAACCCAGAGTATCCTGTTCTCAATGAGGCTTGGTCTCAAAAGAAACTATTTCACCAGAGCCTAAATAACTGGGGTTTTACCAGGGCCCAACAGAGCCGGAGAAAGAGAAATAGCCAACTCCAGGATTTCTTTAGCCTTCGTGTCTCATCTAAGGAGAGTAGGGGGAACTGAGAAACACTTGTTAAGGTGACACGCCAGGGGCACATATTCACTGAAAGACTGAGACCTAATCATAGAACTGTAGAATGTTTTCCCGTCTACAGACATATAGATCAATGGGACAGAATTGAAAGTCCAAAGATAAACGTTATATTTACGGTCAATTGATTTTCAGCAAGGGTGTCAAGATTATTTAATGCGGAAAGAATAGTCTTTTCAACAAGTGATAGTGGGACAAGTGGATATTCACATGTAAAAGAATGAATTTGGACCTTTACTTCATGCCATATACAAAAAATTAACTCAAAATAGGCGAGAGCTAAATGAAGAACTCAGACTCCCAGAAAAAAGCTTAGGAAACAATCTTCATCCCACTGGATTAGGCAATCATTTCCTAGATATGATAACAAAAGCACAAGCAACAAAAGAAACAATAAAGTGGACTTCAGATTTAAAAAATTTTGCGTATCAAGTGATACCATAAAGAAAGTGAAAAGACGGGATGCCTGAGTGGCTCAGCAGTTGAGCATCTGCCTTCAGCTCAGGGCGTGATCCCAGATCCAGGGATTGAGTCCCATATTGGGCTCCCTATGCGGAGTCTGTTTCTCCCTCTGCCTGTATCTCTGCCTCTATCTCAGTGTCTCTCATGAATAAGTAAATAAAGAAATAAAATCTTAAAAAAATAAAAAAAGAAAGTGAAAAGACTGGATGGGAGAAAATATTTGCAAATCCTGAAAATGACTTATCTCTTACAACTTAACAATAGAAAGACAATTCAATAATGGTTAGAAGATCAGACAGACATTTCTTCAAAGATATCAAAATGGCCAAAAGCATATAAAAGATGCTCAACATTACTAGTTAGTCATCAGGGAAATGCAAATCAAAGCCACAATGAGAAAATATTTCATATCCACTATGATGGCTATAATAAAAACAGGTATAACAAGGGCTGGTGAGGATGTAGAGAAACTGGTATCCTCATACATTGCTGGTAGGAATGTTAAGATGGCACAACCACTTTGGAAGACAGCATGCTAATGCCACAAAAAATTAAGGATATGATATAGCACTTTCACTCCTAAAAATGCAAGAGAAATGGAAACATGTCCATACAAAAATGTGTACATAAATGTTCATATTATTATTTATAAGTTACAAAAGGTAGAAACAACCCAAAAGTCCATCAGTTGATGAACAAAATGAAGTTTATCCATAAAATAGATTATTATTTATCAATAAAAAAGAAATGAAGTACTGATACATGGTAGAGCATGAATCTTGAAAACATTAGGCTAAGTGAATGAAGCCAGTCACAAAAGACTACATATTATATGATTCCACGTTTATGAAATGTGCAGAATAGGTAAGTATACAGAGACAAAGTAGAATAGTAGTTGCTTAGTGCTGGGATAGTTGGGAGGGGAGAAATGAAGGATACACAGAGTTACTTTCTGAAGTGAAGAAAATGTTCTAAAACTGACCATGGTGATGGTTGCTGCATAACTCCTCTGAGAATATACTAAAAGCCAGTGAATGGTACACTTTAGGGATAAACTATATGGCATGTGAATCATATACCAATAAATCTGTTTAAAAAACAGGGAGCAAGGAGGAGGTAGCTCTTCATCAAAATAAGCTCTTCATCATCTAGTCCCTGCTTCCCCATCCATAGGCATCTAATGCCACTCCTCCTTTCAAACTACTATTATCAGGCACACAAAACTTTCAGGTCCCTACACAAAACTTGTTTTTCCTTCTACCTGGACCATTTTTACATCCTTCCCTTCTCTGGTCAATTCCTGTTTGCTCTTTAGATCTCAGCTTAGATGTCATTCCTCCCTATGGTCCTTTCTAACCTTCCAAGCCTGAATTAAAGGTACTCTGATGTGCTCCCACAGCAACATGTGCTTACTACTCTCCCAGTGCTCTTCTTACTGAATTCCAATTAACTGTTTAATTATCTGTAGCTCTCACTAATATTTTAATTTTTAAAATGTTTTATTTATTTATTTATTTTAAAGAGAGAGAGAGAGAGGATGCATGAGCAGAGAGGGCAGTGGGGAGGGGTTGGTAGGGACCAAGAGGGAGAGAATTTCAGACTCCAGGTGGAACTCATAGCTGCAATATGTGCCTCGATCTCATGACCTTGAGATTACAACCTGAGCTGAAATCAAGAGTCAGATGCTCAACCACTGACCCACCCAGATGCCCCTAAAACTGGGTTTTATTTATGGCATCTTGCCTTAGAGAGGGTAAAAAATACTTTCCAAAGGTTGGGCTAAACGAACTTTAAGTCAGAATCACTTCTGTGATCATTTGCCAGCTCAAAAGAATACTTAAGAAAAAAAAGTTCCAAGCTACTAGAAATATTTAATTGTAAAGAGAAAACTGATTTCTCTTTACCTAGAAATAAGTATGAAGCACTTAATGTTCAGACATTCTAAGCAAAGTTTCAAATAGAAAAATAGTGATCTGCCTTATCTGATTAAGATCTGTGCAGACATGTTTAACCTGACCAGAAAATAGTTTTGATTTTCAAATACTTTGTATTTGAATCTTTTCCTGCAATGATGCATTATACATTCCGTATCCCAGTGAATATCTATCTAGAAGCAAGTCTGCAAAATAAAACACCCAAGAGAGTACTAAGGCTCAATTCATTCTCCTTTATCAACCTGAATCAGAGCGAAAGTAGAATATATGCTATAGATTATATCTAGAGTAGGAAATAACAACAAATAATAACTACATATTTTGCTAGGTAACTTTCAGAATCGGGGTGGGGGGTAATGTGAAGAAACAGGTTTATGGGGGAGGAATCTGAAAAACCAGTCTTTTAGAAATTTCTCTTTCTCTTTCAGAAATTTCTACAAGAGGTCCAAATAACTGCTGAAAAGCTGTTAAGAATTCAACAGCATTTTCTGTCCAGATGATTTAATTGTCTAAAGTTCCAAGTCAACTGACTGCCAGACCACATTTTAGTGATACAATGAAAGGAGGGGTAAAAGCTTTAAAAAGGAAAAAAGAATGAAGAAAAGAGAATCTTCTCAAACCATAAGACCTAATTTAATGTATGTGACATTAGAGTATGTTAGATTTTGTCCCTAGACAGATAAGGCCAGAAGACTGTAAATGTCAACTCAATTAAGAAAGAACAATAGGCAACCTGTTTCGTGTTATGAATCATACATATATCTAACAGCTTAGAAAAAAAGTACTTTTGAACTTGGAGGGATTTAAAATCCTAGGAATGTGTATTAAACAATCTGCCTTTTATGACTTAAAAATATGAACACTGCAAAAGTGGTAAAGGAAACAAAGCTCTGAACTCATTCACATATATGGTAGTAAGGGAATGCTAAGTGGAGTATAAATGTAGAACATGAGATATATAATTTATATCACCTTTAGGAAAATAAAATATTAGAAAGAAAAAATTAAAGGAAATATGACTGAGTAGATTATACACAATAATTGCTAAAAAGAGTAAATACAGAAAAAGGTAAATTAAGAAAGGAAACAGTTATTTTAGAAGTAAGGTTAAAGCACCTTTCAGATATTCAGAAAGTATGAATTAATGTGCTTCTGATGATAGAATTCTCTTTCTTTACATTCCAGAGTCCAGCAGCCTATCTATCCATGGTGACGTTGACATGATTATAATCAGACAAATATCATAACTTCTGCTACTTACTGCAACTGATCGGTCACATAAAAGAAAATTGCATTTGTATATATGTGCGTATATGTATATGCATGGATATGTTTGGTGTAATAATTGTATTACGAAAATTTGAAAATAAGAAAGTTTCCAGTTTTCCTTTCCAGTTTAACTGATAATGATTTTTTATTGATGTCAATTACATACTTTATATTTTCTGGATAAAAGACATACAGCTCTTAAAATGGATGGGCACAATCTAGGAAAAGAACTGAAACCAATAATTTAGAAGTATAGGAATTTAATGACCTAAAGAATTATAGACTTTAAAGACTGAAACTGCATCCAGATGTTATCCCAAAAGGGTATGGTTAGCTCTAATAAAACTCCTGGAGATTGTTCTCTGTTTCTGTCAGGCAAGAATCTCCAAAGGAACAGAGAAATTTTCATACTGAGGCAGAGGAATGAAGGCAGAGGCTAAGGGCAGGGAACAAATTAGAAATTCAATCTTCTTGCCATTGCAGAGTAGGTATCGGGCAGCTTCCTTTCTCACTTCCCAAACAGAATCTCAAGTGTTTAGATTCAGAAAAATCTAGTTTTATCTTAAATTTCTACTTTAAAACTTTGACATTAGGGATCCCTGGGTGGCTCAGCGGTTTAGAGCCTGCCTTCAGCCCAGGGCATGATCCTGGAGTCCCAGGATCAAGTCCCACATCGGGCTCTCTGCATGGGGCCTGCTTCTCCCTCTGCCTGTGTCTCTGCCTCTTTCTCCCTCTCTCTGTGTCTGTCATGAATAAATAAATAAAATCTTAAAAAAAAATAAAATAAAACTTTGACATTAAAATGAAGGACACTCATAATAAATTTCCTTTCTCCATCACTCTTAATCTGGAGGTGACAAGATCAGTAATAGCTGCCACTATATTATGGGTGTTTACTCAGTGCCCGTCATGGTGTTAAGTGCTTTACCTATGCTCATTTAATTCTGGAAACAATCCAGTGAGGAAACTGAATAACAGACTAAATGACTAGGTGCCAATTAAAAAAAGCTGGAGATAG
Organism: Canis aureus; assembly: GCF_053574225.1. Lineage (NCBI taxonomy): Eukaryota > Metazoa > Chordata > Mammalia > Carnivora > Canidae > Canis > Canis aureus. Next base: position 54,236,437 of record NC_135618.1, on the reverse strand, counting down.
AATATGAAGCAGGTATGACTCGACAGCTGTGCTCAAAGTCTACTATTTAAGAATACTTTTGTAGAACAGTTTGATTTTTCTTGAATGTTTGTCCAGAGAATTAAAACCTTTGGATCATCAATAGAGAGGTCTTATAAACACGGACTTCCACAGCCAAGTGGCACATTCCCCACAAACAGCTATTTTGGATAGGAAACACTAAAATAATTTTCTCCAGGTGTCAAGAAACTCGGTTAATCTAATAAAAGACTGTAACACTATTTTACATTCTTAATTCTGGTTAAAAGCATTTTTTCAAATTAATCTGATTGCCAACCCTACTTTTAATAATAACTATGTTAAAATTCTGGTCCTTGACTTCTGGACAATTTCTCTGGTATATTATTATGAAATTACATTTTTAAAGTCACACGTTTAAAAGACAGTTCAGGAATGGTTTAAAAAGAGTTTCATTTTGATTCTGCTAATTCAAGAAAAGGTTCTTCAAATGCTGTAATGTTAAAAATAAGTTGAGAGATTTACTACACAAAGTACTTTAAAGTAGATTCAACTAAATCTTTGTAAGGTTTGATTCCTCCCATCATTTCTACTCAGCAAAATCTCAAATAGTAGCTTGTGTACTCAAGATATCTACATACTTTCCCCCTTCATCATGCCCTGTTCAAAAGACAGAGTTCATTTAAATACCAGTTATTACGTCTTTGTTTCATTGCTATTTTTATTTGCCTTCTTTAATGAATGCATCATTTCAAAACCAGAATTTAGGGATCCCTGGGTGGTGCAGCGGTTTAGCACCTGCCTTTGGCCCAGGGCGCGATCCTGGAGACCCGGGATCAAATCCCACATCGGGCTCCCAGTGCATGGAGCCTGCTTCTCCCTCTGCCTGTGTCTCTGCCCATCTCACTCTCTCTCTCTCTCTCTCTCGTTCTCTCTCTGTGACTATCATAAATAAATAAATTAAAAAAAAACAGAATTTAAAAAATAATACCCAGGGGGTCCCTGGGTGGCTCAGTGGTTTAGTGCCTGCCTTTGGCCCAGGGCGTGATCCTGGAGTCCCGGGATCGAGTCCCGCTTCAGGCTTCCTGCATGGAGCCTGCCTGTGTCTCTGCCTCTCTCTCTCTCTGTGTCTCTCATGAATAAATAAATAAAATCTTAAAAAAAAAATAAAACAAAAAGTAATACCTGTTGTACTATTTCTCATGCAAACAATGCAGGTCCAACAAAGGCATTCTTTACCACTCTCCTCCTACATGTCTTACCAAGTCACCATGTGATATCTTAAATTACAAATAGACTAATGTATTTAAGTATTTAAGAGTGCAGCTCTCTCATGTACAAGCTCCAGGCTTGGTTATTAATACAGACAATATTTGTAATAATTATGACTTTGACACTAGCTATAATTTAGGAAACTAGTTATTGATGAACTAGGACAAATGAGAATCAAAAGGAAAATCTATCAGGTCATCTAAGAATTCATTTAAAAAAAAAGGGTGGGAATAGTCACATACCCTTTAATTTAGGAAGGCAGATTTCAAAGAAGTAGGCATGATTGCATGAAATGAAATTCTTGAAGGAAAGGAGATTCAAGAGGTTAGGGAGCTCTTGAAAATGTGGTTCTGACTAATTACAGTTGATGCCAATAAAAGAAAGGGGGATAGGTACTAATGAAACCAGGATGGTAGCACAGGAACTCATTTGAATAGCACACTATAAACATTAAAAAAAGCGGTGTGGTATAATGAATAGAACACAGACTTCTGAATCCAGCACTACCACCTAATTAAATGATGCCAGGCAAATCATTTCTCTCTTTGAATATGCTTTTTCATCAGCAACATGGGAATAACATTTCTTGAGAAGAGCTATTACAGAGGGTTTGCTACCCACTGAATTCAATATTTCTTTGCTGTTCTTTTTGTCCTTAGGCTATATCCCATTAAGGGAGCACAGTCAGAATTCTATGTTCAAAAGTTACTTCTTAAAAAAAAAAAAAAAAAAAAAAAAAAAGTTACTTCTTTTTTCCTTGGTAGTTACATTATCAATTTGATATCGTTAAGCTCACTGTTTTCAATTTGTACTCAGCATTAGGATTTGCTTTCTTTCCATCATTCTTAATTTTCTGAATATATAAAACATATGCATGGTTCAAGCAAAGCATCCTCCTTCTACTTCATTATAGTAGTAGTTCTATTTGTTACATAAGGTAGAAATTCTGGCAATTTGTCCATGGGCTAGAATGTGAATTCTAGTAATGGTAACATTTACATGTACAACTTAAAACTACATAGCATTTATGATCAATTTTAAGATAGGGGTCTATGGCTACTGAAAAGATTATAGCTAAGATTCTTCAAAGTTAGTCCCATTAATTTTAGTTGATGCTTATGCTGCTATGTGCCAAGCACTTAAGTGTTTTATGTACACAAATACTTTAATCTTCAAACAGACCTCTGAAGTATGTTGGCCAAGATCATGCGGCTAGTAAGCGACATAAATAGAATGTGAACCCAGACTCCAGTCTGTGCTATTAGCCACTTAACTATAATGCCTCCTGCATTCAAACTGATGACACCTATGTTCCTGCCATATGGGGACTATAGAATTTAAGCCTTTTCTGGCTTACATAAAGAAAATATGTGATCTTAGGAAAATTACTATATCATAACGTTCCCAATACTAATAAAAATTTAAAAGATAGTATGTCAATATGGACTAAATCTCTTATAAATATTTGTAAATATTTACACAACTCAGCTGCACTAGCCATTCACTGATTTCTCTCATTCAATGAATATTTATTAAATGCCATTGAGAGGTAAAGTGAGTCAAATTACTCTCCTTTCTCCAAATTCCACTGAAAAGACAAGGTTTTATATATATATATATATGTAAATATATATATATAATTATTTTTTTTAAATTCTCTAATAGCATGGGAAAATGACAACAAACAGAACTACTGAAGAGTTTCTGGAATGTGTATAAAAGAACAGGTTCACACAAAAGGAGTAAGTACCACTACAGCCTGTAAAACAATAGTCAAAAGATAATCCTCTTCCTCATTACAGAAGTAGATGAATTCTCCTAAAAAAAGACTTCAGTGACACCCTGAGCTCAGAGAAATAGGAACTGAGCACAATATGAGGGTTGTGTGTGGTATCTAAGTGGGATATAAGAAAAGTCAGTAGGAACTGCGTTAGTTCCCTGACCATCTGGAAGAGCTGATGACATCTGCACCCCAGACTTTTTTTATCTGGGTATGAATGCCTAAACGGCCAAGTTGGGAATATGCTACAGGCTCCTAAAGAGGGGGGGCAGTGGGCAGTAGGAGGGAATGCATGAGGGATACAACACTTTAGTTAACTCTAGGCTAACAGAGAGAACAAAAGCACTAGCCATCATCTTATAAAGACAAAAAAGTAAATAAAAATAGCACAGTGGGAAAGTCCATAAAGTACCCAACCTCCTTGATAATTGAAGATACAATAAAGGATACTCACATCTTAAATAGAGGGAGGTCTACTTAAAGCAGGCATCTTACTAGCTACTGTGGGATTCTAAACAGTTATTGGAGAATAGTTACCTACTGGGTGGCAGATACCACCAGAAATAGTAGCAGATACCACCAGAAATAGTCCTCTAAAGCTCCTGGGCTACTCCTATATCAATGATGTTTCAACATATAAAAGTTGTCTGTTGTCTTTTTTTTTTTTTTTTTTTTAAGATTTATTTACTTATTTGAGAGAGAGAAAGAGAGAGAGAGAGAGAAAACGTGAGCGGGGGGCAAGGGGCAGAGGGAGAGGGAAAAGATCTCAAGCAGACTCCCTGCTAAGCGCAGAGCCCAACATGGGGCTTGGTCTCATGACCGAGATAATGACCTGAGCCAAAATCAAGAGTTGGACACTTAACTGACTGAGCCACCCAGGTACCCCAAGAATTGTTTGTCATCTAATCCTAACCCACTAAATCTTAGCTAGAGTGGGAGTCCTAAAGGTGATCTAATATGCTGATATATAACTGTATACATCTGTTTAAAATAAGATTTATTGGGGGATCCCTGGGTGGCTCAGCGGTTTAGCGCCTGCCTTTGGCCCAGGGCATGATCCTGGAGTCCCCAGATCGAGTCCCACGTCAGGCTCCCGGCATGGACCCTGCTTCTCCCTCTGCCTGTGTCTCTGCCTCTCTCTCTATCATGAATAAATAAATAAAATATCTTAAAAAATAAAATAAAATAAGATTTATTGATATGGTTTTTTAAGCAATTTGACTTTTTTAAAATTTAAATTGTGAAATTATTTTATCTTCAGGATAATGAAATATACTCATCTTATGCTTCATAATAAGCAAATGAATAGGATTTAAGCAAATGATCTTATAGGCTACCTGTGATCATCAATCATGCTTTGCTTTAACTTTTTAACTTTCAAATTCTTTATCTAACTTGGTTACTGACTTCAACTAATGAGGTCAGGGTCCTGCTTTATACACTTAGCCAGTTGGGGGGAAATCTACTCTAGGGCCACAGACTACAATCCATAACCCACTTAGCAAATGTTAGCTAGAGTAAGGTTGACAGAATGTTAATGGCTTAGTATAATCCGTCATCATTACTGGGAAATCTCCCCAAACATGTCACCTTTGACATGAAGAACAGCACTTTCATATAAACATTTGGATAGGTTTCCTGGTACTCTTTGCTCTTAGTGGAAGAAGGCAGCAATCCAAGTAAGTAGCAGGGGCACAGTACAGTGTGTGTGTTAAAAATGAAATGGGGTACGGGGTCTAACACAGGACATATCCTAGTTAAAAAAAACAGACTGCTTTTGATGACTGTACAATAGGTAAATAATCAATTGTATTATATCCTATTTATCCAATGTAAGAAGAGATTAATCCATTTAATTACATAACAACAATTAGCTACTATAAATGTCTGTCCTGGTAGGTGTTTCAGATATATTAACTTTAGTTCTTAGAGCCACCTTGCAAGGTAAATGGTATTATTCCCATTTATAGATGAGGAAACCAAATCTTAAAGAGGCCAAGTAACATGCCCAAAGCAACATAGCTGGTAAATGGCAGAGGCAGAACTTCAACTGAGTTCTGACATCAATCCCCAATCTATTTTCACTATGATTTTCTTAATAAAATAATTGTTTAAGAATTTATCATACAGGGTGGCTCAGTCGGTTAAGCATCTGCCTTTGGCTCAGGTCATGGAGCCCTGTGTCAGGCTCCCTGCTTGATAGGGAGTCTGCTTCTCCTTCTCCCTCTGCCTCTGCCTATCACATCCCCCGTTTGTGCGGTCAATTTTTTTAAAAAATTAAATCTTAAACAAAAGAGAGGCACACGTCAAGTTAAAAATATTTTGCACCATCTTAAACCCTAACTGGCATATAAATTTTTTTTTTCTCCTTACTCTGTCCATTATGGGTCCCCCTCAACAAACAGTAATCATTCTAGTGCAGACTCACAGCCCTTTCCATTGGATGAGGGACACTGGATCCAACTTCTTCTGTAACACCTTGTTCCCCCCCTGAGAGAGATCATTTACCCATTACAAATTCCTCATCTCCCCCATGTCCATTCCCCACCATAACACATCACACATATCTATGAACTTTCATGCACTCAGACACACCTTCCTGGTCTCCACTGATTTAACTCTGTCTCAGGCTATTTCACCTGAGGGAATCCCTTAAACATACCATTTCCTGCAAATTCTCTTGTCTTTCTCTGATAGGCAATTTGGAAGTAAAAAATGACAAAAAATATTGTTGACAAATGTAAATAGAATCTCAGTGAAGCACCTAATATCACATAGCAGGAATGTCATAAGCTTTTTTTTTTAATTGAAGTACAGTTGACACACAATGTTACACTAGTTTCAGATGTACATTGTGATTCATCAAGTCTATACAATATGCTGTGCTCACCACAAGTGTAGCTACCCTCTGTCACCACGCAACACTATTACAATACCTCTGACTATAGGGATCTCAAAGCTTTAAAGTCAAATTGGCAAATTAAAGGATCAGAGAAATAAGCTCCCTTTTCTTAGTCCTTTTTATCTTTTTTTTGGGGGGGGGAGACTTTTTAGATTTTTAAAAATGCTATTAGCAATGCAACTGTACTGCTTTATACTATTTTTTTGTTGTTACAGAAGTGAATATTTCAGCTACAACATGGTCTTACCTAGTAATCTAACTCCTGTATTGATCCAGGAACCAACATTCAACCTACAAATTAACTTTCATCTTTTTTTTTTTTTTATTTTTTTAGAGAGAGAGAGAGAGAGAGAGAGAGCACATGCATGAGAGGTGGGGAGGAGGAGAGGGAAAGGATCTCAGATTCCCTGTTAAGTGCACAGCCCAACATGGGGCATGATCTCATGACCCTGATATCATGACCTGAGCCAAGCTCAAGAGTTGGACACTTAATCAACTGAGCTACCCAGGTGCCCCTCATCTTAGTATATGTATGTACATAAATATATATTATATATATTATATATATATGTGTGTGTATATATATATATATATTTTTTTTAAATCAAAGTTGGGAATGACAGGATGCCTGGGTAGCTCAGTGGTATGATCTTTGGCTCAGGGTGTGATCCTGGGGTCCTGGGATCAGGTCCCACATCGGCTCCCCCCTAGAGCCTGCTTTTCCCTCTGCCTGTGTCTCTGCCTTTCTTTGTGTGTCTCTCATGAATAAATAAAATCTTTTTTAAAAAGTTGGAAATGACTATATGGTAGCTGGGTCTTGCTTCCAAAATGAAAACCAACTGATAAATGTAAAAAAAAAAAAAAAAAAACCCTGCATTCCATGAATATGCAGCTACTAAGCAATAATTTGATCTATGTAACAACATAAGTGTTATGCTAGCAAAAATAAGATAAGATTAGGAATGGCAAATATTACTCTCTTTAGTCCATTTTTGCCTGGATATTCTATTCTGACTTCAAACATAACATGTCTGAACCAAACACATCACTTTTGCCCATAAATCAGCTCATTCTCCAAAATTCCCAATTCTGTTCTTACTCTAGGTTTAAATTCTTAGGGTTAACCATAACACCTTCTCTTTCTTGCCATTTGCAAGGCTGGACAGAGTGCTACCGAAGGTATAGAGATCAATAAATCATATTCTCTACTGTTAGGTAACTAAAAAAAAATCTACCAGATTTCTACTAGAAAACAGGCAAGTGACACACAAATAACCATGATACAGACATGCTACCATGAAAAGTGTGTGAGGTATTACCAAGGGGTTGGTGTTAGGGGCGGGGGGATGACTTTGAGGAAGGGATCAAAAAAGTTTTTACAAAGATGGCAGTTGAAATATACTTAAAAGATGGGAAAGGCTGATAAGACTGGGCAGAGTGAGAGAGCATTTCAGTCTGAGAATAGATAACACAAACAAAGTTGTAGAAATGAGAATACAGATTGTATTTAGGAAACAAAGTAATACAGAGGAGCTAAAACACAGATCCATGCAGGGGAAAAAGTAGGATCTAAGGTTGGAAAGGTAAGCTAACGCCATATTGTGAAGATACTTGAATGCCCTTATACTGTGGAAGATTGAAGAGTCACTGACGGTTTCTGGTACAAGCACATGAAGTGGTTAATATCCAGGATTTTGGAGCTAAACTTCCTGGGTTCAAATCTCAGTTCTTCATATATCAGCTGTGTGACCCTAGGCAAGTTACATAACTCCTCTGTATCTCTGTGAAGGCTAATAACAGCATCTATATATGGATGTTGCAAAGGTTAAATTAGTAAATACACATAAAGTGCCAAGGAAAGTATCTGTCAAAAAGTAAATACTATATAAGCAGTTGTGATTATTGTAACATTTATCCTTTAGAAAGATGAATTTAGCAGCAATGTATAGAAATGGACTGGAACAGAAATTTCCCTGCTTTTACTCATGCCATTTTACCCTCAAGGACATGCACTGCCCAAATCTTCAAAACTATTTAAATATTCATCATTAAGTGTATCTTCTGTTAAGCTCAAATGTCATCTCCTCCTCGACCACCTGGGCAGAAATCACATATTTGACACATTTCTTACATATATAATTTTACCTTCCCAAATAGAGTGCAGGTTTCTTGAGGATAAAATACTTTTTCATTTGCTTACACGCAATCTCTCAGAATATTTAGTACACTTCCTTAGAGGTCTCACGTACTTCAATAAACATTTGTTGTGAGGCTGTCTGGAATAAAAGTCCAGTGGTATAGGAAATATTTATGGGAAGATCTAAGATATATGCATAGTAAATTAAAGATTTTATTAAAATGAATGGTACTTTTAAAATGAAATGGTGATAAGCGAAATGGTCTTAGAAATCTTTGCCTCTTGAGTTAGTGGTCTGGTCAGCAGAACTAACTTGAACATGGCCTGTTTTTGAAAAAAAAATCTTCTATATTACAGCTGAAAGTAGACCCAGTGATGTTCCAGGTAAATAGCTTACTGTGAATACATCACAAATGGGGAGACTCTGAAATTTTGCTCTCCCATATTCTTTCTTACCCAACCAACGCATTTATCTTTACTCCTTTTTAATCTCTAATGATAGCAGTATATAGTCCCTGGGTCAACAGGGACTATATTAAAAGTCAACAGCTGCCTTTTTGCTCAATATATACAACAGCCAAGTGTCAAAATGCCAAATGTGACCTTTTATTTATAGCAGAGCTAGTGTAAAGAGACATACAAAAAGGGCAGCCTTTTCTCCCTAATTAAAAAAAAAAAAAAAATAGAGCAGTAATTCAAAGAAATGTCACTTTGCTTTGAAACTGGAGTCATACATTGAAACCTCATGTAAGTAAATTACACGTTTTTGGTATATACTCATAAATACATGTATCAGTGAGAGTAACACCCAAATTCATATGCTTCTCTATTTTGTCAACTCTAAGGCAGTAAGTCCCAATCATCACATTCTACTTGCTCATGGAATATCTGGTAAGGATTCTCCTCCCTATAATTTACAGCTAATGAGAGAACACAGAGTAAGGTTTGCATACGTATGTTACTGAAAGGTGACTTTGACCCAGAAACTTATTTTTAGGCACCTTGATATTCAAAGATTCCTAGGTTCCTTCATGGCTATTGTTTAACCTCTCCAGTATTTCAATAAATATTAGTTTTTCTCATCAGTTTGAGCCAACAAACAGTGAAATATATAGCCACTAGATCCAATCTGTTGTTATCAATTGTATCAGGTGATGTAAGTATTAAACTTTTTAGCAGCCAGCTGCTAGATGGGCAAAGAATTAGAGAAAGCACTTGGGAAAAATCGTGTAGCTCTAGAGCTTGAAAATAAAACATTCTGACAACCAAAAAGATATGATGTCATGTTTACATAAATCATCATAGACAAGTAAAGCTGTAAATATGAAATTTATACCTATATACTGTCACTGCTGTCACTGTATAACCTAATCCCCTGGGTTATTTAGGGGGTATAAAATAAGGTCACTATGTAAATAGTTATCCATTCAACTAATTAAGCTCTTATTTACAATCCAACAATAACAATTTCATAAACAACAATACTTCATTATGTGACTAAATCTCCCCTATAAGATTATAGAATACAGCCCACTGCTTGAATATGCATTAAAATGAAGTATGGAAAAAAACCAAAAACTCACAGTTGCATTACAGAAGCTAATGACAACTAGAAGAAATTTTATTCCATATCAAAGATTAAATTTTCAGTTATGCTATTTGCCAGGTCTCTATAGAAGCAATCTCATATATCCAAACATATTTCCAGGCTTTGAGGTGAGATTAATCGACTCTTGATATCCAACTGTGAAGTTTATAGACCACCAGCTCTTAGATATATTCATTTAAAAATAACTTCTGAACTAAAGGATTTTCACAATGCACTGTGGTTCTTACTCCTTAACCTACAGGAAAACAGAAAGCTGGGAGTCTGAGCCTGCATAACAATTGGAAGGGTTGAAAAAAGTATTAATCTAGTCTGAATGATATAATTTTTATTAATAAAAAAACTCTCAACTACCACTTGTTTAAAATTAATTACATGGCTGGTAAATAGCAGGACTGGGCTCTGACTACACGTTGGTTTTGGTTTCACTCCAAAACCCGTGTGCCCTTTCTACTATAGCTAGGCTGCCTTTCATTTAGAAAGCCTCTTCAATCTGCTCCAGAGACATAGAAACCCAATGCACGTCTTAGTTTGAGTGCTTGTATGTGTCCCCTCAAGTTGATATTACCACTACAATGGACTTTGTAGTCTTTCTTCCTAGATTGGACTTGGCTTTCAGTTATACTCAAATACAGACATACCATGTTACCTTAAGTGTCTCTTTTAAAAATATTTATAATATAATTATAATTATATTATATATAATATTTATATTATTTATATATTTATTGAGAGAGAGAGAGAGAGCACGAGCTGGGAAGAGAGGGAAGAATCAGGCTCCCTGTGAGCAGGGAGCCGATGTGGGGCTTGATCCCAGGACCCTAGGATCATGACCTGAACTGGAGGCAGACGCTTAACTGACTGAGCCACCCAGGTGTCCCATTCTTAAGTCTCTTTTTGGAACAAGGCAAGCTGTAAGGAAGTAAGACTGATGGGATGTCTGGGTGGCTCAGAGGTTGGGCATCTGCCTTCGGCTCAGGGCGTGATCCCGGGGTCCTGGGATAGAGTCCTACATCAGGCTCCCTGCATGGAGCCTGCTTCTCCCTCTGCCTATGTTTCTGCCTCTCTCTCTCTCTCTCTCTCTCTCTCCCTGTCTCTCATGAATAAATAAATATTTTTTTTAAAGGCAGACAGGAATAAAAATGGGAATATTAAAAAAATGTCTGGACTTCTTATACGATAATTATGACTAACATTGGAGCATTTTGCTAGGTACTAGACCATGTGCTAATTCCTCATATGCCATGGTTTATTTCCTCACAACCACATTGTCCCCATTTTATAGCTGAGAAATCAAATTACATGCCCCAAGTCATAAAACTTACAAAAAGGGAATCCAAGAATCAGATCTAGATATGGCTGACTCTCAATCCTGGGGGACTATTTTAATTTTCCTCTGTTGTAACTCCAATACAAACCCAGTATTTATCAGAAAAGAGGTTAAACAACAACACTGCTGTAGGTCATACCCTGCTGAACAGCGGAGGGCTGATGTAGACAACACAGTATTCCAGCTTTCAAAGCTTTGGCTCTAACAGCCAAGTGACAGAATTTAAGAAGTTCTGGTCAGTCTAATAAATGGAATGGCATCATCACTCTGTCATTACTTTTTCAGAATTTCCTGCCTTTTAGTGATTTCCATTTATTCCTGGCTTGTGTCCATGTTCTTGGTCCCAAATTCCCCTTCTTCAAAACTTTTAGGCCTACTAGCTTATATCCTTCATCCTGAAGTGCCTACATCCCTGTTGATAGTGGTAAAAAGAGAGGACTTCTGGAACGAAGGCTGTAAAGGAAATAAACGCTTTGTTCAGGAAATCTCATCTCGAATTAGAAAATCTGGCCTACACTGTGAAATTTACAGCATCATAAATGATTTCAAGCTTCAGGTATGTCCTGTGAACACTATAAAAAAGACTGGTCTTTGCATTTTTATTCAAGGTTCTCATTATTTGCTAAGTACTATATATACTGATAATGTCACTTTTTAAAAACCCAAATTAAAAAAATGAAGTATTATTTGAAAAGAAGCGTACTGGTCCAAATGTTCAACTGATGAATAAGAAATGGATAAATTAATTTGACAATAAAAAGAAATGAAATACTAATATTTACTATAATAATATGGATGAGCCTTGAAAACATTATGCTAAGTGAAAGAGGCCAATCACGAAAGACCATATATTGTATGATTCCATTTATATAAAATGTTCAGAATAGGTAAATTCTGAGACAGAAAGTAGACTGGTGGTTGCCTAAGAACAGGAAGTTGAGGGGTGATGGCTAAGGGAGGGAGTTTCTTTTGGGGGTACTGAAAATGTTCTAAAATTGATTGTGGTGACAGTGGCACAACTTTGTGAATATACTAAAAGCCACTGCACGCACACTTTAAATGGGTGAATTTTATGGTTATGGGAATTATATTTCAGTAAAGCTGTTTTTTAAAAAGCAATTTACTGGAAAAAGATTCAAAAGGCCATTGAAGAAATTTTGTTAATGCTTCTTAAAGAATACAATCTCAAGATTTTTTTTTTTTTTAAAGATTTCATTTATTTGAAAGAGAGAGAGCATGCATGCTCAAACACGAGCAGGGGGAGGGGCAGAAGGAGAGTGAGAAACTGAGGACCCCCTCAGCAGGAAGCCCGAAGAGGTGTGGGGTTTGATCCTAGGACCCTGAAGATCATGACCATCATGACCTGACCAGAGCTGAAGGCAGATGTTTAACCAACTGAGCCACCCAGGCACCCCCAATCTCAAGACTTTTGCCCTCTTAGGCAGAACCAAATTCTGTCCTTCACTAAAAGTCATGTCCAAAGTGATAAAATGAAGTTCTGGATAGACTACTTTGTTTATTTTATTTTTATTTTTATTTTTTTAGACTGCTTTGTTTAAACTTGATGTTTCAGAGCTGCTTCGTGGTAAAGCACCTTTGTGATCACTGAAGTTTCCATTCAGGGGAAAGTGCTTCCTGTTTAATAATTTTCTAGTATTTAATTTAAAAAGTCTGCTTGGATGGCTTATAATTTTAATGTCTTAAACCAAGGACCCAAAATTGCCAGTACCCACTTACAGATCTTAAACTCTTACATGACAAATGTCAAGCACCCTATCTGAGGTTTACCAGGATTTCCTGTGGACAGGGCAGTGGGCAGCAGAATGGGAAATGACACCCTATTCAAATCTTTCACTTCCCCAAGCTCCTGCCAGGTTTTATGCTTGAGCAGAAAGAAATCTCTTCCTCACAAAAGGTCAGCCATCTCCTAGGTTTCAAAGCCTTTCTCCCCCATGGCGGATAGGGGTAGGGATGGGCTGTAGAATAATGTTCTTGGTTATCTGTGTCCCCTCACTTAATCTACAGATAAAAGCCGCATTCTCCAATATCCACTTTATCAGTAACAAAATAATATTTTGGATCCTAATTATTCTTTTTTCCCTCAGTTCAGAATATAAGCAGGAAAGAGTGTGTTAATTACTGTGATTCCTTAAACATTTTAACATCCAATCTAAACAATTTAAAAAAGAAGAAGAATGAAAATATTTCAGGAATAACTACACTAACTACAACAGACTACAGAGTGAATGTGATAACCAACTGTACAGAGGGAAATTCGGATTAGACATAAAAGAGGAGTTTCTTTATGTACTGGAAGAGACTTTTGGAAAACATTTGGAAATCTTCATCAAGAATACTAAGCAAAAAAAAAAAAAAAAAAAAAAAGGAATACTAAGCAAAGCTATCCCAGATGATTTAGGATAGTATAACCCAGGCAGCCCCGGTGGCGCAGTGGTTTAGCGCCGCCTGCAGCCTAGGGCATGATCAAGTCCCACGTCAGGCTCTCTGCGTGGAGCCTGCTTCTCCCTCTGCCTGTGTCTCTGTCTGCCCCCCCCCCCCCCCCCCCCGCTCTCTCTCTCTGCATCTCTATGAATAAATAAATAAAATCTTAAAAAAAAAAAAAGGATAGTATAACCCTAAACGGTCACTAAAATCCTTGCTGTAAAGGGATGATAACTCCATAAAGGGATCTCTAGATCATTTTCATTTATCAGAAGCAGCTTTGCTGAATCTTTGAGCTTGTTAGAATTAACTCAATACAACTAAACCTTTTTTTCTCCAGAAAAATTTTCTCTTTAGGGATAAGAAAACAGTGACAGTGAAGTTAAGGGATTTGTACAAACCAAAAGACATCACTTTAAGATTAAAAACAAATCTCCTTCTTTCCTTCTTCTGAAATCTGGCAAGAACTTCAGCCACTTAAGAATTTTTATCTCTGGTAAGTAAATAAAAAGATATGCATAAATAAGGTATTGGTAATACTTCAATGAAGAGTTTTCTTGAAGGGAGTCTGCAACACTGAAACTCAAATCTCATGAGCAAAGCACTGACATGTGGGAAAAGACGTGGAAAGGACTATTCCATATTGGCCAAAATCAAAAAGCCTAAGAAATCAAACCAAGTCATGGATATTATTAAGTTGCTTTCAAAAACTATAAAGCACTATATAAAATGAAAGATATTGCTACTGATGTTGAGTTCCAGTAACCAGAAGACATTTGACCCAGACACAGAATTATGCAATTATATTCACCTACCATTTAATATTTCTTATTAATAGGAACCACTAGGATCCTTACTAAGGAGCCCCTCCCCATGTACTTTCCTCATACATATAATATCTACCTCTGTTTCATTATATCTTCAATAGTTAGTGCATAACTTACAAGCCATCAGTACAATTTCAGGAAATGTTACCACATACAGATGAAAAAAAAAAAAAAAAAAGGAATGTATTTTCTCTGTTTGTGCACCAATACAATAAAAATGAACTAAAAATTCTGCCAGTATGAAGCGTAGTCCACAACCTTATGATAATATAGTTTATTAGTCAGGATTTTAGGAAGTTATCCTGTTCAGTTTTTTGTTTTTGGATATTTCATTTCCTTCCGTGGTAGTTCAAGTAGAAACTGAAGAGTAGGGATCCCTGGGTGGCGCAGTGGTTTGGCGCCTGCCTTTGGCCCAGGGCGCGATCCTGGAGACCCAAGATCGAATCCCACGTCAGGCTCCCGGTGCATGGAGCCTGCTTCTCCCTCTGCCTGTGTCTCTGCCTCTCTCTCTCTCTCTCTCTCTCTCTCTGTGACTATCATAAATAAATAAAAAAAAAAAAAAAGAAAAGAAACTGAAGAGTAAAGAGACCAGAATATAGCAAGGAAAGGCTAAACGACGAAGAACAGTATAGGAGTGATCACAAAGTCCTATGCCAAGAGGGAATATGAATTTGGCTTGTGCGAAGCCTGGTCATATTATTCTTCATATTTCCTTATTTCCAAGAACATCTTAAAAAGAAAATGTGTCAGTTCTCACAGTAACAAGTTCTGAGCTTTAATTTCAAAACCAGAATTCTAACATAAACGAGACCGGCAATACAACAATATCTAACTTTTAATGAGCACTTAGTATGTGTCAGACTGTTCTAAGGGTTTTACATGGACTAACTCAACCATCATAACAATCCAGTGAGGTAGGTATTATTAATATCCTTGTTTTACAGAGGAAGCACTGTAAAGAGAGAAGCTAAGTAACTTGCTCCAAATCAAAGAGCTAATAAGTGATGAAGTTTGGATTTGAATCTTGAAACTTTCTATACTAGTTCACTGCTGTGGTTTTCAAATTACATCTGCAGAAGCTTTCAGCTCTAGGAGTCAATTTTCAAAATATATTTTGTCCATTTAAAAAAAATGCAGTAAAAACACCACAATCAAAATATGTTGTATTTAATGCACCGAAGGGAACCAACACATTAACTTTTTGCTGCTAGGCTGTCACTTCTGTGCAGATCTTAGAATAAAGCTAGTTAGTCCTGTCACCTCTGCAATCTTATTTGAACTTCCTATAAATGTCCCACTAAATTGGAAGATGTAATTCTGCCCAGAATTTCTTTAAAAACTCAAGACTAGATCTGTCTGCTCAGATAAAAGTGTACATTGAGCATACATTTACTATACCAGGCAAAGTTCAGGTATGTCTTATCACAGCACAAGTCAACAAAGGAACTTCCCATTTAAGTTTTGGGGGGCTAACAGTCTGACATACTTAAGGTAAGAAACATAGTTAGGGGGATCCCTGGGTGGCTCAGAGGTTAAGCGCCTGCCTTTGGCCCAGGACGTGATCCTGGAGTCCTGGGATCGAGTCCCACGTCTGGCTCCCTGCATGGAGCCTACCTCTCTCTGCCTGTGTCTCTGCCTCTCTCTCTCTCTCTCGCTCTGTGTTTCTCACGAATAAATAGAATCTTAAAAAAAAAAAAAAAGAAAGAAACATAGTTAGATATGATTTTGAAAAATTTCCTACTGTTCCTACTATCTCCTGCAATTATTCCTCTTCCAAGTTACGGAATAGTTAATTGAAGGGTATCCTGAGATGGTTAAGGAAAAAAGGAAAACTGTTAGGAAAAAATCTACCTCCTCTACCCCATTTTAGTCACACATCCCCACTGTCACTTTGGACCAAAATCTCCTGCCCTTCCACGTTGATATATCAATCATTCCTAGTCAGGTCTTTAATTCTATTGGGTCTACTATTCCATTGACCATATACCATCTGCTATTCATTGACCAATACATCAGCTCTTTCCTTTATTCACTTTTACTTTTGATCTAGCTGAGAATCCATTAGCCATCATTACAGTGACATTTTGGCCAATACGTTAAACACCTTTGCTCCTCTGTCATTTTGCTGCATTTCATTGGCAAACCCCAAATGTGAATGAAGCCTTCTACTGGCTTTCACCATGCAGTGGTATCAAAGCAGTTGAGCACTACTAGAGGAGGTCGCCAAGATACATGGCTTATTACACTATATGTTCTAGACCACTGACTTTTCATTGAGGCTTCCATGCTGCTAGACAATCCTACTGGATCACTGGTTGGCCATTCTCTGCAACTATTTACTTATTTCAAACATTTTCTACTTTTTTCAGTCCTTGAACTTCTGTTCCTCCCATCTCTGCAGCAACTCACAGCTGAAGACTTAGTCTACCAATATGAAGGAGTTATTCCTGTCCTGCATGGTTGAAAATTCATGCATAATTTCTGACTCCTCTAAATCTTAACTACTAATAGCCTATTGACTGGAAGCCTTGCCAATAACACAAATAGCTGGTTAACACGTTTTGTAGGTTATATGTATTATACATTGTATTCTTAGAATAAAGCTAAAGAAAAGAAAGTGTTAAGATAATCATGAGAAAATACATTTACAATACTGCATTTATCAAAGAAAATCCATATAAGTGGACTAGTGCAGCTCAAACCCATGTTGTTCAAGGGCCAACTGTGTCTTTTTCCATGGACAGTTACTTTGGGATTCATGTAAAAGCACTTTGCAAAAAGCATCTTCTCTGCTAGAACAGTGAAACCTCTTTACCCCTAAGTATATAAAGCCTCAAAGAAAGTCTCATAAAAGAAGTCACTGCACATATAGTTTGAAAACAACTGTCCATGAAGTGGATGTCACACATATAACTGTATAAACTAACTAGTAGTAACATCGACACTGTCAACATTTTCAGAAACAGCCCAATTTCATCAAATTCCAAACCATCCCGACACTTTCTTATACACCTTACAATTTTTAAAAAACTAAGATATAACTGACATATGACATTGTGTTCATAAGGCATACAATGTGTTGATTTGATACATTTACATATTGCAAATTTACCACAGTAGCATTAGCAACAGCTCAATCACATCAAAATAATCCTATATGTCTTACAATTAAGAGCTCTGCTAAAACTGTAAAGGCAAGAAAAGGAGAATTTTTTAGTGTGTTATTTTAATAAGCCGTAAATCTGACAGCATGATTTCGTGTTACTAGATCTAGATGGAGGAGAGAAGGGAGGAAGGAGGGAGCAACAAATGTCCCAGCTACAGCTTTTTTAAAGAGCTAAATATATTGCAGGATAAATACAGAACCATAAGTAATACTTAAGAAGTAACTTTGACAGCACAGTGATACATTTTTATAACAAATTATTCACGGAGGGAGTCTGACATTCCCAGCCCCCAATACTCCCTTCACCTGCACTGAACAAGCGGTTAGAAAACAAGCTCATTCCTTCATTCTGATCAGCTCTCCTGACAGCTGTGACATTAATTAGAGGTTTGGTCTCACAGGTCTGAGTGCGTATGTGAGTATGTGTGTGACTCTGTGTGTGTGTGTGTGTGTGTGTGTGTGTGTGTGTGAGGGGGAGAGAGAGAGAGAGAGAGAGAGGCGGCCAAGATGAGGAAAACCCTGCAAGGGCATTCACCTGGGATACCCTTCAGAAGGATGCCTACTTCTTTCCTGAGGGCACCACCTCGTCTCTGCTGCCTACAGCTCCGCGGTGTGACAGCAGGCACTGCTACTGCTGCTGGGCTGCTTGCAACTCTAATGTGTTATTTAATTTTGTAACTACTATTAAGATCTCTAAAGCGTTTTGTGATGCGCTGGAATGAAAGATGCTCCATAAAACGAAGTTTATTATTAGTATTATTATAGCTCCCGGGCCTAAAATAAAGCAAAATTATAACCACACAGACTTCAAAGGGAAAAAATTCGGAAGCCACATGCGTCTTAAACACTGCCAAGCGGGGCAGGGGACGGGCGAGGGCGCGGGGAGGGAGACCCCCCACCGCCCAACCCCGCACCCAGCACACCAGCTCCCTCAGCACCATTAACCCTGTCTGGGCGGGACTCCTGGAACCCGGCCGCGGCTCCCCTGGGGTCCGGGGCCCGCACGTCACTCCCCGCGCGGCTTTCCCGTGGTTCTCGCTTTTGCCCCACAGGCTGCGTCCCTCGCGGCCCCGGCTCCCCGCCTAGTTTCTAATTCCTTCGCAGCCGCCTCAGTTTTCTTCCCGTGTCCCACCCGGACTTTCTCCCCCTGGTGCGCCGCCTCCCCTCGCCCCGCCGCCTCTATCCGGGACGAAGCTCGTTCCTCCGCGGTCCCTCAGGTCCGAGTGACTGTCTCCCCGCCACCCTGCTTGCTTCCCCGTCCGGGAGCCGCCAGCGCAGCCCGGGGCTCGCCGCCCCTCGGCCACTTTTCCTCAGCCTGGGGCTCGGCTCTCCTCAGCCCCAGGGTCGCGGTCGCGACCGCGCGCCCTGCCCTCCGCCCGCCCTCCCGCTCGGCCCCCCGGCGCCCCCCCGCCCCCCCCGCCCCCGCGGCCCCGCTCGCCCCTCCGCCCCCTCCCTCCTCAGGCCGGCCCCCGCCTCGCACCCTCCAGCGCCGCTCCCCCCTCAGCCGGGTCTCCCCTCCGCTCCCGCAGCCCCTCAGCCAATCCCCCGCCCGGCGCCGCGCGCGCCGCCGCTCACCCGCGGACTCCCCGGTGTTGATCCAGTCCGGGTTGGCGATGCTGGCGATGGCGAAGATATCGGCGGCCAGAAAGAGGCATCCTGAGATGATGGTCAGTTTATCCATCTCCCCGCCCCGCTCCCCCCCCACCCCCCGAGCCCCGGGCAGGCCGCGGCCTCACGCCTCCCGCCCCATGGGCCGCCGCCGGGGCCCGGAGTCCCCGCGCCGCCGCCTCGCGCCCCCTCGGCCCCCGCGCGCCACTCGCGCCCTCCGCGCGCCCGGGACCAGCAGCCGCGGCGCGGCCCGCACAGCCGGAACCGCCGCCCGCCCCGGAACTGCTCGGCCCGCCCGCCCCTCACCCGGAAGCGAAGCCGCGGCGCTGGCGAGGCCGGGCCGGCCCCCGGCCGCCGTGACCCCGCTCGGCGCTCCCGGCCCCGCCGCCCCTCCCGGGCGCCCCGGGCCCGCCCGCGTTCCGCCGGCCTCTCTCTCCTCGGACTCCCGCCTCGCTGCGCCCGGGGCGAGCCGCCGGGACCCGCCGCCTCTTGGCTTTCTTGCCTATAAGAACCACACCGCCGTCGTCGTTAATGAGTGTTTCGTGACAGGATGCCCCTCGGTCTTTAGCCTTCCGGAAGGGAGCCGGCGGGCGTAGGTCGGGGAGCCTGCCCAGAAGCTCGCGGCCCCGAACGGCCCCCGGCGCCTCCTGGCGGCCTCGCCCCCTTCGGAGCCGTCGGCCCGGGGCTGCCCCCGTTTGGCATATGACTGTCGACACCTAGTGGGATGCCGGCCTGGACCTGCGAGACAAGGTTCCCACTCTCCGAAAGCTTCCGTCCTGGTGGGGAAGAGACCGACACGTTAACGTTTTATCTTTGAAGATCATTTCAGGGCAGCCCCGTGGTTAGCGCCACCTTCGGCCCGGGGCGTGATCCTGGGGTCCCGGGATCGAGTCCCGCGTTGGCACCCGGCTCCCTGCATGGAGCCTGCTCCTCCCTCTGCCTGGGTCTCTGCCTCTGTGTGTGTGTGTCTGTCATGAATAAATAAATAAAATCTTTAAAAAAAAAATCATTTCAGGGACGCCTGGGAGGCTCGGTGGCTGAGCTTCTTTCTGCCTTTGGCTCAGGTCCTGATCCTGGGGTCCTGGGTTCGAGTCCCTCCCTCTGCCTGTGTCTCTCACGAATCAATAAAATCTTGGCGGTGGGGGTGGGGAGATCGGTCCAGGTTTTGCTTTAAGAATTAAATGGGGGGATCCCTGGGTGGCGCAGCGGTTTGGCGCCTGCCTTTGGCCCAGGGCGCGATCCTGGAGACCCGGGATCGAATCCCACGTCGGGCTCCCGGTGCATGGAGCCTGCTTCTCTCTGCCTGTGTCTCTGCCTCTCTTTCTCTCTCTGTGACTATCATAAATAAATAAAAATTAAAAAAAAAAAAAAGAATTAAATGGGGAGGGGATTGGTCTGATGGCAGGGGAGGAGGAGGGCTGCGGTGATAGCTTAGGATGGGCTGGGAAGGCTCACTGAGGTCGCCAGGACCACGAAGACCTGACCTCTGAAGACCTGGGAAAAGCAAGTGCAAAGAGGATTAGGGGAAGGGACAATGAAGAGGTTGGCTTATTCAAGGAACTGTGGGGGTAAATAGCCTGTTTGGCCGGATTGTAGAAGGAAAAGACAGAGAGGTAGACAAGGCCAGCCTTGGCTTTGGGAGCCATACTTAAAAAGTCTGTATTGTGTTGTAAGTGGAAGGGAAAGGGACCAGAGGTTTTCAGCAGGAGACTAACAAGGTCTTATTTCATCTGTGAGGATGGTGTAATTAGTAGGGGGGAGGGGCCACAGGGAAAGCAGGGATACCAGTGAACAGGCAAAATTACAGAAATGCAGCTTTGGCCAGGATGAGAATGGTGACAGTGGAGGAAAATGTACAGCTTTGGATGTTTTGGAGGCAAAGGAAAGGGCTAACTGACAATGGGGGAGGGGATGAAACAAAGAGAGTCCTCAGGAATGTCTCCTGAGGTTCGGGCCTGAGTAACCAGGTTGTTGGGGGATAGGGTTGACCAAGCTGAGGCCTGAGAGGCTTAAACAGAAAACAAACACCACAAAAAAACAAGACCTTGGCATAATTTGTTATGATCAAATACTAATGATTGATCTATCTACAATTTCGCTGTATAGTGGAGGTTTCTTTTTCTCTCATGACTCATTGACCAAATCAGCATTAACCCTACCTTTGGATCCAGCGCTTTCCTGGATAGTCCCCCATGCAGCAAACTGGAGATGGGGCACTCATTTTTCTCTTTAAATGCTGCATAGGTCATCTCTAGAAAGACCTAGAAGAGTGACATCTGTCTCTATTTTCGGAACGCCTGCACGTTCACAGAACTCAGCAAGTTTCAAATTCCACTAAATCCAACAGCCTTGCAAAAACACAGGGAGTTATCAGTGTCACTACACAGATTGGGTAAGGAGGGATTTGATTGCTAGTCTATAGACTTTCCTGTCCAAACATTGGTCTCCTGGGGGGAAGGATTTAAAAAAATATATTCTTACACCATTTAGTGTTCCTCTGCCACAGAAATTGGCAGAAGCTGATTGATATATTCCACGGATTCAGATATGCATATCACATTATTGCAGGAGGGCTTCACTTTTTTTTTTTTTTTTTTTAAGTACTGGAAAAGTTTGATGGAATCACATTCTTAGCTTCTTATCCAGAGTTTCTGTTGCCCAGGAATAGAATAAACTCCAACTACATAGTTCTGAATTATCAAATAATGTCCACTAATGTTGTCTACTACGCAGTTGATGAGAATCCTGAGGTGAAATGTTGAAAGAGTTTGCCTATTCTAACTCCAATGAGTGGAATGATGATCATTTGAATATTGTGTTTAAAAAAGACAAGTATATGGGGCGCCTGGTTGGCTCAGTTGGACAGGTGTCTGACTCTTGATTTCAGCTCAGGTCATGATCTCAGGGTTGTGAGATTGAGCCTGTTTAAGATTCTCTCAGGACACCTGGGTGGCTCAGGTCATGATCCCAGGCGGAGGGTGGATGGTGGGATGGGGGGTGGTGTTTCCTGTGATCAAGTCCTGCATCAGCCTCCCCACAGGAAGCCTGCTTTTCCTTCTGCTTATGTCTCTGCCTCTCTCTGTGTGTCTCTCACGGATTAAAAAAAAAAAAAAAAGATTCTCTCCTCTGCCCTTCCCATCTCCCTCTCTAAAAAAAAATAATAACGTTTTAAGAATAAATAAATAATAAATAAAACAAGTATAAATTTCTCCTTCTACCTGGGCAGTACTTCCCAGTCCCTCCTATCTCTGCCCCTCCACAAAAGGTGGATCTAAGATTAAAGGATAAAAACAAGCAGTATGATGGTATCTAGACTTATGGTGGTGATCATTTCATAATGTATATGAATGTCGAATCACTGTTTTACACCCTAAACTAATATATGTCAACTATACTTAAATTTATAGAAGAAAATAGTGTGAGGTTAAAAAAAGAATATTTTTTACCAGATTAGTGGTGGCATGTTAGACAATAGTTACCGATCCCATTCCTTCTTACCATCCAGGATCAAATATTTTGGGACCAAATACTTTGCTTATGGATTTTCCATTAACCCTGTTTTTAGCCCCACATCTCATTCTTGACTTACAACATACCTGGTGTTTCTAAGTCCTAGGCCTCCCTTAGATCTATAAGACAGAGCAGTTTGCTTCTCCTCTGTATCTCAGTCTAGATTTTAGCAGAGGCAAAGCCTATGGGTTAGGGAGAGGCAGTGTGATGGAACAAAAAGGATACAGAACTGTATTCTAGGGATGCCTGGGTTGCTCAGTGGTTTGAGCATCTGCCTTCAGCTCAGGGCATGCATGATCCTGGGGTCCTGGGATCGAGTCCTACATCAGGCTCCCCTCAGGGAGCCTGCTTTTCCCTCTGTCTATGTCTCTGCCTCTCTCTGTGTCTCTCATCAATAAATAAAATCTTAAAAAAAAAAAAAAAAAGAACTGTATTCTAGTCTGCCCTCCCCTCCCCCCACTGACTTGAACTTGGGAAAATCCTGTCACGTCTCTGGGCCTCTTTCCCTTATCTTACTTAATAGACTCCGAGTCATTGCACGCTGCTCCTGTGATAGAACTTCCCCATCCCCTCACTCACCCCTAAGCAAAGCAGCTACGACTTTTCTATTCAGAGAGAGATGAACTACAAGGATCCTTAAGGCAGAAAATCCTTGGGGACCCAGAAAGCGCCCAGAATGGATCTATACTGGCAGCCTGGAGTCATAAACCAGGCAATCTGTGGCTGTTAAGGGGCTGTGAACACGGTGTGCTTTATCTTGATGGATGGTAGGCCTTGGCCGGGAGAGGCCGAATCCAGATGGGACCTTGGTGCAAGCTGTGGAGGGACCGTGTAATCATTCTTCTCTTTAAGGAGTATCTTTGGCCTGACAAGATAAAGAACATGCCGCCTACCCCCCTACCCCCCTGCCAGAGGGTGAAGTTCACCATACAAGCCAGGAGTGTGGTAGATGGACCATACATGTGCACATGGGGTTTTTGGGATTAGATAAAACAAAAAAAGCTAAATCCAGAGTTTCACAGTTTGTGCCTCTGGCTCACATCTCCTTTCCTCTCACAGACTGGGTTCCACTGGAGCTGACTCAGAGACAAGAGATTATCGATTAGATTAGTGTGCTGAGTGCGCTCAGGAGCAACTCCTGTGGAGGGTGGGAGGTGGGTGGGTGGGCAGCAGGGAAGCCCAGGGAGCAGTCTAGTGGTGGTGCAGTCCCAGAAAGCTTTGGCAGATCCCATGGGAAACTCTGAAGTTGGGATGGCTGTTTGGAGTTGGGCCAAAGGGGCCAAGCCTTTGCATACCTGCATGGACCAGTCATGAGGTGCTAGGAATGGGGCATGACCTGGGGTAAGGCTGCTTTTCAGCCAGGGGCAATTCCTTGAGAGAGCTGAGATCTGCCTACCTTCCCAGCAGCTGGGGACTAGGCCCTTCAGTCTTCAGGGGTACCAGATCATACAGGGCAATGTTGGCCACTGTGCACCATTGTACTCTCAGGTCCACCAGCTTTTCAGTTATGAGAGCAGGACCCTGGTGGGCATCTCTTCCTGTGGGAATCTTAGAAGAGGAAGGGTATTGGAGCAAACTACAGCTCCCACTGCAGCTGCAGCTCATCTTGAGGCCTGACACACTCATCACTTCCCTCCTCTCCTGCCCATCCTAAATTCCTCTCACCTTCTGCTAGCACCTCTGGTAGTCTAGGTGGCTTATGTGGTGGTGGGGGCTCACACCTCCATCCCTAAGGAGTTTGAGCCACTAGTTGTCATGTATTTTCTCAGCCTGTGGCTTCTTTGTCCATTTACTGTCAAAGTAGGGCAAAGGAATACCAAGAGATACACAGGCAGATCATATGGGTGCCCAACCATTTCATTTACTCAGGTGAAGAATGGAAGGCTACTCCTCCTCTACTGAGGATGGGACCCTCATGATTACCTGGACAGCAGAGTCATCCAGCCCCCAAATCCTATCTTAGCATCTGCTCTTTCAGACCATCCCTGGCACTAGCTGCTGCAAGTTGGGGAGGGTTCTCTGGGAGACACTGTTGAGTCACAGGGAGTTTACTGGGATGTACCCTTGGACCCCACACCTGTGAGGGGAGGGAGGGGAAGCAGCACCAGGTCGAGGGAGGTGCTCAGGTGGCAGCACAGCCACAAAAAGACCTCAGTGGACCCCCTCCCCGCTCCAGAGCTCCTGGAGGGATTGCTCCCAGAGCTGGGATTGCTCTCCAGAGTTGCCTGAATTGGATGGAGGGAGGCAGGTTTTCACCCTATGGTGACCAGCCACTGAATGGTAGCTGCCCTGGGAAGGTGTGAGCCTGGGCAAGGAGCTCAGCTAAAAGCAGAGGTGGGGTGGAGGGGCAGGAATCAACCCTTCAGTCCTGCAGGGGATGCTGGGCAGCACAGGACAGCATCCACGACCCTTTGTGTCCTGCAACTGCGCCCATCAGTGTGATCTTGACTCTGCTCCAAGAAGGTTTTTAGCCTGGGATGGAGGGAAGGCAGAAGGACCTGCTGTGTGCCAGGTGCTGATACACTCCCCTCACCAAATCTCTGTTGTGGACTTACTTTAGTCCCACAAACTCTCACCATCCCCCCACTCATAGGAAAGTAGAGGAAAAGGATGCATTTTATGATGGAATTAATTTGGTGTCCCAACAGACACCTCGCCAGACTGTTTGGAGGAGGAAACTGGTGATTGATCACAAGAAGCCACCTGCTGGAGACTCCTGGAGGTTGAGAGTACAAAAGTGGACAGGCTCTGTTCATTTCCCTGTCTCAGCTTCTGCAAAGACAGGATTTATCCAGTGAAAATCTTCCATGGTTTCTTGTCTGGGTAAAGCTACAGAAACAGCCGATGAAACTGGAACCTGCCCATGGTGTGTTTTGCCAGCGTCTGACACTTAATAAATGCTTGATAACTACTTGTTGAAAGCATGAATGCAAGGTACCTACCCTCTCTGTGTCATCAGAGTGGGGATGACAGCAGGACCTACCTCATCACATTGTCTTCTATTTCTTCTAGAATATATTTTTGATCATTTACTAGTTTCCTAAAATTATCCGCTTCATCTGCTTTTTAAAAATTGAGTTCCAAAAGGATAGGGCCCTTGTTTGTCTTGCCTACTGTTGTGTCCCCAGCATCAGTACAAACCACAGAATGGGCTTCCAGTAAATATTTGTCCTGTGAGTGAATGTGTGTGGGGGAGGACAGATTATTTTGGAAAAAAAAGAAGGAAGAATTAATTCCTCTCCTAATCGTGACTCATTTTTTTTTTCGAGCAACCCTTGGCCTTTCCTCATTCAAAACATCCACGAAAACAGTGCAGTTCCAGAAACAGTTGGAACTGTTGATGCAACAATATTTAAAAATACCATTATTGGGAGCGCAGCAGGGGCTTCTGTGCTCTTCTGTGGTCCTCTCGTTATGATCCGCCTCTGCAGACCATTTCGTGTCTTTGCCACATCCTCCTCTGTGCTTTCTCCATCCTTCCCGCCTCAATTGTTTTCCAAGGATGGATGATGGACCCACTGTGAGCCAGGCGCTGGGTTACCTAGGCCCTCCCTCCCCCTGCACAAGTTCTGTTGTTTCTCCACCAAAATGTTCCCTCCGCTTGCTTTCCGGGGTCCACTGAGCCCTTGTGGCCACACGGTCGCCCAACTTCTGCCCCCTGGCGGCCATCCCGAGAGCAGCGCCCGAGGGCTCCCGCCGCCCCGGGGTGCCCCGTGGTCCGCTCCAGCCCGGGCCCGCCGTGCGCCGGCGCCTCGCAGGTTCGAAACAGTTGGGAGTTGGATCCACTCCAGCTTCGGCTCCGGGAGGCCCCCCTGAGCGGCCTGCCCCCCTGGGGCCATGAAGCAGGCCGCCAACAAGAGCTGGAAAGGTAACGGGGCCGTGGGCAGAGGGGGCCGCCCTGGGACAAAGGCTCCATCACTTTGCCTCGCCTGTAAAATGGGCACATCACACGCTTGGCCTGGGAGGCGGCCGCTCTCCATCATCTGTTCACTTTACATACTACTTTACATACAGTAAGAGCCCCCTCCCCATTCTTAGTATAGCTTCGAGTTTTGACAAACGAATACCCACGTTAAACAGCCACCATCATGGCACGATCAAGATGTGGAACGATTCCCCACCCCCCCACCCCCGACCCCGTTCCCCAACCCCCCAATGACTGCGCTGCCCCTTTGCCGCCGGCCCGCACTTCAGAGCCTGACCCCGGTGCCCATCTGCTTCCCGCAGTCTGGCCCTTTGCACGGAGAATGTCATAAAAGTGAAATCCTCAGAGGCTTTTGAGCCTGCCTTCTTTCAGCCTTAGCCCCGGCGTCTTCTGAGACTGGGCTTCCCAGGTTGGTTTATCCCATGCACATTTATTTAACTTGCAAGCTGAGGTTGGAACTCCGACCCTGCCTGGGAGGCCACTTCTCGGCATGTTCAGGAAGGCCAGGCTGGAGAGGGTATGACCGCTCCAAATCGCTCCTATAATCCCGTCAAGTCTCCAAAGGTGGTACCTTCTTTATACGGGGTTCCTTTATTTTCTAGAGAGGCTCTGTGGTTTGGGGGAGAGTGAGGTTGAAGATGAGCAAGAACGCTTGCCTAGAGGGAAGAGCCATGAACCCTCCCCAGACCTCCACACCTGGGGGTGGGGACTGGGGGACCCCTCCCTCAGCAGTGGGGAGGACTCCAGGGGCCCTCAGAGCACCACCTTCAGGTGGATTTGGCGAAGGTTCTCGCCAAGTAGCAGTTTGTCACTTGGCCTTAAGGAAAGGTGTGCTGAAAATGAATGTCCCCCAGAAGTTTCCTGTGTTCTGAAAATGAGTCTTCTGAGAAGCTTCCTCTTGGGAAAATAACTTGTTTTACACCACCCCACAGTCCTTGAAACTTTCCTTGTGACAATTGGATCTGTAGAAAACATGTTTTGACACCCCTCCACCACCACCCATTGTCCCAGATTTTCCTGCCAAATGATCTTTTCCTACTATTTCCACCGTCATTGCCATGGCATGCTTGGGTGATTACAGCAACACTGATTTCCCACTTCCACACTGGACCCCACAATCCATGCTCTACACAGAAGCCAGAGGGTGGGTTTTTGTTTTGGTTTGGTTTTAAGAAAATGCAAATCTTACTGTGTCCTGCTCAAATTGCTCCTAAGCTTTTCCAGTGAGGTAAGCCAATGAAGCAGCCCAGGTTGGCTCTGCCTTTGCTCCTAATGCCTCCATCACAAGTCTCTATGTTCTTTCTTGTCCCAGAGCCTTGATCCCATGTGATCCCTCCCACCCTCCTTTGTCTAAACATTTCCTGTTGGTCTTTTGGACCTCAATTCAAATTTGACTACCTTCCCTACCGGATACCTGGTCCTTGTGTCAGCTCCCCTCAGAGCTCTCTGTACTTCCTAGCATGTGTTACAGTTGGTTACTCAACATACATTTACATGACTGATGCCTTTCTGTCTCTTCCACGAAGCTGGAAGATCCATAGGGCAAGAAACTGCTCTTTCCTAGCACACTGCCTCCTTCAAAAAAAAATCATCAAGTGGACAATTGATAACGGACAGTGATTAAGCACTCGGCAGGTGCTAGGCGCTGTGCAAAGCCCTTGAGTGGTCTCGTTTACACTCCCAACAAGCCTGCAAGCTAGACACGTGTTGTCTTCACTTTACTGATGGGGAGACTGAGGAATAGAGAGGTTGAGGAACAGCCCCAGGCGTCTGGCTTTAGGATCCCCGTGGTAACTGTCATGCTGTCGTCTAAGTGACTGGAATGAAATGTCTCCCTCTTTTTTATTAGACAAACAAATCGACTTCAAGGTCAAGTCATCTGTACACAACTTGAGCAAAACTCAGCAGACCAAACTCACCGTTGGGAACCTGGGCCTGGGCCTGATCATCATCCAACATGGACCCTACCTCCAGATCACCCACCTCATCAGGAAGGGGGCTGCGGCCAGGGACGGAAAACTCAAGCCAGGTGACTGTGGTCTCCCCTGCCTCCCTCCTCTGCCTTTGAGGAGGCTCCAGTTAACAGGTTTCCATATAACCGTAACAGTGATGCTGATGTTGTTTGGCAGCTGATTTCTGTGGGCCAGCCAGTTGCTATCACTTCATTGGCTCTTGCTGTTGTGCGTTTTTATTCATTGAATGCTTACAAGAAGTCTCTAGGTAGGAGCCTTTATCATCCCCCTTTCACGGGGAACAAAACTGAGGCTCAGCGCGATTGAATTCTTGCCCAGGTTCACCCCACATGCAGAGGCACAGTGGCGCTCCAGAGTTTGAGGCTCTCTGTGGAGAAACCCTTCTTTCAAAGGCAGTATCGTTCATTGTTACCATTCAGATGCATTAATTCAGAATTATTCAGACCCTCCTGACAATCCCTGAGCTAGGTTCTGCAGTAAACCACCTTATAGATAACGAATTAGGTATTAATAACTTGCCCATGGTCACACCAGGGATCAGGGGCTGGACCCTCTCTGTTAGACTTCGGAGCCCAAGGGCTTTATCCATACCTCTCTGTTTCTCTTGTCGTTGATGAATTTTCCATTCAGCGTAAGACATGTTTTCTGGTGTCTGCTCCAGTTTAGCAAGTCAGGGAGACGCAATGGGCTGGAAGGGTGCTAAGAGGGAAGAACCATCCAGTTTCAGTTGGGCCTGAATTCATGCCCAGGCTCTGCCACTTTGTAGTTCTGTGACCTTGGGCAAAGTCATGTAATCTTCCAGGTGTATCCTAAATCTCTAATTTAGGATAATACCACCTTCATCAGAGGGGACAAGGATTTGGAGAGATAATCTTTATGAAAGTGCTTTGAAAACTACAGTTCTCTGGGAATACTGGCAATCATTTCTCTGAGGCTGTTCGAGTTTCCAGACTTGTGTCTTTTTTTTTTTTTTTTAAATAAAAAATGATTGTGGTACAGGAGCCCCAGTGGATTAAGCCGCTGGTTTGTAACTCTTGTTACCTATTAGAATCATCTGGGAGTTTATAAAACTGAGATGCTTAATACCCATCTCCCCAGAGGTTCTGATCCAATTGATCCGGGGCCAGGGATGGTTTCAAAGCCCCTCCGGTGATTCTAAGTGCAGGTCAGGTTAGAAGCAGTGGATTAAAGATGAAAATAATTAAATGATGCCATTATGAAAGTTTACCTCACCTTAAAATCCAAAACATTTTTCTCCAAATGTCACTACCTGGTGCCGGGGCACGAAGTGCCAGAAAGAGAGTTCTGGACTTTCCAGACCAAAAAAAGTCCAGGAGAGGTTGTGTCAGCTTTTCTGCTTGTTCTCCTCAGCTTTTCTGGGGTCAGGCGACAGATGCTAGTTGATAGCCAGAGCGCACACTGGCTGGACTGAGACAGGAGAGTGTATTTACGCACAAGAAGCAGGCAGGACCTCATGGTGCGGTCATGGGCTCTGTGAGGTCAGAGGCAGTCTTTAATTCGTCTTTTAAAGCCAGGACTTAACCTACAGTGCTTGCACAGTTGCTATGTCTGCTTAATAAACAAATAATAAGTATTTGTCGCAGCCATTGTGCAAGGAGTTTCCGCACCTATGA
Organism: Canis aureus; assembly: GCF_053574225.1. Classification (NCBI taxonomy): domain Eukaryota; kingdom Metazoa; phylum Chordata; class Mammalia; order Carnivora; family Canidae; genus Canis; species Canis aureus. The sequence continues at coordinate 54,206,328 of NC_135618.1, read as the reverse complement.
TCTCATTCAATCTTTGCACCACTCCTGGAAGGGAGGTAAACTGAGCCAGAGGGTTAGAGAGATGAAGGAACAGGGTTGACACACAGAGCTGGGACTCAAGTCCATGGCCCCTGACTGGAAGTAAAATTTCAGTACCAGAGAGTCCAGAGTCCCAAATCTCTTCAGGATAGGTCAATCACTTCTCTTCAGGGGCTTGGTTTCAAAGACCCGAATTCAGTGCTTTTGACATTGATGGAGAATTTCAGAGGTGACAGTCCCACAAGCCTGACATTTCTTTGACCCTATGACCTCCCGTTCCCATTATTTGTTATTCAGGTGCTTCACATTTTTCTTTTCTGGTGTTTCAAAATAGGGTTTCAACTTGATTTCCTAGTTTAGTGTTAGTGTATTCTAGCTAAACTTTAAATTCCTTTTGCCCAGTATGGCTTTAAACAGCCCCTGGGGGGCGCCTGGGTGTCTCACAGTCAGTTGAGCATCTGCCTTGGGCTCAGGTTGTGATCCCGGGGTCCTGGGATCGAGTCCTACATCAGGCTCCCCAAAGGGAGCCTGCTTCTCCCTCTGCCTATGTCTCTGCCTCTCTGTCTGGGTCTCTCATGAATAAATAAATCTTTAAAAAAAAAACAGACTCTGACACCTAGAATCTTAAGAAATTATTATAGCTTTGAAGGCAAACACAGGTCGCGCACTGGCCACATTCAGTAAGTGTTTCCTGAATGCCTACAGTGTGCAGGGGTCCTGCGAGGCACAGAGGTATACAGGTGAGCCAAACAGATATGGTCTCTAACCACAGGGAGCTTATGGAACTCACAGCCTCATCGGGAGAGATGAAGAAGAAACAAAATCTATTTTTTGGTAGTGGATTGGCTTCCACAAATTTGATTTAATATAGGTAATGGAGACAATGTTTGTAATAATGTAGTTCCTAAAGCCCATTAAAAGAGGAAAAATAAAGTGTAATGAGGTTGGTGTTCATAAATAGCAGATTGGCATTTCTTTATGAAGGGCAATGTTAATATCTATTGCCGGAGTAATCACATTCATACAATGACATGTTTGGTTTACAGCCAGGATGGTCAGGGAATGAAGCTGTTTATTTTCTGCCCTCTTGATAAAAAAACACCCTTTAACAATGTAATTAAGCAGAATGCCAAACCATAGCTTTTAGCTATAAACACCCCTTTTAACATTAGGCACGTAAGCTCATCCAGTGAGGGGTTTTTGTTGTTGTTGGTTGTGTTTTTTTTTTTTTTTTTTTTTTTTGCCATTGTAATTAACCTCCATAGGATGAACAGCTATTTCAGACTGCACACTCCGCAGGTAGCTGGGAGAAGCTGGTTTCATTTTGAAGTTAGCTGCAGATACTTGGCTGGTTTTACCCTCTTACTTTCTAAGACCCAAGCAGGTTTTCTCCACTCTTCTAAGTATTCATTTTCTTTACTACTTTGAAACTGAAGTTTCTGATAGGATCTAGCACTATGGGAGTTTGTCCTTGGCATTCCCTGGAGGCTTCCTCTGAGATTAGCATAATTCTCAACTACACCACAGTGGGGTGTGGTATCAGAGAAGGTACTTCATCCTCTTTTCTCCTTGGAGGTTAGGCTTCAGCTCTCTTGGAATGGGGGTGTTTGAGGGGGCCCTGGCTTCCCTGGAGCAGAGAGATGAACACGCCCTTTGGGACTTCATTGGAGTCCCTTCATCCAGTGTTAGCTGTAAAGCCTCCATCACCATTTGGCAGGCTGTTAGTTCTAGTGAGATCTAGCTAAGACTTTACCCAATGTGAGCCCTTAAAAAGTAGTTTCTTTGTATTCCTTCCTCTCTTGCTGCACGTCCTTGTAGTCAGGATTATTTGGTGCCAGCAATAGAAAACAGTTTTTATTAAGGCACTGAATTTAGAAGACTCAGTCTGACAGAACTGCTAGAAAGGCTGGAGAACCAGGCTTGGAAAATGATGAGAACAAAGGACCACGCATAACCAACCCTGGAAGCCGGGTTGCTCCTGTCATCCCTCTTCATCGCCTTGCCTGCTTGGGGTTCAGGGACCCAGGTGGGAGTGTCCAGTGCCTGGATCTCTTTACATGTCCCTGCTGTGCCTGCTGGCGGTAGGGAGGTGGGCACAAATGAGTATCATCCACTTTGGGGGTCCAGGGGCTTGCCGTCAAGGTGTGGTTTCCATCACACTTGCAGGGGTTTCAGAAGCTCCATACTTGACCATCACACTTCTCTCCAGGTCCAGTAATGCCCCAGACTGGGCCCCCTAGCTGTCAAATCCCTTTAACCAACATACTCTCTGTGTAGGCATCCTAAGCTTAATTATTATTATTATTTTTTCGTAAGCTTAATTAAAGCATGCTGAATGTCCAGTGTTTTTCATGCAGAATTATTTGCTCAACTAATACTGTGCAAGATAGAAAATTAAAATCAAAGTCTTGAATCTTAATACCAGAGGAGGACACTGGAAATTGCCAGGCAGGTAGAATAAAAACTAGGTCATTTATTCGCTTAGTGTGTTTTTTTTTCTTTGATAGCTATTCATTTTACCTGAAACAAACACATTTTTAGAATCTTAAAGGATGGTTCAGATTATAATTTTTTTTTAAAGATTCTATTTATTCATGAGAGACACACAGAGAGAGGCAGAAACATAGGCAGAGGGAGAAGCAGGATCCCTGCTGGGAGCCTGACACAGGACTCGTCCCAGGACCCCAGGATCCTGCCCTGAGCCGAAGGCAGATGCTCAAGCACTGAGCTACCCAGGTCCCTGGTTATAAATGTTTTTTAGCCTCTGTCACACCAAGGACCAAAGAAATTCATTAAAAACATGATATAATATTTACCGTTACACTGTTATTAAGAAACATCTTGCGTGCATTCTCCATTATGCAAAGGACACCCATGTCACTGAGATGACTTTTATTTTTATTTTTTAAAGATTTTATTTATTTATTCGTGAGACACACAGAGAGAGAGGCAGAGACATAGGCAGAGGGAGAAGCAGGCTTCATGTAGGGAGCCCGATGTGGGACTTGATCATGGCCTGAGCCGAAGGCAGATGCTCAACCACTGAGCCACCCAGGTGTCCTGATCATTTTTATTAAATAAAGGCTGAAGCCTGGTTTGGGTTCATAATGAACCAACAATATGAAGCCTTAAGATGAAACAATTCACAGTAAAGCCAAAAGTGGTATGAACCAACTGACCCATTATCTTAATTTTACTGATAATTTTCTCCCTCTTTAGGTGATGTTCTGATTAGTGTTGGCCATGCCAATGTGTTAGGATATACTCTTCGAGAATTTTTAAAACTTTTGCAACACATCACCATAGGCACAGTGCTACAAATCAAGATTTACCGATATTTTATCGACATACCCCCAGAATGGAAAGAAATCTATGATTTAATCCCTGAGACCAAATTCCCAGTAACACGGTAAGTAGTTTATCTTAGGAAATCTTTTGTTATGCTAGTACCCCGGGGTCTGTGAAGCACTGGGTGGGTCTTGGTTTCATGTGAGAATGATCAGTTGGCCCAGGGGAGAAGGGATAGGTGAAACCAGCACAATAATTTGGTGGGTTCTAAATCCCTCTGGAAAAGTACACTCTACAGGACCTAATGTGAGGCAGATTAATGAAAGTGAGAGCCTTGAACCTGGAGCTATAAAAAAGAGAACCATTCAGGGGAGGAGCTCTGCCTCCGAAATCTACCTGCAATGTGTCCCCTTGTCCAGAGTCAGCTTTAAACACCTGCTGTGAATCCCACTCCTTCATTTGTCTCCCACACATTCAACTTTTTTCTAGCTAGAGTCTTCTCGATAACATGTAAGCCTTTTTTAGGCTTCTGCCACCTTCACAAGCCCCACCTTGACTCGGCTGCCCTCTTCCTGCCCCCCTAGGACAGGAAGACACAGTCCTGTTTGTTTGACTTCAGACATGTGGAAAGAACTGTAGCAGACGTGGGCCATTTCCCCAGATGATTTCCCAGGTGCTCTGCCCCCTACCACCTCTGTGTAGGCCTCTTAGCAGGGCCACTCATAGCCCTCATATTCCTGATTCCAGTGGATCCTTCTCAAGTCTTCATTGTACTTGGCTCCCGAGCAGCATTTGACACTGTACAACTCCCACCCCCCCTCTCCTGTTGAAACACCATTTTCCCAAGGCTTCTGCCTTAGGAGTTCCCCAGGGCTGAATCTTTGGCTCCCTTCTCTCAATCTTCTGGGCGATCCCTCACTGAGGCCTGTGGTTTCTATCACTCTCCAAATATGAGTGATTTTCAGTTTGTATGATCTTCAAACCTTGTACACTTAAACCCTTCATCTTCCACTTGATAGCTCCATTTGGGTGCAACACAAATCCCTCACACTCATTATGCCAAAAAATCAAAGCCAGCTCACTGCTGATCTCCCAGTGGTCCTATCTTACTGGAGGAGCATTTGCCTTGTTGAACAAGTCAGAAATTTAGGATTGTGCTAGATTTCTCCATCTCCCTTGTTTCCACCCAAAATAATCACAAAGACTTGTCATTTTACCTTCTAGTTGTCTCTCACATTTGTCCATTATCTCTCTGGCCACTACCATCACCCCAGTCAGGGCCACCATTTGGTTTCTACCATCTACTCCTGTCCTCTCTTCATTCTCTACACAGAACAATTCTTTTACAATGCAAATCTGATTGACGTGTTCCTGATTAAAATATTTTATCCAAGAGGCTTTCCTAAATTAGTGTTAAAACACTGTCTGGTCCACCCATCATATGCTTTCAAAGTAACCTGTGTATCTCCTTCACAGCATTTATCCTAATTTCAGTGAAGTAATCTGTATAATCCATTGTTTACTATGTTGCCCTGGGAGAAAGTAGACTGTAAGGCAAGGACTAAGTGTGTGGTTATGCTAAATTTGCCACAGGACTTTCACATGGTTTCCCTTATTCAGAATGAATGAAAAAATCTGGATTTGAAGCTCAGGCTAATCACTTGAGAGCATATTTATCTGGAGCTCAGGTGTACCAGAGACTCTTCTGAGGATGAGATGTGTGAGGAAGTTCTCTTGAATATGAGATCATTTTCCTTTAATGATGAGTTCGGTGCTCTGATGCCAAGAGTGGTCCTTAATAATTTGACAGGATTTCTGAGCACTAGTCACTACAGCTGTGTATCTTTGGTTATTGGGATGGGCTCAAGGAAATCTGGCTAGGGACTTTACTAAGGACTAAAAAAAAAAAAAAGGCCCACATTGCATAGATGTTACTTCAGATATTCCAACTTGTGGTCCAAGGGGCTGATATGGCCAACAGATGTGCTTTGCTAGTCTCCCAGAGCATTTTAAAAAGCCAGAATAGCAGTGACTTGTATAGAGAAAGGCAGATCCGTGGGGGCTTTTCCAGGGGCCAATGTTCTTATTTCTCAACCTGGGGATGTGGCTACCAAAGTGTTTATATATTTTTTCATTAAACTATTTATATATTGTTCTGTATATTTCAAACGTTTTAAAATGAAAAATATTTGAATTAGTTGCCAAATTTACACATCTAAGATTTCACGGAAAGAATCTGCTTCTCTGGTTTCTCCCGAAAAATCAGAAGATGGGCTTGCATCCCTACATGGTGATAGTGGGCTAGAGCTGTCCCCTTAGAACAGGCACAGACTGGGGACAAGGTTTTCCCCCAATAACCAAACCACTCATGATTTAGCTAAAAATTATTAATGATAACATTGCTTACAATGTGGTAGACCCTGCTTCCAAGCATTATACCACTTAATCCTCAGGCTAATGCTTTTTATTATCCTGATTATAGATAGGAAAACCAAAGCCAAGAGAGGTGCATGTAAACTTGACAGAGGTCACAGGGCTAAGTGCGGCTAGGCCTGTCTCTAGAACAGCAATGTTCAAAAAGAACTGTGATGGTGTCAATGTTCTCTATTTGATCTGTCGCATGTGGTAGCCACTCCCAAGCACCTGTAATGTGAGGAATTGCAACTGAGGAATTTTAAATTTTATTCAAGTTTAACCATTTAAATTCAGCAGCACAGCTGGAGGACCCTGTGCTGGAGAGTGCAGCTCTCAGGCCTGAGTTGTTAATCATTTGTTTATAGAATGAATGTTTCTTAGCAGTTGTTCAGAGTCTGAGATTCAAAATACTAAAATCTAAGAACGGCAGACTGACCAATCAAAAGCAAAGAAGAAACAGAATAGCACAACTCAAGAATGAGGCTAAAGCCCAGACTTAGGACCAATACCAAACACTTTCTGACTCCCTTAATTAAACAAAGCATTTTATATCTAAGGCACTTTGGTAATTTATAGGGATGGGGCAGGGAAGGAGCAAAAAGGGAAAGAGAAGGCTTATTACACAAAGCTGGTATGACCTTTTTCAGAAGCAAATGGCACTGTGAACATTGGAGAATATTGCACATAATAATCTGGACAGGCCTAGTGGTATATAAACTGTTTCCAACCAACTCTGACCTCTGCTGGCTTGTGGCTTTATAATCTTACTTCAGTTGAAAAAGAACATAGCTCTACTACTTGTTCCTTATAGTTACCTAATACAGAGTTAACAAAGGATATTCTTTGCAGTCTGGAAAAAAAAGTAACTTGGATTTTTTTTTTCCCATTCTTGTGCTGTTCAGGAAGTCCTGTGCATGTTTGAAAGCAAACTGTTCTAGTCCTGAGAAAATCCACATTTTAAGACTAGTGGCTCTCAGTGAAAATGACTCAGTTACTAATTGTTACCAGAAGAGATAAGCTTTAGGAAAACCTGTTCCAATTCTTGGAAGCAAATAGAACAGTCAGAACTGCAAGAATATTAGTGATAACGCAAGCCAGTCTGAAAGGCTGGTGAGGGGGATTGTGGGGGAAGAAAACGATTTCCTATTTCCCTGTAGCAGGACAGATGTCCCAGAGGGCCATAATCACAAAGACCAGGATGAGGGGGAGCAGGAAACAGCACTTTGTTCAGGCTCAGGAACTGCAGGCATTAGAAAGGTCATGCACTGCCCAAGTTTCAACAATCAAGAAAGCCAGTAGCTGGAGATATGAGGGTGGTCTGGCTTGCCAGGCAGGCGTCCCCTTCCTTCCTCATTGCTCATGCGCATCCCTTCTGAAGCTGTGTACTTGGTCAGAGAGGACAATTGTTCTTTCATCAAGGGTGTACAATTAGCTGTGCTCCTCTGTTGGAACCTCCAAATGAGCTCTCAAGAAAACCAACAGTTGGGGCAAGTTATATGGGCAGCCCCGGTGACATGGGTTTGGCGCCGCCTGCAGCCTGGGGTGTGATCCTGGGGACCCGGGATCGAGTCCCACATCGGGCTCCCTGCATGGAGCCTGCTTCTCCCTCTGCCTGTGTCTCTGCCTCTTTCTCTCTGTGTCTATGAATAAATAAATAAAATCTTTAAAAAAAATAATAAAAAATCTTTAAAAACATTTGGTCAGCAACAGAGAAGTGGAATAGTGAATGAGACACATCTGGGTGCAGAGGGTGTTGTATAAATCTGTTTGTAAACCCCAGAGAGAGGCAAATGATGATGCTTAGGGGAAAAAAGAAGACTCAAAGATTTCTCAATAACTAGTGTGTTGAAGATCTTAGAGGCCCATTGGTTTCTGAATACTCTGGAAATGGGTAATATCCTGTTATTGCTGACTCAATGTAACCCATAAGAGAGCTCTGTGGAGGAGATGGCCAGGTTGACCTGTCCTTCTGGAGGGAAATTAACCTACACTTTAAGGCCTGCTAATATTCTGGTCAGTAGTCTGGCTTAAGTCAGTACAAAGCAATATAAAATAAGTTACTTAAGGCAGAATTTGATTTACACTTAGGAATGGAAACAAATGTAAAGGTATCTTTAAAGAGAAAAATGTCAACAACACAGAAAGTGCTAAAGCTAACTTATATCCTTTCTTTTAAGAACCAAAGCCACTTATAAGACATCTTGTTAGGGGATAATGAATGTTTAGACAATTAAAAATCCATTTCTTTCACTATTTTTTTCATTTTAGCACAACAACGAAAACTAAGCAGTCAAAAGATGACTCCTTCACAAGCAGTGATGAAAATGAAGATGTAGTTTCAGATAAAAAACTGAAGTATTATAAATATTCACAGTCCACTGGGCACCAGTCTGCAAGGAGACCAGTGTCTATCTCCAAAGAATGGCATGGATATAAAAAGAAGAACCATACCATTAGTGTAGGAAAAGACATTAACTGTGATGTGATGATTCACAGAGATCTTAAGAAAGTGAGAGCCCCTTCTCCATACTGGACAATGGTGAAGCGAGACAATGAAAGTTCCTCCTCCTCCACAGCCTCCTCCACCTCAGATGCATTTTGGCTGGAAGACTATGCCCACGTTGAAAAGGGCAAGGGTCAACCTGTATTGAAAGTTGCTTAGGAGCAGTTTGTAAATTGGTGATCTTGAAAACACCCAATTTTTGTGCATTGCTATGTACAGGTTTGCTATACTTAACAGGAATATGTGCAGACTTACCACTTCTTTCACAAGTGCATTGTAATGCCTTCAGAGACCTTCTTCAATGATATCCAAACACTTCCCTTGGGTCGGACAGGCCTCACTGCCTTTTCTCAAAATAGCAACATCATTCACATCATTAACACACTCCCTTTGGAGAAGAATGTTTCATCTTTTACAAATGTAGCAGAAGAGTACAGGACCAGAATGTCTAAACATAGAATTTCACTTTTTAAGGTAAGTATCACATTTTTATTTAGATATTTAGTTGCTCTTGTTTTGCAAACTTCAAATGCCCTACTTATAATAAGTGATGCATTTTCTGGCTAGTTGTTCATGTAATAATTTTTCCCCCTTAGCCCTAAGAAACAGAATAGAAACAGACAAGGGAGAGGGAGAAGATAAGGAGAAAGACAAAACTCTGTCACACAGTGAAGATAAAACTGACATAAAATAAGGCAGTGGAAATATAGAATATGATTAATAGGGAATTTATATTCTTCAGAAATAACTCTATTGTGAAAAAGACAGAAAGGGGGTAAAACCCAGACTACTTAATAGTTCTGATCCAAAAGGATAGATTTTAAAAGGATAATTATTGATGGCTTATCTTTAAAAGCCATCAATATTATCTTGATTTTAATAGTTTCTGATGTTTCTGGGCTCTGTTGTTATACTCCTGTTCTGTTATAGCATCTAAGACAAAGATCTCAGCATATAATAAATACTTTATTAGCCAATTGCAAAGATGCAAGAAAAACATTTAAACAGAATGTTTTATTGACTTTAAGTCAGTTGGGAACAAAAACCTGTATTTATGTTCTAAGACATTTCATCTCATTGGGGAAAAAAAGATAAATGTTATATTAGAGATTTTTGACTTTCATGTGTTTTCTGCTCTGGGTTGAGAAAACGTTCAGCTCTTCCCTGAAAGATGTGTTTCAGTATTACAACTCATCAACAAAAGGTGTATGGCCCAAATTTCCACTTGCTGCCATGGACTTCCGGCCAGAAACAAACTTCTTTGCAGCCTTTAAATAAAAAAAAGAAAAAAAAAGAAAAATGAATGGAGATAAGAGGATGTATTATCTAGTAGACAAACTTATTTTTCTGTTATTTCAAGAGTGTATGGGCAGGGCATCCTGAACTAGCAATTCTGGACTAAGCTCTTGTGAGGGTCAGTGCGTTATTCTAATTTGTGACATTGTAAGAAAACAAAGCTTAGCTGTTCCTTTGAATGTTCCCTCCTATGTGTGACTGAGAAAGTGTGGTGCTCCAGATATGAGGAGAGCTATTAAAAAGGGGAAAGGGAAAATCTCACTGATGTTGCAAAATAGGGCGGGCAGAGTTGGCCTCAGGCCGGGCAGTACTTTCCTGTTCTGTATTACCATGGCAAATAGTCTTGAGTTAATAAAAATACACCGTTAACATAAAAGTTACTGTGTTCTTTATGCCACTATTTCAAGTATAGAGGCTGGTTGTTTAGGTTGGATGTACTGCCACAAGTAGCAGCCCCTACATTATCTCAGTTTTTTCATGGGGAGACGGTGGGGTAGTGGCAGCCAGGGCTGGGACTCACATGATGATCATATACAAGAGGAAGAGAACCATTTGGAAGAGTATGAAAATGATGAACTTAGGGGCCAAGTGAAATCAAGTCAAGGTTGCTACCTTAAAATAACCTGTTTCTTTTTTCTATCCCCGCTGCCCCTACATAAGGTAGAGCTGTTCATGAGAAGATGGCTGAGACCTCTAACAACGCCAAAGGAGTCGACATTTTTAATATAGGAAGAAACTGGGAAAACCCACTGATTTTGGATTTATTCTGTAGTTTACATATTTGTTAGGCACCGTAAAGAATACAAAAAGGTATAAGACGTAGTCCTTGCCCTCAAACAACTCAATCTCATAATTATATATGTGAAAAAAAATACAGCAATAGCAGGAGAATGTCTTCGGTTGAGAAGACAAATGGAAATCTTGAGATGCTGGATGGTGCAGGACTGGCATAATAAAGTTCATTTCTTGGGAAGGAGAAAAAAACGCCAAATTCAACTATTAGGTTGAATCACATGAAATGGCCAATATTCAACTCTTCCTGACCTCTAAGAATTTTAAATGGTTTACTCTGGTACTTTTAGTTGAATGAGGAAGACACACACCCTGAGTTGACAAGGAAGCCATCTATGGAAGTGATGGTAATGAGCCCTCCCGCCTCTGAGCCAGGCAGAGAGGCACCAAACAGTAGGATATATGGCCCAAAGGAGCTTATGCATTCCTTCCAAAATTGGATCATTTAGGTCAAATTATTTGATGTTAAATCATAAGTTTTCATTTGCTTACATTTACGATATCAGCGTCAGCTACGGAATCAATCTGCTGAAGGACCGTGGCTGGGGGCGTGTACGATCCAGCAACCAGCGCCTGGGACCCGACTTCATCCAGGAACCCCTCAGAAGACTCCACTGACATTAGGTAGGCAGCTTTCAGCTTGTTCCTGTTCAGTAAAAGGTATGTAACTAAGGCAAAAGCCAGTTTTAATAAGAGCAAGGAAATTTTAAAGTATGTTCTCAAACTCAAACCAAATAAAATATGTTCTCGAACTCAAAGATGTTTTCATAAATACACAGATTAATAGATTTGAAATCTTCCAGGCCTAAAGCCCTCCCTTCTGTGTCTTCAGTTAATCAATCATGTTATTATTTGATTATTTAGAAAGCTGTCAATATAAGATTATACTGGAAACCCAACAGACTGCCTTTTGATTTTACACTAGAACTTAGACTTTAATTTTTATTTCTTTAAAGACTATTTTAATGCGAAGTTTTGATTAATGAAGTAAACTCTTGCCTCATAATACTTTTCTGGTGATGATTTTAGGCATTTCTATTAAGCAGACTATCTATGTGGGGTCTTAAGGCACTGTTCACTTGTAGAATATTAATATTGTGTGCTGATTCTCAATCTACCTGCATCCCCCGAGGCCCACTGCTACACTGAGATTTGTCTCAGTGAGGATGGGGCGTGATTGAGAAGGCAAGTGGGGAAGGACAGTAGAGGTCTTACGGTCTTTGCTGCTTAAATATGAGCACAAAGCATGAATTTGAAATAAAAATCCAATTCATAATTCTCTCAGAAACTGGTGTTCAGAAAGGCACTCAAGTAACTTAATAAACTTCCCTCGTCTGGAACTCTGTAGCAAGACTTCCATTTACACATAAGCAAAATTTAATGCAGCAGTTTTACCACATTGTCAGCTTAATTAAAATAAGACTTAACCTCTTTTTTTTTTCTACCCAAGAGAGGCCGCGGGGCAGAGGGAGGAGAGAATCTCCAGTAGGCCCCACGCCCAGTGAGGAGTCCAATGCAGGGTTTGATCTCACGACACTGAGATCATGACCTGAGGTGAAACCAAGAGTTGGACGCTTAACAGACTAAGCACCCCCAGGGGCCCCAAAGATTTTACCTCTTCACTCTAGGTGACAATCTGATCACCAGAGGGGCGGTGGGTGGGGGTGAAACAGGTGATGGGGATTAAGGAGTGCACCTGCTGTGATGAGCACAGGATGACCTATGGAGGTGTTGAATCACTATACTGTACACCTGAAACTAACATAACACTGTATGTTAACTAACTGGAGTTTAAATAGAAACTTAAAATATTTCTTTACCTACCATAAACTTTACCAAGAGATTATCAGTTTGTTCCTTCAGCAATGACACCTTACTTTCTTTCCTTTCCTATAGGAAGACTCATAAGAACCTTACAAGAAAAAGTATCAACCCCATCAAAACGGCAGAAAAGAAACATATCTTGATATTAGTAGCTGAAATTCCATTTTCTACATGTTGCCATACCTTATAAAAACTACACTAAGCTACGCTTAAGGAAATACATTTTCTTAAATAAATTAGAATTGAAACCAATTTTTAAGTAAATCTAGGGTTTCAATTTATTCTCACTGTGTTTTGTTTCTGGTGCAATCATGAAGAACAGCATCCTATTAACCAACCTTGGTCCCATGTACATAATATTTAATAAACTACTGTGCTTATTTAAGAGATGCAATTTTTTTAGTGTGTTCAGTCTAACAGAAGTAATAATGCTAATGGGAACAGAAATGACCAATAAGTTGTCCCCTCTTGGGTAGTAATCTGCTCTGTCATACTTCCTTTGTGGACAATACTAAAGGGGATCATGAAGATAGTCTGAGTTTCATGATTCACATTTTGAACTGTCCTAAATGGATGAAGTCAAGTTTAAGTGTTTTAAACTGACATATGAAAAGGCAAGCTTGGTCCAAAGTATGCCTCTTTTGTTAGAGAAACTCCCCAAACTAACCGAGTGAGGTTTTGCTGGCACTCCCAGTTGCTGGAATTCCCATAGTGGGAATTTTAAAATCATCAAATAGGAGACAGATATTTCAATCTTTTAATCAGACACAGTGATCATCCTTTGTCCATAGTGAATACCTTCCAAGACCCACAGTGGATGCGTGAAGCCATGCTTAGTACCAAGCCCTATATGTACTATGTTTCTCCTACATACATACCTATATTTAACTTAGGCACAGGGGAAGATTAACAATAACTATTAATAAAACAGAACAATTTTAACAATATAATAAAAGTTATGTGAATATGGTCTATCTCTCTCATTTAAAAATATCTTATTGTCCTGTACTTACCTTTCTTCTTGTGATGTATGAGATGACCAAATGCCTATGTGATGAGATGAAGTGAGATGAGGGACATAGATGTGCTGTGACATAGTGTTCAGCTACTAGTGACCTGACAATAAGTCAGGAGGAGGATCACCTGCTTTCAGACCATGGTTGATTGCAGGTAACTGTGGAAAGCGAAACCATGGATAAGGGAGGACTACTGTATCTTTTTTGGGTCTATCAAATCAGTAAAGAGGTAAAAAAAAAAAAAAAAAAAAAAAAATTGCCAATGGTTATGGCACAACAGGTACTCTCATATACTGGTGGTGTGATTATAAACTGGTACAACCTTTTTATGTTGGGACTTTGAAATACAAAAATAAAAATATTATACACACACACACATATATTTGAACAGACTTTCATTATAATATTTATAATTCTTGACCCAGTTGGGAATATATACCAAGAATGTGGTATGAAATACAAAAATGTTTTAAAGCCAAAAATATCTTTTACAGTAGGAAATGTCCAACAAGTATATTTTGATACACCTATTGATATTGTTTATGACACATTTTTAGTAATCTGAATAAATGGAAACATTATGATGTTAAAAAAAGAGGAATCATTGGTAAGGAATGAAAGATCGTTTTTGACTTATTTCCAAATTTCAAATTTCTACCATAAACATGCTTATATACTTATAGGATATAAATATATATAATAATAGTAACAATTATGTTTAGAAAGCATAAAATGGTCAAGAAAATAAGCAAAATGTTGAAAATTATATCTCTAGGTGGTATAAGATGTGGGTGTGTTTCCCTTTTAAATACTCTCTGTATCTTTCAATGCTTTTGTGTGTATGTTACAATAAAAAATACAACTTTCAAGGGGACCTGGGTGGCTCAGTCAAGTGTCTGCTTTTGGCTCAGGTCATGATCTCAAGGTCCTGGGATAGAGCCCCAACTCAGGAAGGAGTCTGCTTCTCTCTTTCCCTCTGCCCCTCGCCACTGCTTGTTCTCTCTCTTGAATAAATAAAATCTTAGAAAAAAAACCTTTCAAATAGGCGAAACACAAAAAACAGTTAATACTGAAACATACTTGGCAACCTGGACATCTACACTGGAAAGGTTTCCTTGAGCAACTGTTTTTACTTGATTATAGGCAGCCTTGATAACCTAGGATAGATAAAAGAAAGCTGGTCATTTTTGATCAGTGCCAGTCTTCCTGAAGCAATCAAATGCTTCACTACTGAGGCAAAAACACAAGGTGGAAGGTTAGTTCCATAGAAACAGCACTTGGAATTCTTGCCACTATGTGTTCTTTATTCTTCCAGTGGTCCATAAAGCAGCTGTTTGTACAAATTTATAGTATCCAAGTAGCCAAGCTTTTTTAGAAAAGTGGCAGAAAATGCCAAGATGGTTTAGGAAAAGCAAACACAGAAATTCATAATTGCCCTTAAAGAATAAACACTTTTTAAAATTTCCCCAGACTTTCATTATGCAATTAATACTGCTATCCCTTACTATTCACTAAGAAGAAGGTAGTAATTTATACATGGCCGATTTGTAAAGCTTGTCCATGTCTGGGATGCCAGAGTCAAGGAGGAAGCAAGTTCAGTAATGTGGGTAGGCATTTGGCAAATATTTGTTGAATAAATTCATAAATCCATTCAATAATTTTCTCCAACCCAACTTTGGCGCCATCCTGGGTCACTGACCTACCTCTAATCACTTAAATTCTAGGACCTCCATTTCCAGTGCATTTTAGCTACCCATTTCCATAGCCACACCCGACCTGGATATAACCTAAATTTGCCCTCCCTGTGAAATCATCAATTCCAAGACCCCTGACCTAAGTCTTTAATCACACTGTCCTTGTTCTTCCACCTCATCATGATCTTTAATTCCTTGGTGTGTCCACTTTTTATCAGGCCCTTTGGCTTCTCTATCTGGCCAAGATCCAAGATTCATTCCTTCAGTCCCTCTTGCCAGTGTGCCCCACTCCTTTTCCATATGCCCATGCTTCTGACCTGCCCACTTTGCATGCTTCCAATCTTGGATTAACCCTACAATCTGTCTCCTCCATTTCTCCATTGGGAATACCACTGAAGAAAAACTATGAAATGACTGTAATACATGACAATATGTGTAATAAGTAACTGCAGTACAAATTTGTAGTCTCTCACCTCTCTCACCAGGAGACATTTACATGTCTGTCGATCCCCACTCTGTGTGTATCCAGCCATTCACTTGTCCCAAATCCCATTATTTAAACTCTCCTGCCTTCTCTTACTCTCAAGATCTGACTTAGCTTCCTCACTGGGATGTACTTTTGCATCTTTCCAATATCCTCCAAAACATCAGCGTTTGTGTCCAAGGCTACAATGTCCACTTGTATACTCTGTATCCCACCTGTTTGCACTTTTTCAGACCTGATCCATTTTAAATTTCCTAGCAACTACACCTGCTCCCATCTTTCTTTCCGTTAGGTATGAATTCTCTCCCAACTTAATCTCTCAGTGTAAGCTCTCCTAAAACTACCACCCAGTAAGTCTGAGCTCCACTTGCCTATGCCAACCTCACATTTCTTTCTTCTCATTCATTCCTTAACACTTCTAAACACTCTGGTAAAAACTCTATTACCAATGATGTCCTGGTTTATTATTAACTATTGGGGCTCTCTGTGGTAACTAAATGGACATTAATTCAGATTGGATCAAAATGGTGTTAACTGTTCTCTCTTTTCTGGTCTCCAAAAATTTCAGTTTCTCTTCTTTTTCTTTCTGTTTTTTGGTCCATTTTCCTTAGTCACTTGGTGGCACGCCCCAGAACTGGAGCTTTGGTTTTCTTCTCCTACAATCTTTCACACACTATCCTGACTTCAGCACAATTTCTGTACTGAAAACTCTGGCCTTGATGTCACTGGAGTTCTCAATGAGAGGTCCCAGAAACAACTCAATGCCACCTGTCAAAACAGAACCAAAATACCAAGGAGACACTTCCTCCCTTTTCCCTGAAAGCAGAAGTATACATTTGTAAGTTCCTTGCACAGCAGACACACTCTAATGAGATCCACTATATAAAGAGCTCCAGTAAGTCATGGCTTTCAAACACTCCCTATTTTTACTAGAAAAATGTTAATGGAGGAAAGACACTTTTGAGAGATAGTGAGTTTGCAACTTACATCTCCAGCTGCAGGAGCCTGTGAGATAGTGTAAATCCCAAAGAGGCCGGAATCAGAGTAACTAGCGTTAAAAGCAGAAACCTGAAATATAATGAAATTTTACTGCATGTCACTTTATCAGGTAAAAGGACACAATTTTCCAAAGAGACGAAAATTTGGGACCTTCAGAGTATAAGCAAGAGAAACTAGTATTTCACATAACCAGCTATATCAGACTGAAGTGTTTCATGTACAGGTTACTTTTGTTTTGTTTTAAAGATTTTATTTATTCATGAGAGACAGAGAGAGAGAGAGAGAGAGAGAGAGAGAGAGAGACAGAGAGAGAGAGAGAGGCAGACACAGGCAGAGGTAGAAGCAGACTCCATGCAGGTTGCCTGATGTAGGACTCAATCCCTGGACTCCAGGATCAATCACATCCTAAGCTGAAGGCAGACGCTCAACCGCTGAGCCACCCAGGGGTCCCCAGGTTACTTCTTTTGAAACCATAATGGTTTTAACTTTTTTCATTTAAATATTTATTAAACAGATTGCTTGCTTCACTTTCTGAGTATTTTCTAACCTTTGATGATTAAAGGTTAATGTAAATATTACTTTGTGACAATTATTATGGCTGAATGGTACAGACTGTGGGCTTTGGCATTAAACAAACCTGCTTTCTTCCCTCTGCTACTGCTGGTGACTTTTTTTTTTTTTTAACCAGTTCACGTACACTTCTACACAAAGTTAAAGGGTTGGGGGGAAATGTCTGCTTAGTGGATGTTATTCAGGTATCCAAGGCAGCCACAGGTCTCTGGATAGCAGGGGTACTGCTGCCTGCAGTCTGAGCAGAGTGTTAAGTTCTGGAAGGTGATCGCAAATGCTTAGTATCATGTTTGCCAGTGTTTATGAAGATGATTTACATAAAGATCACCTGATCTGTTATTAAAAATACAGACTTTCAAATTCCTCTAACAGATTTACTCACTCAGATCCCTATAGATGCAATCTGGAAAAGCCACATTTCAAAAATAATTCTAGGTGATTCTTATGCATGTTAAAATTTGAGAACCACTAGCTCAGCCCATATAGAGCACAAGAAGAAATGTTCTTTAATGTTTTGAAGTTTAATTACCTTTTTGAGACTCTCTTGTTCATACCTCAAATTTCTGGCCAAATGCTAAAGTAGGAATTTCTGTTAAATTACATCACTGGGGGGATCCCTGGGTGGCGCAGCGGTTTGGCACCTGCCTTTGGCCCAGGGCGCGATCCTGGAGACCCGGGATCGAGTCCCACATCGGGCTCCCGGTGCATGGAGCCTGCTTCTCCCTCTGCCTATGTCTCTGCCTCTCTCTCTCTCTGTGACTATCATAAATAAATAAAAATTTAAAAAAAAAATTACATCACTGGGATTAAACTCCATCCACCCAGAAGCATCATTAATATTCAATGGTGAAGACTAGCATGAAGAGAACAGAGCAGACCATGAACCAGGAGAGAGAAATTGTAGAGGGAATTTAAAAAGCAGCAGCTAAATTTAATGTAGGACTAATTTAAGGTAATGGTTTTCAAACTGTGCTCCAGGAGGGAACTCCATGGTTCTGTACAGAAGGTTCCAAGGCTTTCAATGTTAAGTAAACATTAAAAATTTATTTAAAAGTGAAAATTTTTATGCTCAGCATTGCAGTTGGGAAACTGTATGGGATAAAAAAGGTTCCTCTACTTAGAAAAAGAAAAAAGTTTGAAAACTATTATGTAAGAGAGAAAAACTCTCTCAAGGCTTGATATACAGGAGAACCATTTTAGATTTCTTTTTTAATTTTTTTTTTTTTTAATTTATTTATGATAGGCACACAGTGAGAGAGAGAGAGAGAGAGGCAGAGACACAAGGCAGAGGGAGAAGCAGGCTCCATGCACCGGGAGCCTGACGTGGGATTCGATCCCGGATCTCCAGGATCGCGCCCTGGGCCAAAGGCAGGCGCTAAACCGCTGCGCCACCCAGGGATCCCCCATTTTAGATTTCTAAGTCAACATGACCATACATAATAAACTTTCCTCAAACCAAAAGCCTGATTTATGGCCTGCCACATATCACTGTACATCTGCTTTGTGAATGAGTAGCCTAAAGGAAACTATGTTGTCCTTAAGATACCGATCAGTGCTCATACCCCCTGCACTTCTTTATAGTAAAACTCATGATTCCTGCCCAGATGCTATTCTATGATCTTTTAAGGTTTTACGAGATATAAAAAGTATATGATTCTGTAGAAACTGTTCATTCTACAGAGCACTTTCTTCCCTGTGAAGAACATGTTTCCTGGGCAAGGTGTCCTGACTTGTGCTCCAATAAAATTTTCTTAGCTTCAGAGATTCTAAAAGGTCTGTTCATCTTATGTTGACAATATTAAACAGAGGAATGAAAAGTGAGGTGATTTTAATTCTACTCAAGTGTCCAATGGTCAAAGGCTACCTACTTGTGCCATGTACTGTTGTAAAATCGTGAACAATATTAAATCCTATAATTTAGTATATTTGTTGCCCTTTAAAGGCTTATCATTGAAGGCCATGTGGGGTATTACATTGGCCAAACAATGGTCATTCATTAAATTAGTAACTGCTGACATTTTACATTCTCTTGATTTGAATATCATTATTTTGAAAGTTTTTCTGTCATAAAAAGTGTGTTCTAGAGTAACATGGCTTTTTGTTACAATTTCTTTTTAAATCTCAAATTGGAGGGATAAGTCTGTAAAGTTTTTCGTGTATGATATACATCTGGTGGGAAAACATGAAGAGCAATGAAATTCATGAAGTAGGGGTGCCTGGAAGGCTCAGTGGTTGAGTGTCTGCCTTTGGCTCAGGTCATGATCCTGAGGTCCTGGGATCGAGTCCCGCATCAGGTTCCCCTCATGGAGCCTGTTTCTCCCTCTGCCTGTCTTTGTCTCTCTCTCTCATGAATAAACAAATAAAATCTTAAAAAAAAAAAAAAAAATCATGAAGTAGCCACAAGAACACAAAATGACAGAAGAAAACTTAGAAAATAGACTAATTACAATCTAGGAAAATATTTAATATCTAAAATTTTGTTCTAAAGGGAACTGAAGTATGAAGTTTCTAATTTTTAAGCATTTCCTTCTTTCTATATTAGAATAATTGAAAAGAGAGGAAGTTTTCTATTAGACCCTATCTCTTCAATTTTACAAAGATTTTCTTTGTTCTTACCTTAGATTTTAAGAGCAGAGTAACAGGACTACATCATACACAGTAAGCCTTTAAAAACAAAAAGGAGAGATGTTGACTACTCAGACTCACATCAAATGGCTGGTGAACTCCCTTGGCAACAGCCTGGTATAGGGAACTGGTGGGATTGCTGCCCCTCTTGACGTGTGGTCCAGCACCAAGGACATACTGGAGAACACTAAATGCATTTGCTTCTGTACTTCCTATGGCAGCACCTTCTGCTACAAGAGCCGCATGAACAAGACTGTCTCCATTCTGCTCTCGGATTTCACCTGGTACCACATAAGGAGAGAGTAAAGAATAAAGGGGCTTTGTCATCACTTGTTTTATTCTTTCATATTTTCTATGACGAAGTATTAACCCACTAAGATTAAGATTTTCTGTGGCCTGGTGCTCTCAGCATGCCATCCTGTTCTCCCCATAACACACACATGAAACATATTTAATACACAACACCCAAACAATCTAGTCTTTCCCTTCTATACTGAGTCTGTTTGGTGGTAAGTAATCAGGCCTATCCCACTCCATTATGCTATTCTGAAGGGGAACGTCCTTCTGATAAATCAGCTCTAACAGAACAAAATGCTTACCTCCACGGTATCTGGCCTTTGCACCAGGTAAACCAAGCCCGCCCCTCATGTTGAGAAACTGTTCCGCAACTTGCTTTAGAACAGGGTGACCCACACCTATTTCAATAGAAACAAAATCAAGCCAGAACCATAGTTTTTAAAATACAATTATAACATATAGGTTTTAAAAATACGTGATTATACAATTCAAGTTATTACAGAAATAGTAAAGAAAACAAGAGCCCCCCACAGTGCTACTCTCCCAGAGAGTCCACTTACAGTTTACTAATACATATTCATCTAGCACTTTTTCTACATACGTACTCCTCATTTTCTTTTCCTTTTAAAATGGTGTTATTCTATTCATATCGCTTCTAACTTGTTTTTGGTAATTTATATCTGAGTGAGTGGTCTACAGCAAAACATTTAATGACTATAAAGAATTCCTTAATATGGATGTACTATCATTTATTTAATCAATCCCTTCTAGATGGACATTAGCATGTTTCCAATCATTGACTATTAAAACAGTATTGCATTGTGCATCAAAGAACACTTTAATATTTAAAATCAATTAATTGACATAGTATATTAGTTTCAGAGGTAGAGTTTAGTGATTCATCAGTTGCATATACCACCCAGTGCTCATTATACCACGTGCCCTCCTTAATGTCCATCATCCAGTAACTTCATCCCCTCTCCCTACTTCCCCTCCAGCGACCCTGTTTCCTATAGTTAAGAGTCTCTCATGGTTTGTCTCCCTCTGATTTCATCTTATTTTAATTTTCCTTCCCTTCCCCTATGTTCATCTGTTTTGTTTCTTAAATTCCACCTATGAATGAAATCATAATATTTGTCTTTCTCTGACTTATTTCATTAGCATAATGCCCTCTAGTTCCATTCACGCTGTTGCCAACAACAAAATTTCATTTTTTTTAATGGCTGAGTAATAATATTCCATACACACACATGTAGGTGTGTGTATATATATATGATCAAAGAACACTATCAAGAGTGAAATGGAGCCAAAGAATGGGGAAAAAAATGTCTGCAAATGATATAACTGATAAAGATTTAATATCCAAGATATATATAAAAAAACTCTTACAACTCAAAAATAAGGACAACCCAATTCAAAAATAGGCAAAGGACTTGAATAGACATTTCTTCAAAGAAGATATACAAATGCCCAAAAAGTGAAGATGTTCAATGGTATTAGTTATTAGGGAGATGCAAATCAAAACCACAAGGAGATACCGCTTCATAGACACTAGGATGTCATCAAAAAGACTGATAAAAGTAAGTACTGGTGAAGAAGTGGAGATAATGGAACTCTTGTGCATTGTCAGTGGGGTTCAAAATGGTTCAACTGTCTTGGAAACAGTCCGGCAGTTCCACAAATGGTTAACAGTTACCATAGATCCTGGCAATTTTACTTCTTTTTTAATTTTTATTTATTTATGATAGTTACAGAGAGAGAGAGAGGCAGAGACACAGGCAGAGGGAGAAGCAGGCTCCATGCACCGGGAGCCCGATGTGGGATTCAATCCCGGGTCTCCAGGATCGCGCCCTGGGCCAAAGGCAGGCGCCAAACCGCTGTGCCACCCAGGGATCCCAGATCCTGGCAATTTTACTTCTAATAATATACCCCAAAGAATTAAAAACAGGCGTTTTACCTAAACCTTATACATCAATGTTTATATTTACAATAGCCAAAAGGTGAAAACAACTCAAATGCCCAAGTGACAAACTGATGAACAAAAGGTGATAATGGACTATTTTTGCCAGGAAAGGGTACTTTGCCAAGGAACATTGGTACTTGCTACAGTATGGATGTACTTGGAAACATTATGTTAAGTGAAAGAAGTCTGCTATAGGGTGCCTGGGTGGCTTATATGGTTAACGGTCTGCCTTTGGCTCAGGTCATGATCTCACAGTCCTGGAATTGAGTCCCGAGTTGGGCTTCCTGCTCCATGGGAAGTTTGCTTCTCTCTCTCCCTCTGCCTCTTGCCCTGCTTGTGCTCTCTCTCTAATGAATAAAAAAGAAATCTTTAAAAAGTCAGCTATAAAAGGCCATACACTGTAGGACTCCATTTACATTAACTATCCAGACAAGCCAACTGTACAGAGACAATAAGCAGGTCAGTGGTCACCAGAGGCAAGGAGGAGATGGAGTAAGGAGTGACTACAGTGAAGGCAGAGTTTTTCTTGGGGGGGGGGGGGGGGGGTATGATAAAAATGTTCTGAAATTAGATAGTGGTAATAGTTACAGCATTCTGAATATAATAAAGCTCAAGGAACTGTATACTTTAAAAAGGTGGATTTTATGGTATTTGAATTAATACCTCAATTAAGCCGTTATTTACAAAATGAATGAACCAAAAAACAACACTGTAAATAATACCTTTGTGCAACTGTTTTGTAAACTTGACCAACTGCTTTGTATGAAAAATGCTTAAAAGTAAAATTGCTGGGTCTAAAAATATCAATATTTAAAACTTTAATATATTTAAATAGACGTCCAAAAATGTACCAGTTTATACTCCTACTGACAATTTTTGAGTGCTTAATTTCTCCATATCCTGGTTAATACTGGGCAGCATCGATCTTTTAATTTTTGCCAATTTCACTATTAGCAAGGCTATCTTTTACAACAATTGGCTACACACACATTTTCCCCATGATTTGTCTGTTCATGCCTCTTGTCTATTTTCAATTAAGTTATACTTCTTTGAAACATAAACAAAAAACTTGTAAAAGCACTTTGCTTAGAGAAATTTGCCCTTTGTCATAGATTTTTCAAATACTGTAATGAACTCAAAGCCATTTTTTGCTTGTTTTTGTTTTCTGGATTTTCTGAAATGAACATGTCCCTTTTATGATAAAAGCTGTAAACTTATAGTTAAATGTTGGATGCTGCTTTTACTAAAACAAAAGAACCTACCCATTAAAATCCTATCATACAGTCCCTATCTGACATAAACAGAGGACCGAGTTATCAAATTTGGTTTAATCCTGTGCTCATGTAATTACAGATTAAAAGACTACTCTTAAAGAAAGAGAAGGACATGAAGCAATTCCCAACTTACCAAGTCCAATCAAAGCCATTCTTGCACTTGTGAAATGGTTCTGAACATAGTAATGCAACTGAGGAAATTAAGAACATTTGTGAGGTTATATTGGTCTAAATACAAAAAGCTGTAAAAAACTAAAACTGCAGGTCCAAAGAAAATAAATACTCAGGCTTAAAAGTTGCTATAGTGAACTACTGACTACCCGGTGTTGAATTACACTGCTTTTTTTTTTTTTAAACTATTGCTTAAAAGAACTAGAACTTAATGGTGGTAATGGTTACATGGCTGTGAATATAGTGAAAACTACTGAATTGTGCACTTTATTTTTTTTTAAGGCTTTATTTATTTTAGAGAGAGATCAAGAGAGCACATGCATGGGCACGAGTGGGGGAAGGGGCCGAGGGAGAAAGAATCTCAAGCAGACTCCATGCCCAGTGTGGAGCTGACACTGGACTCTTGATCTCACAACCCTCACACCATGATCTGAGCCAAAACCAAGAGTCAGACACATCACCACATGAGCCACCCGGGCACCCCTGAATTGTACATTTTAAGTAGGTGAATTGTATGGTACATTAATTTTACCTCAATAAAGCTGCACTGAAAAGAAGGAATTTTTTTTTTTTTTTTAATTTATGATAGTCACACAGAGAGAGAGAGAGAGAGAGGCAGAGACACAGGCAGAGGGAGAAGCAGGCCCCATGCACCGGGAGCCCGACGTGGGATTCAATCCCGGGTCTCCAGGATCGTGCCCTGGGCTAAAGGCAGGCGCCAAACCGCTGCACCACCCAGGGATCCCGAAAAGAAGGAATTTAAAAAACATTAGAGCACACACTGGTTTAAACTTGAAAAAAATGAGGCTAAGTTTATCATTTTTATTATAATGTGATTTTAGCAGATGTGCATCAGATTTCTTTCTTTATACAGATAGTAAGAGAGTACTATTAACATTCTACAGTAGAGCTAAAACCTGTTCTCAATAGGAACACTGTTGCTTCCAAGGGAGTGAAAACTGGCTCTCAGGAGCAAAAAACCATTTTATTCCTTTAAATATAAAACACAAACACGTAGTAAATGTACATATGTAAACCTAGATAGGCCGTGTATCTGATATTAAAAATTCACTGTGAGTCAAGAATAGAAAAAATTGGCTAAAAAAGGTTCCTTGGAAATGGGTCATAATGTTGAGAATCCCTTAGGCTAAGGTAACGTGACGGAATCAAGTTACCAGAATCTGTGCCCTAGAGTGAATGGTGCCTACATCTTGGGAGTCACCTTGGAATCATATTCTTGGAATGCCACCATCGCTCAAGGTATTTTAGCACCAATTTCTTTAGAACTTCCTTTAGACTAAGGACACATTTAAATATGCTAATAACTTTGAAATAACCATGGTTAACACCTTGGTATTTGTCCAGGATAAACACACACGCAAGTGCGTGCACACATTAACAACCCCCCCAACACACCTTATTTTTAAAAAATTGAGGTCCTATGGTATATCCTATTCACAAATTCCATTTTCTACACTTGATCTTAGCCAAAAGGCCAAGTGATGATAAATTCCATTTTCTAACTTGACAATATGCTATGGAATTTTCCCATACCAATATTTTTGAATGGCTGTATAGCATTCCATTCCATTTCATAGATAATTAATAAGTTGCTTAACTAGTCCTCTAAATTTGGATATTTAACTTGTGTCTAATTTTTCACCATTATAAACATGCTACAATAGATATCCCTGTGGATAAATGTTTTGCATGTACACTCTTTCCAGTTATAAATTTTTAAAAGTGCTATATGGGGTGCCTGGGTGGCTCGGTTAAAGTCTGCCTTTAGCTCAGGTCATGATCCTGGGGCCCTGGGATCAAGTCCCATATCAGGCTCCCTGCTCAGTGGGAAGTCTGGTTCTCCCTCTCTCTCTACTCCTCCCCTGCTTGTGTTCTCTCTCATGTGTGTACTCTTTGTCAAATAAATAATAAAATATTGGGTGCCTAGGTGGCTTAGTCAGTTAAGCATCTGCCTTTGGCTTGGGTCATGGTCTTAGGGTCCTGGGATCGAGTCCCACATCAGGCTCCCTGCTCAGCAGGGAGTCTGTTTCTTCCTCTGCCTCTGCCCCTTCCCCCCCTCAGCTCGAAGGCACTCATGTGCGCACTCTCTCAAGTGGATAGATAAAATCTTAAGAAAAATAAAAAAATAAACAAATCTTAAAAACAAAAACGTGTCATATGAATGGTAGGCATTAAACTGTTGATTGATAAGTGTATAGTTTTCCAACTGGGAAATAAGAGTAAAGAGAGAAGATATACAGTTCAGTTTTCTCTAGTGGCTAACCAGAAATGAAATGAGAATAAAACCTAACTTCCGAGCTGTATATACTTTGCAAATATTGATAGTTCCCAATTTTTCTTTTAATGTCTTTTGATAAATTTTTTTTCCAAGGTCATAGGAGTAGAAAATTAAGATTATATACACGTATCTACACTTGCAGGTTTCACATTCTGGAAGTGAAGTTTTACATTATATATATAGCTGTGACATGTGACAAATCTGTCCTGGCAGCAAAGTAAGGCCAATCTGCTGGATGAGGCAAATGAGCTACCAAGCAGGCTGATGATGGATGGGAGGTGATGTGGGTTTATTCCTAACTGCATATTCAGAGGAGTTACAGGAAGACTTCTGGTCACAAGATTATGAAATTTAACATTTAAATACTGTTTAAATAAGATAAATACACATAGAAAAAGGTCCTGAAAAAGGCATTCACATTCAGTGCCTTTAGGTATGTGAGAGGTTTTCCTTTTTTGCTTGTTTTTATTTTCTGGATTTTCTGAAATGAACATGTCCCTTTTATGATAAAAGCTGTGAAAATTGTTCAGATAAAATTTTATTTAAAAAGCCAAGCTGAGGGGATCCCTGGGTGGCTCAGTGGTTTGGTGCCTGCCTTTGGCCCAGGGCGCAATCCTGGAGTCCCGGGATCGAGTCCCACGTCGGGCTCCCGGCATGGAGCCTGCTTCTCTCTCTGCCTCTCTCTCTCTCTACGTCTATCATAAATAAATAAATAAATCTTAGGGAAAAAAAAAAAAAGCCAAGCTGATAAAAATAATAAAGCCAGCAGGTGAGTCTTTAAAATTTGAAGATAAAAAGAAACGTTAACAAATAAACCTGAAATGGCAGATGGATGTTCAATTTCATGTGAAAATAAGCACATTTGAAAATGTAATGTGTTTTATCAGTACCTCATCTGGTGTCACTTTTCCAATCCTGTAGTCAGGACAGTACAGGGAATTAGCCAAGGCATTTCGGTAAGCTGCAGCATGCAAATTTTCAAGGACATCTGTAAAATAAGTAAAGAAGCATTTGTAGGAACATAATTCAAATAAGAATAACGTTTTTAGAACCTAGAAAGCAACTAGTCTATACAATTTTGGTCACCTTATGCCATTCAAGTGTTAAGAGGGCTTGAAATTTAAAACTCTGGCAGGCGAATGTGCTGAGAAAAATAGGAAATTACTTGGCAGCAGCTTCTACACACCAGGGCTCGCCTATCACTAGAAAGTATAATAGCCTGGGTTTCAGCAAGTCTGACTCTAGTTGTAGCCCTGCCTGATGTGCCATGTGACCTTGGATAAGTCATTTACCTGAATGTTACTTCTAGGCTAAGTAATGAGTTGTCAGGTTAAGATACACGCCAGTGCCAGTGTTAAGTTGAGTTGTCCTCACTGCTGCACTGTCCCTGTCCCTGCCTTCCTACTTCAGTCATACCTTGTTTGACTGGGGTATGTCCCTTTATTTACTCACTAACTGGGTAATCTCCCATGCCAGGCCCTGCTAGGTGCTGGAAATAGAGAAATGAGGGAGACAAAATGCCTGCCCTCAAAATGCCTAGAGGGAACACTGAAATAAAGCATTATGGGTGTGATGCCAGCAGATCAAAAGAGCATCAGGGATGCAAGGGAAAAGCAGTGGGGATTGGAAAGGAGTAGAAGAAGTAAAATCTGGGCATGAGTCTTTACAGAATGAGTAGGTGTTTACTAGAGGAATGATGAGAGAGGGGCATCTCAGGCAGAGAAAACAGACAGTAGCATAAAGCACAACAATGGATTCAAAGGGAACTGCAGCTAGAAGGGAACAAGGCAGAGCAAGAGGCAAGAAAGGTAGGCCAGGGCCAGACTGTGAAAGCGAACATATAGGTTACATGAAGGATAAGAAGAAGCCTTGAAAGGATATTCATGTCAGAAGGATTGCTCTAATGGGATGTGGTAGATGGACTAAAGAGGCAGACGTGGCAGACACCAGCCAGGAGACAGTAGTAACTGTGCAGGCAGAAAGGATGAGGGCTGGACCCTCACTGCTAACAGCAGGGAAGAAGCCACTGTTGATACAGAAGTCATTTTTTCTGCAATTTTAAGAAAGATCATACTCCTTTGTAAAACAGGGTATCACTGTGAAATAGATTAGCTAACCTAAATCAAGCTCTCATTTGTTGCAGACACTTGAGCAAATCCCATCCCATGCTAGGCCCTGGCAGCCAGTCACCTGTTTCGACCTGAGTGGCCCACCTGCACACTTCTGCTCCTGCCAGAAGTTGTAGGACTTGCAAGAATCCGTGGTACTTATTTACTAGTTTGTTTTGTTGATTATACTTGTCAAGATCATATGAATACCAGAAAGTCCCTATTTTTTAAAAAGTTAAATTGTTTACTTTGGAAAGATCCAGTAAAGGTAAGTGGCTAAATAATAATAGCAACAGTAGCAGCAGCCCTGAACTGCTGCAGGATTTGCCGTTAACAAACTATTGAAAAAAACACTGTATTCTTTTTTCTTTTTTCTTTTTCAAAGATTTTATTAATTTATTCATGAGACACACAGAGAGAGAAGCAGAGATATAGGCAGAGGGAGAAGAAGGCTCCCCATGGAAACACTGTATTCTTCAAAATAGGGGTTCTATACATACATCAAAGATGAAAAATAATCAAGAATATCAACATTTAGAAACACACGAAAAGATAGGTTAAGATATTAGACAAATTTTTGGAAAAGGCATTTTTAAACCCAAGCAGAGAAAAATTCAATAGCAATTTCTTTCCTCCACAAATTGATTTTCTCTAAAACCCAATATCTTAGAACAACTGAAGCAGGATCAGAAAATGTACTTACGAGCCTGTGGGTTCTGAAAAGCCACAGCTTTGTCAATCCTTAGCTGAGACTGAAGGGCAGCCACTTCCCAACGACGAAATTCTGGTGATGTGGTGACATTGAGCAGGAACTCCATTAGAATATCACTACAGAAGATATCAAGATGAGAGTTTTGAGCCAAAAATTTAAAACCAACGTCCATGCTCTGTAAATGTAATGTTCTCATATATTAAGTTTTGGACTTATGGTAAGCACAATGTTCTACAGTTTGTGACTAAGAGCCTAAAACCAAAATCAGAGGTCATAAAATGCCACATTAAAAAGAGACAAGAACTGAGCGGCTAAGTGTTTCTTTAAAAGCAGATGTCCTCAACACATGCAGGTACTTACACATCATCCCGCAGGCATTCCACAGTGTAGGCCATATTTTCCCTGGTTGAAGTCACACTGCGTCAGAAATAAATTACAGTGATTTATCTAAATCAGAAGAATAAGCTCTCCTTACATCTTTGCTACATCAACCAATTCCTTTGGAAAAATTATTTTGAGGTATAAAAATACACATATTCATCAGCTAAAATATAAAATATTTAAGAAAATATTTTCAAGGAAGGAAATCTTGACATGTTATACATGGATGCACCTTGAAGACATTCTGCTAAGTGAAATAAGTCAGTCTTGGAAGAACAAACACTGTGATTCCACTTTCAGGAAGAACCTAGAGAAGTCAACATCATAGAACATAGAATGGTCATTGTAGGAGGTTGTGGGAAGAGAGTGGGAATTTACTGCTTATTATTTATAAAGATTTTACTTATTCATTTGACAGAGAGAACATAAGCAGGGGGAGCAGCAGAGGGAGAAGGAGAAGCGGGCTCCTTGCTGAGCAGGGAGCCCAATGTGGGGGCTTGATCCCGGGACCCTGAGATCATGACCTAAGCTTAAGGTGGATACCTAACTGACTGAGCCACCCAGGTGCCCCAGGAGTTACTGTTTAATAGCTAGAGAGTTTCAGTTGGGGAACATAACATTCTGGAGATGGATGGTAGTAGAGTTTCTTAAAGTCACTTCACACCAAAGACCCGTATATTTAAAGCAGTAAATTTTTTTTTTAATCTTTTTTTTTTTAATTTTATTTTTTTATGATAGTCACAGAGAGAGAGAGAGAGAGAGAGAGAGGCGCAGAGACACAGGCAGAGGGAGAAGCAGGCTCCATGTACCAGGAGCCCCACGTGGGATTTGATCCTGGGTCTCCAGAATCGCGCCCTGGGCCAAAGGCAGGCGCTAAACCTCTGCGCCACCCAGGGAATCCCTAAAGCAGTAAATTTAAAGTATATTTTACCACAACTTAAAAAAAAAATGGCAATTAAAGCTGAAGATCTCTTTGTACCCTTCTCCTGCTAACCTCAATCCCCTCTTCCCACTCTAGAGACAACCAATTGTAATAAGCATTGTGTATTGTTTTAAAAAAAGTAATAAATGCCTCCTGCCTTAAAAATATCTCACTGTTCCACAAAACATTTCATTGGAATGATCTAGCTTATCCCTTAATTGCTTTGTACTACTAGTCTTGTCATATCACTAGATCATACTTTATTTATCCCATTTCCCTGAAGATAGCATTTAGATTGTTTCCAGTCTTTTAAAAAAAAAAAAATGGTACCTTTGTACAGGTGGATTAAAAACAGAAGTTGTAAGATATGCTCCTTTTCAATGTTACTAGATTTTCCTTAATTCTTTTCTAAGTAGTTTTATCAATTTATTCCACTAATTGTAGAAGACAGTCTCCCTCTTCCTTAACACCGCCAACACAGTATATAAATCTGATAGGTTATGGCATCAGACTGTGATTACAGGTAAATCTCAGTGTTTCTGGCTTCCTTTTCTGGGAAGAGCCTGTTTCCATCCTTTGTCTATCCATTTTCTATTTACTTGTCTTCTCTTAACATATAGTTCTTTATTTTTCCTCTTTCTGTTATGTTGCAAACATTTACTACCAGTTACTTGAATTTTCACTTTAAGGCATAAAGATGTTTTAAGGCATAAAGAAGTTTTAATTTTGATATGGTAAAATTCATTAGCCTTCTCCTGCTGTGTCTGTTTAACACATCCTTCATGCCTTGATAATAGAGAAAAAATCCCTTATGGTTGAATACTTTCTAGTGTTTTCACTATTTATTTCCTGTTACTTATTTTAAACAAACCTTAATTTACCACCAACTGCTTCAATTCCACGGGTTATCTTGAAAGATGAAGCTCCTTTTGTAGTCTAGAAAAAAAAAGGAACAACTGTACTTTCAGTAATTTTTTAATGCCAAGTTTGCAAACATCATGCTATATCACAATTTAATGTCTAATTATGATTAGATTCAAAAAGAACTTTACCTTAACAGTGGATCCTTTTTTCAGCTTTAAGAATTATAAAGTGAAGTTTGCCAAGAAGCACACAATAGTTTCTCTTTTCCATAGGACCACGATACCATAGCATTCCTGAACAGAGTGAGGTAGTAAAGATGCTTACCAAACTGGATGCAAGACGAAGCAAATGAGAGGTTCCTAAGTGGTTGGAGTCCTCATATCTACTGCCTGCTTTAATAAACAAACCAATTCTTGATGCAGGAGCATAGTTTTCCAGAGAAGCAATCACTAAGCCATTTGGTAATTTGGTAAACTGTATTTAAAATAAAGTGAGATGTGATCAATGCTTTTATATTTCCAAAGATGCTAAGATGTATATGGGTTCCAGTGAGTAACTCAGTGGGACTAACCTCAAGGTCCTGAGGATGTAAAGGCACTCCTGCAGGGGCAGCTGTGGCTTTCACTTTGGGAGCAACTTTCAGGGAATAAAATCTCTAAACACAGAAAAAACAGGTTACATACATTTCTCTCAAATGTCTTGTATTCTGGTGTGCCCAAGCAGCAGAAGGTATTCAGTGATAAAATATCTTCATGGGAGGATTTAGCTCATTATTTCCTAACCACTTTTAAATCTCTATTTGTGATTTGTAGAGGCTAAAGGTATATCTAATCCAGTATTAACTTTTTAAAAGTGTAAAAAACGACTGTATTTTCTCCCTCCCTCCACCTTTTAAAAGATTTTATTTATTTATTTGACAGAAAGAGAGGAAGAGAGAGCATAAGCAGGGGGAGCAGCAGGCAGAGGGAGAAGCTGACCCCTGCTGAGCGGACCACATCAATCCCAGTAACCTGGGATCATGACCCTGACTCGCTGACCCTGACTGAGCCATCCCCAGGTGCCCCTTTCCCTTTTAACTATCTAATTAAAGGTTCAGGTGGTTCTTTCTGGCTCTAGCGCTTTGAAATTTTTTGAAAAAGTTTGGGACTGCCATTCCCTTTCATAGATTTTCGCTTTACTGTTTCCCTTATCTGCCCAGAGTCTCATTTTAGTCTACTTTTCAAGTGAAATGCCTTCATCTCCATAATCATTTCAGTAACCTTTAAAAAAGACATAGTATACCAAGGAAACTTCCTCCAAGCCCCCAATAACTTCCAAAGTATCTTGATTCTCTTGGGTGCTACGGTAAGACCACACAACCAAGGATTTTACTTCTTTGACTAATACAAATTTACGTCATCCTGAATTAACCATAGCTGCAGCTACACTAGATTCTCAGTTCATTATATGCAGCCACTGGAAAGGTAAAAAGGTCCTCTTAAATTCTGGATAATGGATCCAAGATGTGTAACTTTATTGGCTTTTGGTAATGATACACAATGCTACAGAATTCATCCTAAGGTTCATGAAGTTATTAAGCAGAGATGTTTTCCCAAAATCAAGTGAACATGCTGGAGTTTCCTGAGGATTCCCTAATATCAGGGGCTGCAATGCCCCTACTCTGTGATGTCCTGGAGGGCATTTTGTTATATACTCAACATCAGTGCTGTGCTAAGTTGGTTCCTAGTTTTCACTTGTTATTAGTACTTTTTAACAATAAATTACAATTAGCTTTTTTTTTTTTTTACCATCAATTTCGTCTCCTGGGTGTGGTATAGTTAACCCTACTTGTGATTTGCCTTTTGATTTTCTAAAAGTAAAGTTTAAGATACATGAGCATAGCTGTTCAAATATGAATAATAGTCTATAGTTCCACTACCAAGGGAGATTTAGGGTTTTCACCTCAAGAAATAGTGACACTTTGATTATGTACTGCCTATAATTTGTCCCATTCAAATCAGATGCAAAGAATTACTCCCATAATTGTTATACAATCACTAGATAACTCTAATAGCAAAATATGTATAAATTTATTCTTTTGTCAAATGAGGGATACAATTAGAAACACTAATTGCTTTCAAGTTTACTGCTATTTGTTTTCATTGGTCCTCCCCAACTGTTACCTTGGACTTTTTTAATCTACTGCAAAGTGGGGATGGATGGAATGGATATTTTGGGGGTCTTTTGTCAGTCTAACTGGGCTGCTCTCAGCGTTGTTAATCATTGGTTTGTCTAGGTGTGCCTGGATGTGTAATTTAGGCTATATTATAGTTTAAATTATAACCATTTGTATAATCTACAGCGTATATGTATTTAAACGTTAGGCACAGGGAAACTCCATTCCCTGTTCTTCTGCACCTCCGTCTAGGTTACTGGTCACCTACTAAGGCAGATGCTATCAGCATTTTGGGCTAGGTTAATGTTTTGGTTGTGTGCGTGTGGGAGGGATGGACGCGCCTGTGTACTAGACTCTTTAACAGTACCTTTGGACTCTAGATGCCAGCTGCGCTCCTCCACAGGTTGTTACAACCAAAATGTAAGGGGCAGCCCGGGTGGCTCAGCGGTTTGGCACCTGCCTTCAGCCCACGGCCTGGTCCTGGAGACCCGGGATCAGTCCCACATCAGTCTCCCCGCATGCAGCCTGATTCTCCCTCTGCCTGTGTCTCTGTCTCTTCTCATGAATAAATAAATAAAATCTTGAAGAAAAAAAAAGCAAGCAGATATTGCTAACTATCCCCTGGGAGCAAAACCGTCCCAGCTGAGATTTTTTTTTTTTTAATTTTATTTATTTATGATAGAGAGAGAGAGGCAGAGACACAGGAAGAGGGAGAAGCAGGCCCCATGCACCGGGAGCCTGACGTGGGATTCGATCCCGGGTCTCCAGGATCGCGCCCTGGGCCAAAGGCAGGCGCCAAACCGCTGCGCCACCCAGGGATCCCCCCAGCTGAGATTTTTAAAAGTGTTTCTCACTTCCACTCCGGATAAGCAGCGCTCCACACCGGTAGCAAACTGACATTTGAGGAGTTTCCCCCCAATGACAGCTATGTTTGGCTTGGCCTTGGAGAAGGAGTCTTAAGCAGCTCCCGAGGACAGACCAAGAGCCCCTTCTAGAAGTCTCTAATAGGACATCAAGAAAGATACGTTATCCCGTTCGGGCACCATAACAAGGTGTAGAACTTATGCATAAGCTCACACAGGCATTAGCTCATTTCTTCCTTAGGATTTCGCTCATAAGCCCACCTAGCCGTTGGAGAGACTGACACTCGGTAATACACTAAGAGCAGAGGCCAGAGCTGAAGGGTAACGGTGGAGGGCTAGCTCGACGCCGGCCTCCTGCCCCCGAGGACTCGCGGCTTCCTCCTCGGGCACCCAAGTGCAGCAGTGACCTTCAGCGGTCTCTCCACCGAGTCGCTTCACTTCCGTTCTCAAGCCCTTTCACTTTTCCCTTCAGGTTTTCCGGCGTTCGGTCTCTTCTGCTCGTAGCACGAGATGGGCCTCGAGCGCCCGACCCTCACCCAGCTTGCAGACCCCTTGGCCCGCAGAGTTCGGCTGAAGGGCAGGCGGGAGCCTCAGGCCCCGGAACTCTACAACAGGCACCTCCGGTCCGTACCACCTTCCTGACAAACTGCTCCCCCAACCTTTCCCCATGCCCGCCGGCTGTGCTCACCGAGAGGGACCCGGCTCTCCTCAGCAGCTTCATGGCTCAAGATTGCTCTGCTCCACAGGACCCGCCGGCTTGAAGGAAAGCAAGATGGTGGCCGAGGACAGGAGTTTCCCAGCTTCCCCCGCGCGCCCTTTCCCACGCCTTCGACGTGAAGAGGACTCTCTATGCCGCTCGCGCTCTACTGCTCCCTGACCCAACCTCCGGGCCAGTCCAATTCCTCCGAGACGCAGTATAGGCCGACGCAAAGTTTTTAAAGTAAATACTCAGATTACTTATGTTCCCACTTTTTGGATCCTCGTCCTTGCTCGGATATCCACTCTGTGATCTTGCTCTGACTACGTGTAGGACAGCCTATCATAATTCCCACCCCCGCCCCTTTGGATTCTCCCGATCCGGACTGTCCAATGAGGAAGTCCCTTTTCCACCGGATTCCACCTGTTGTATCTAGGCTCCTGCCCGCCGGAGCGCCTGCGCAACCCTCGCCCCCGCAGCGCGAGTATCTCGGCTTTCTGACCCCTCCTGCGCGTGCGCCCCGCGACCTCGGCCCCAGCGCGTTCTTGCCGCGCCCAGACCCCGGCGCTTGCAGCCTTGGGTCTGGGTTTGGGGTCTGATCCCTGTCAGCTCCCCGCAGTGCTCCCCGCCCCCTCAGTCCTTGTGGATGCCTGGGAATCTCTCAGCCTTTAATCCTCCACACCCCCACCTCCTACCCTTAGCTAGTCTTATGCCTGCCCATGCACCCTACACCCTTGGCCTCCCACTGTAACTGTCCGCCTTTCTACTTCCCTTTTCTCTTTTTCCTGCAACAGGTTCTCTTCTTGTGAGGCCCTCCTGCGCCCTACCCTCTTCATCCCTTTCCACCGATTAGCATGACCCATCCTTGATTAATGTATGCTCTTAAGATTATTCCCTACATAAGGGAAGGGAGAAGAAATGTGTGGGAAATATCAGAAAGGGAGACAGAACATAAAGACTCCTAACTCTGGGAAATGAACTAGGGGTGGTGGAAGGGGAGGAGGGAGGGGGTGGGGGTGAATGGGTGACGGGCACTGAGGGGGGCACTTGACGGGATGAGCACTGGGTGTTATTCTATATGTTGGCAAATTGAACACCAATAAAAAATAAATTTATTATTAAAAAAAATTATTCCCTACCTATGCTTCGGAGATTGAATTTGTGTGTGTGTGTGTGTGTGTGTGTGTGTGTGTTTCTTCTTTCGTTTAAATTTTTAGTCTTTGGATTCCGGAGGACATGGTGTTTCTCATCCCTAAAATGAATGGAATGGAAATAAACTAACAAACGAGCGGGAAAAAAAGCAAGGGTCATGAGTGGGTTAACGATATCAAAGACTGGAAGTTGGAAAGCAGACGGAAGTTTTCATTTGTTGACAAATGAAAACAAGAGAAATCGACTGTTACCATGCAAGTAACAGGGGATATGCTAGATCTGGGTGCAGATTTTCTCAGTGGAGTCCTGGAGAGGCCCAGGGCTTGGAGCTGGCATGTGATTTGGAGATCTTAAAAATATAGGGGGAAATATATACATATTTAAACATACATATAAAATTTATATGTTGAAATTTATATATGTAATTTAAACATACATGCAAAATTTAACATGTCTAGAACAGTTGTGCCAGTTCGGTAGGGTACAGAACCCACATGGCTCTATGTGTAAGAATCTTCAGGCAATTAGAAAAGCCTGCAATGCCTAAAACCAGAGGATGCTTTTTGAAAAAAGGGGCCCTTAGGGGGGCAGGAACACTTTGAAATGAAAAAATGTCATTGCTTAAAAGAAACAAGAGCTAGAAGACAAAATGGAGGCACTCTCTAAGAATACAGAAAAAAAGAAAAATATGGGAGAAAATAAACTAATGCAGGAGATCTCACATTTGAATAATAGTAAATACAGGAGAGAACAGGGGAAGATAGAGGGGAGCAATTAGTAAATAATTGAAAACATTTCCTTAAAGCCCCAAAAGACTTGAGATTGTTGAGTAACAGGAGGAATATAACAAGGCTTACACCAAGACTTCTCCTCATGAAATGTATGATGAACCCTTGAGGGACGGGGAGACCTGGGTATGTTCATGTTTGGGTTGGGAACTGTTTACCTATAAAGGAATGCTAATCAGCAACCCTGGATGTTAGGAGACTGTGGAAAAATATACCACTTAGAGTAGAATTCTATAAGCAGACATTCTGTCCTTCCAGTGTGAAGTAAAAAACATTTTCAGCCAGGCAATCACTCAGAAACTTTACTACTCACTCTTGCTTAGAAAGTTACTTGTAATTTCACTCTACCAAAAAGAGAACCACCAAGAAATAGGAAGATGCAGTGTACCAGAAAAAGTAGAACCCAGGAGCATAATAAGATGGAATACCAGGATGATGATGTAGAGAATATTTAGAAATCTGCCCAAATCTATGTTCATAATTGAAATGGAATTAAAATAGTTTTCTTGAATTATTCTTATCCAGTGTTGGTATCAAAGTTTATATGATTGTTGGTATCAAAGTTATATGATCTCATAAAATAAAATGAGTTTGATAAATTTTGCAGTTTTGTATTTTCAGGAACAACTTACAGAGATTGAAAGGAGGGAAAAAACTCACCTGGGCTTTTTTTTCTTTTTTTTTTTTAGCGTTAGATGGGATGA
The DNA here is from genome assembly GCF_053574225.1 of Canis aureus. Taxonomy (NCBI): domain Eukaryota; kingdom Metazoa; phylum Chordata; class Mammalia; order Carnivora; family Canidae; genus Canis; species Canis aureus. Next base: position 54,169,454 of record NC_135618.1, on the reverse strand, counting down.
GGTGTTTTCTTTTTTTTTTTTTTTAATTGGAGTTTGAGGGGGATCCCTGGGTGGTTCAGCGGTTTAGCACCTGCCTTTGGCCCAGGGCGCGATCCTGGAGTCCCGGGATCAAGTCCCATGTCGGGCTCTTGGTATGGAGCCTGCTTCTCCCTCTGCCTGTGTCTCTGCCTCTCTCTTTCTATCTCTCTGTGTCTATCATGAATAAATAAATAAATCTTAAAAAAATAATTAGGGTTCAATTTGCCAACATTTAACACCCAGTGCTCAACTTATCAAATGTCCCCATCAGTACCCATCACCCAGTCACCCCATCCCCTCCCCTTCCACTACCCCTTGTTCGTTTCAGATGGGATGAGTTTTGATTAACATTATCATTTTTAAAAAGTAGTTATTAATAAGTTTAAGTTTTCTACTTTTTCTTGGGCCTATTTACTTATGTCTACACATAATCAAAAATTGTATGAGACAAATTAAATTTGGTCCCAAACTCAGATTAACCAGAATGGCTGATATGGTGGCATACTCAGGAAGAAATTTGCCAGAAGCCATGCTGGTGTGGAAACAAGGGGCAGATGTTATTGGGAGACAATTCTTCATTGGTCTCTTGCATTTCTGCATGACTGTGTTGCCTTGTAGAATTAGAAATTAAAGAACTGGCACAAATATAATCTCTGAATACTGGTGTTGCTGTAACAAACCCCTGTGTCTTTGACCCAAGACCCAATGTCCTCTGACAGTATTTGTAAAACTGTGGAAAGCCAACTTGATAACCTTCAATTAGGGTAAAATCGCAGTTCAGCTCTGCACAACAGGTCACTTAATCTCTAAAGCTAACAAATTTTCTTCTTTGGGGGATTAACCTGTGTATACACACGTGCACACACACACACCACATAAAGACACAGAGGTTGAAAAGGAGAAGTCCCTCTGTGTATCTAAATGCAGGCAGCAATCTAAGAAAGACACTGGTCACTAGTTGGAATTGAATCTCATAGCAGTTTTATTTCTTGAATGCTTTCTGTTTTATCAATATTAGCAATGGTCAGGAAGATTTGCTCCAGTGTTATCCGGCTGACAGAGTAGTCTTCTAGATTGAATAGGGCTTTAGCTTCCTCCAAAATATTAAACACCTTTAACAGAAAAAAAAAAAAAGATGGTATTACTATTGTAATATCCCCAGTGACTCTTTTCCCCACCCAGTCATTCCCCAACTCCTGCCAGGCTTATGCTCAAGGATAAAAAGACATGGAAGGGGGAAACTAGAAAGCAGAAGGAACAGGTGGCTGAAAAATAAAGAGGAGGCAGTTTTCCTCATCAATTTCTTAATAGTATGGAATAATAGAATATAGGGTCAAAAGTCTCAAACTACAGGGCCTTTGAAAAGTAACTTAAAGGTTCTCCTTTGTCATTGTCAGGATCCCATTCTACATACTTGAATTTCAATGCCTCTTTCTGTCAGTCCTCTATTATACATGATGCTAGAAGTGTATGATTTCTACAATCACCTTTCCCCAGCAGATTTCCTGTTTTGGAATGTAGTAGCAAATAATCCCTTGGTGCTCCTGGTTTATGATGTAGCCTAGGAAAGGAAAGTAACAGAAGGGCCACATATTTGGTAAGAGTTTTACACGATTCCCAAATAAATACCACTTCAATTGTCCATACCAATTGCAGAGAGAATATATGTTAATGCAAAGGACAGCATAATCCCAAAGCCCATTCTCTTTTAGTATATGTCACTTTGTTAAATATTTCAATAATTTCCGTGTGAAATATGGTCTTAATTGCCACAAACTAAAAAATAGTTTGTAAAAATTACAGAGGGTCAAATAATCACGGCAAGCTCAGACACTTACTTTGCCAAACCTGACTTACATAAATCATAGTTTCATTGTCCCGAAACTGCTCATAAAATTTGGGTGCGGTTTCTTTCTCCAGGTGTCTGTGTATGGGTGTGTGTGTGTTTAGGGTAAGATCCTTATACTGTTCTTTTTTTTTTTTTTAATTTATTTATTCATGAGAGAGAGAGAAAGAGAGAGAGGCAGAGACACAGGAGGAGAGAGAAGCAGGCTCCACGCCGGGAGCCCGACGCTGAGCCCGACGCTGAGCCCGATGCGGGACTCGATCCTGGAACCCGATCCCGGGACTCCAGGATCATGCCCTGGGCCAAAGGCAGGTGCTAAACCGCTGAGCCATCCAGGGATCCCCAGATCCTTATACTATTCTTACAACTAGGTAATCTTCATCCTAAAGGAAAGAAAAAAATCATCATAATAAAACACGTATGTGAAGACATTCACTGGAGAAATGGGATATTACAGCTTTTGAAAATACAGTAGTAATACTGTAGCCATTCCTGATTGATAGAACGCACTTGGTTTTTTTTATGTTTTTATTTTTATTTTTTTGATAGAATGCACTTGTATGCATTATCACACAATTGAAGATTATTGCAAATGGAATTAATTGAGATTAAAATATTTAAAAAGTACATGTCAATAATACTGATTTTATCTTGTAATGAGTCCCTAAATAACCTTCACAAGGTAAAATGTTAAAAAGCTCTTCAAATTGGGGAATACATCAAACATATAAACTATGTAACATGAATGGAACATAAATGTACAGCTCAGTGGATTATAATAAAGTTAACAAACATGTAAGTGGAACCCAGCACTCACTCCAGCAGGCAGTTATGTGCTACTATTAAGACTCTCTTCCTCCCTATGGTAAGCATTTATTTTCCTATTCTTTATGGTTTTATTGCCTCAGTATGGAATCCAAAGTGCTATAGTTTGATTTTGCCTGTTTTGTACTTCATATGAGTGCAATTATACAGTCTGTATTATTTTTATCTGGCTCTTTCACTCATATTTTTAAGATTCATCAGTGCTGCTATGTATAACTGTACTTCATTTGTTTTCATTACTATAAAGCTGACAGTGTACGACTATACCTCTATTGTTGGTGGATATATGGTATGGTATCCAGCCTCCTAAATGGCCCCAAATGATCCCTACTTCCTAGTAATCACAAAATTGTCTAGTCCTCTCCTCAAAGAATAGGGCTGACATATTTTCACTGCAGAAACAACAGAGTGTGACTTCTGAGGCTGATTCATAAAAGACATTGTGGTTTCTATTTTGCTCTCTTTAGGATCAGTTGATATAGGGGAAGTCAGACACTATGTTGTAAGGAGGACACTCAAGAGGTCCTGTGGAAGGAGAGAAGCATGTGGTGAGGAACTGTCAAAAGCCATATATGCAAGTCATCATGGAAGAAGATTGTCCAGCTTCAGTGAACCTTCAGATGATTGAAGCCCCAGTCAACAGCTTTACCCCATTTTCATGAAAGACATGAGCGAGAACTACCCAGTTAAGCCATTCCTAAATTTCTAACTCACAGAAGTGAGTGTTTATTTTTTAGACTACTAGTTTTTTTGGTAATTTGTTATGCAGCAAGAGATAATATAGTTTGAGGCTACTACATATAATTAAAAAAAAATACTCTCTCCCTACCTCATGGTGCTTCTATGAAATCATTTTCCTAGGAGTGGAACTGTTGGGGCAGGGGTTTGAGATTCACTAGCATTAGTAGATACTGCCAACATTTTTCAAGTATTTTTTTTTCCAGGCAGCCACGTTTGAGAGTACACCTTATCCATATCTGTAACAACTCTTGGTATGGTCAATTTTTAAATTTGTAGCCTTTCTTATGGGTGTTCAGTGTTATCTAATTGCAAGTTTAAATTTGTATTTCCCAAGTGCCTGGGTGGCTCAGTCGGTTAAACGTCTGCCTTTGGCTTGGGTCATAATCCCCAGGTCCTCAGATGGAGCCCCACATGAGGCTTCCTGCTCAGCAGGGAGTCTGCCTCTCACACTCCCTCTGCCCACCCCCCACTTGTACTCTCTCTCTCTTGCTCATTCTCTCTCTCAAATAAATGAAATCTTTAAATTTGTAGTTCCCAGATAACTAATGATGTTCAGCACCTTCTATATGTTTGCTATTTTGGTTACTTTTTAATTTTATGTTATTAATTAATTAATTAATTTTAAATATTTTATTTATTCATTCATGAGACACACACAGAGAGAGAGAGAGAGAGAGAGAGAGAGAGGCAGAGACACAGGCAGAGGGAGAAGCAGGCTCCATGCAGGGAGCCTGACATGGGACTCGAACCGGGGTCTCCAGGATCAGGTCCTGGGCTGAAGCTGGCCCTAAACCGCTGAGCCACCTGGGCTGCCCTTGGTTACTTTTTTAAATAGAAAATTGCTCTATCCAAAACTTAACTATTTCTAGAGTCAACCATCCTTTCTCTTCACTTGGCTGTGTCCAGCATAACTGCCGATTGTACATGAGTCTTGTTGCTGTCAGTGGTTTTGGCCTACCTGTTTGTATTCCAGGTTTTTTGGGAGATACTCTATCACTTAATTTTTGTTATAGATATTATAGATGTTTACCATGGATTTTCACTTTTGTCATTCTATTTGTGTGTGTGTATGTTATGTCTATATACATTTACAATAGCCAAGATATGGAAGGAACTTAAGTATTCACCGGTAGATGAATGGATACAGAAGATGAGATATACATATATCTATGTATCTATATCTATACACACAATGGAATATTACATAGCCATAAAAATGATGAGATCTTGCTGTTTGTAACAACATGGCTAAATCTGGAGAGTATTATGATAAGTGAAATAAGGAGGATGGAGAAAAATACCATGTGATTTCACTTTTATGTGGAACCTAAAAAACAAAACAAATGAACAATTTGGGTTAGAATCAGACTTGTAGATATGGAGAAAAAAATCGATGGCTGCCAGAAGGAAGGGGGTGATGGGACAGGCAAAATGGGTAAAGGGGAGTGGTAGATACAGGCTTCCAGTTATGGAATGAATAAATCACAGGGATAAAATGTACAGCATTGGGACTATAGCTAATGTTATGGTAACAGCCTTGTATGATCACAGATGCTTGTAGTGAGCATTGCATAAAGTACAGAGATGTTGAATCACTATGTTATATAACTGATAATAATGTAACAAGGTGTCTAAAATGTACTCAAATAAGAAGATTAGACATACATACAGCAAAGTGAATAATGATGAAAATACTACATATAAAACTTTTGGAATGCAGCTAAAACTATTTAAGAGGAAACTTTATGTTTCATATTATAAAAGAGGAAAGATTAAAAATTAGTAAGTTAATTATATAATTAAGAAGTTAGAAAGGGAATAACAATAAATCCAAATAAAATAGAAGGAAGGAGATAATATAGTTAAGAGGAGTTAAAAATACTAATATGTATACTAATACATAGCATAAATGAAAGAAGCTGGTCTACAAAGTCTACATGTGTGATTCCAACTACTGAACACTCTGGAAAAGGCAAAACTTTAGAGACAGTAAAAAGATCAGGGGCTGCCATAGGCTAGTGAGGAGAGGAGGGATAAATAAGTGGAACACTGAGGCTTCTAGGACAGTGAAACTATTCTATATGATACTTTAGTGGTGGATTCATGACATGCATTTGTCAAAACCCATAGGACTGTATGACACAGAGAATGAAATGAACTCTAACGTAAACTATGGGCTTCAGTTAATAATGTATCAGTATTCTAACTATGTTACTTAAGACACAAAATCCATTAACAATTTGTTATCAGTTGTGGTCTTACCGGAAATTCTTAACTGTACATTTGTTTCAACAAGTTTTTTTGTTTTGTTTTGTTTCAACAAATTTTATTTATTTTTATTTTTTTAAAGATTTTATTTATTTATTCATGAGATACACACACACACACACACAGAGGCAGGCACAGACACAGGCAGAGGGAGAAGCAGGCTCCATGCAGGGAGCCTGACGTGGGACTTGATCCCGGGCCCCCAGGATCACACCCTGGGCTGAAGACGGTGCTAAACCACTGAGCCACCCGGGCTACCCCAAGTTTTATTTTTTAAATGATGAATTGTCTTAGTCTAAGTTACTGCATTTTTATAATAAAGTAATGAATGGCACAGCTAGTGCAAGCAAACTTAAACCCAATTCAACTACCAGCTGAAAAAATACTTTGGTTCTTCAGGAGAAAAATGAGCAAAGCAAAAAAAAAAAAAAAAAAAAAAAGAAAAAAACTGTTTCATTTAATAGTTCTGAAACCTAACTCCTGGTATGGTTATTAGTTACTATAGGAATGTACTTTTAAATTTAACCATTAACTAAGCATCTTTTCTTTATGATAGGGTCTACCTTCTGTTTCCCTAGAAAGGATGAATTTATATCATTTGACAAGCCTATTTCAAGTTTTTGTTGTTGTTGTTGTTATTGTTTGTTGCTTGTTTTTATCTTTGCAGCCTAAAATAAAAATGTCAAGTGTAGGGGCACGTGGGTGGTTCAGTCAGTTAAACATCTGCCTTCAGCTCAGGTCATGATCCTGACTCCTGGGATTGAGCCGTGCATTGGGCACCCTGCTTAGCAGGGAACCTGCTTGTCCCTCTCCCTCAGTCTACACCCCATGCTGTGCCAGTCTCTCAAATAAATAAGTAAATAAAATATTTTAAAAAATATCATATCAATGTAGGTTCTTCACTTGTAACCAATGTACCACACTAATGCAAGAATGCAAGGGAAAACTGTGTGAGGGATGGGATGCCTGGGTGGCTCAGTGATTGAGCACCTGCCTTCCGCCCAGGGCGTTATTTTGGAGTCCAGGGATTGAGTTCTGCATTGGGCTTCCTGAAGGGAGCTTGCTTCTCTCTCCGCCTATGTCTCTACCTCTCTCTCTGTGTCTCTTATGAATAAATAAATAAAATCTTAAAAAAAAAAAAAAGAAATTGTGTGAGGGAGAACAGAGTGCATGTGAAAACTCACTTATCAATTTATCTGTAAACTTCAAACTGTTCTAAAAAGTAATGTCTATTAATTTAAAAAAAGTGAAGATGCACCATCCTAAAAATAACCATGAATATATTTTACCACATTAACAGAAAAAAGGCAAAGATTATAAAATCATTTTCATAGATGTGAGCAAATCATAAGATAGAATTCAACATCCATTAATAATTAAGGTTCACAGTAAACTTGAAAGGAACTTCCTCAATCTACTTTATTCACTTTTGGTAATCTCTAATTGTTCTTTTTTCATTGTGGTAAAACATGCATTGTAACATCATTTAAGCCATTTTTAATTGTATAATTCAGTGGCATTAATTACATTCATAATACTGTGTTCTCACCATCATCTATACCAAAACCTTTTCATCATCTGCAACATAATTTCTATACTCATTAAACAATAATTTCCCTTTACCTCAACCTCTATTCTTTCTGTCTCTATGAGGTACCTCATATATAGGTGTTATCATACAGTATTTGTCCTTCTGTGTCTGGCTTATTTCAGCAAGTGTAGTATTTTCAAAGTACAACTATGTGATAGCATATATTAAAACTTCATTCCTTTATGTGGGTGAATTTTGCATATGTATCAAATTTTATTTACCCATTCATCTTTTTTTTAAAGATTTTATTTATTTGAGAGAGAATGAGAAAGAGAGATGCGAGGGAGAAGCAGACTCCCTACCGAGCAGGGAGCAGGACGCAGGGCTCAATCCAAGGACCCTAGGATCTGAGCCAAAGGCAGACACTAAATCAACACAGCCATCCAGGCGCCCCTACCCATTCATCTTTGATGAACATTTGGGTATTTTCCATCTTTTGACTACTGTGAAAAATGCTGTTATGGACATTGGTGTACCAACATTTGCTCAAGTCCCTGCTTTCAGTTATTTTGGGAATCTACCTATGAGTGGAATTCCTAGATCATGTGATAATTCTGTTTAGCTTTTTGAAGAACTCCCAAACTGTTTTCCACAGTGGTTTGACCATTTTACATTTCCACTATAATGCATAAGAATTCCAATTTCTCTATATCCTCACCAACACTTATTTTTCCTCTTTGATTATAGCCAACTTAGTAGATGTGAAGCAGTATCTCATTGTGGTTTTGGTTCACATTTCCATAATGACCGGTGATGTTGAGCATCTTTTCATGTGTTTATTGGCCATTAGTATATCTTCTTTGAAGAAATGTCTACTGAAGTCCTTTACCCATTTTTGAATTTTGTTTCTTTACTGAGCTGTAGGAGATCTTTATATATTCTGGATATTAATCTCTGGTCAGATACATTAGTTGCAAGTATTTTATCCCATTCTGTAAGTTGTCTCTACTTTGATAGTGTTCTTTGGTACACAAAAGTTCTTAATTTTGATGAAGTCCAATTTATCTATTTTTCTTTGTTGTTGCTTGTGCTTTGGGCTCATATCAATGAAGTCATCGCCAAACTCAATGTCATGAAAATTTCTCTCAATATTTTCATGTAAGAATTTTATAGTTTTAGCTTTTATGTTTAGGTTTTCAATCCATTTTGAGTTAATTTTTACATATGATATAAAGTAAATGTTCAACTTCATTCTTTTGCATGTGAATATCCAATTTTGCCAACACCTTTCTCTTTTTTTTTTTTTGTATTTTTTTTATTGGAGTTCGATTTGCCAACCTGTAGTATAACACCCAGTGCTCATCGCATCAAGTGCCCCCCTCAGTGCCCGCCACCCAGTCACCCCCACCCCCCGCCCTCCTCCCCTTCCACCACCTCTAGTTCGTTTCCCAGAGTTAGGAGTCTTCCATGTTCTGTCTCCCTTTCTGATATTTCCTACCCATTTCTTCTCCCTTCCCCTCTATTCCTTTTCACTATTATTTATATTCCCCAAATGAATGAGACCATATAATGTTTGTCCTTCTCCGATTGACTTATTTCACTCAGCATAATACCCTCCAGTTCCATCCATGTGCAAGCAAATGGTGGATATTTGTCATTTCTAATGGCTGAGTAATATTCCATTGTATACATAAACCACATCTTCTTTATCCATTCATCTTTTAATGGACACCGAGGCTCCTTCCACAGTTTGGCTATAGTGGACATTGCTGCTAGAAACATCGGGGTGCAGGTGTCCCGGTGTTTCATTGCATCTGTATCTTTGGGGTAAATCGCCAGCAGTGCAATTGCTGGGTCGTAGGGCAGGTCTATTTTTAACTCTTTGAGGAACCTCCACACAGTTTTCCAGAGTGGCTGCACCAGTTCACATTCCCACCAACAGTGTAAGAGGGTTCCCTTTTCTCCGCATCCTCTCAAACATTTGTGGTTTCCTGCCTTGTTAGTTTTCCCCATTCTCACTGGTGTGAGGTGGTATCTCATTGTGGTTTTGATTTGTATTTCCCTGATGGCAAGTGATGCGGAGCATTTTCTTATGTGCGTGTTGGCCATGTCTATGTCTTCCTCTGCAGTAACACATTTTGAATTAATCTTTGTGAAGTTGGATATGTGTTTAGATTCATTTTTTTGCATGTGGATATCCAGTTATTATAATATCATTTGTTGAAAAGACTATCTTTGCTGCATTGAATAGCTTTTACTTCTTTGTTAAAGATCACTTGGTTTCATATTTCTGGGCTCTTTATTCTGTTCCATTAATCTATTTGTCTGTTTTTTTCCCCAATGCCACAATGCCTTGATTGCAGAACCTTTACATTAAGTCTTGAAGTCAGGTACTGCCAGTCCTCCAACTTCTTCTTTTTCTTTTTTTTTTTCATTTTAAAAATTTATTTATTTATTTATTCATGAGAGAGAGAGAGAGAGAGAGAGAGAGAGAGAGAGACGTAGGCAGAGGGAGAAGCAGGCTCCATGCAGGGAGTCTGACGTGGGACTCCATCCTGGGTCTCCAGGATCATGCCCTGGGCCGAAGGTGATGCTAAACTGCTGAGCCACCTGGGCTGCCCTTTTTCAATATTCTGTTGGCTATTTTGGAACCTTTGCCTCTCCATATAAACTTTAGAATCAGTTTATTGATATCCACAAAACTACTTATCCTCTCAATGATGAATACATTTATTTAGTTCTTCTTCATCTTCCTTTATTACAGTTTTGTAGTTTGCCTCATATAAATCTTCTACAAATTTGTTATATTTATACCTATGTATATCATTTTGGGAGCTGCGAATATATATGGTACTGTTTTCTTTTTTTTTAAGATTTTATTTATTTATTCACGAAAGACAGAGAGAGGCAGAGACACAGGCAGAGGGAGAAGCAGGCTCCTTGTAGGGAGCCTGACGTGGGACTCGATCCTGGGACCCTGGGATCACGCCCCGAGACAAAGGCAGACGCTCAACCCCTGAGCCACCCTGGGGGCCCCGGTACTGTGTTTTCAATTTAAAATTCTTCTTGTTCAGGGATCCTTGGGTGGCGTAGCGGTTTAGCGCCTGCCTTTGGCTCAGGGCGCGATCTTGGAGACCCAGGATCGAGTCCCATGTAGGGCTCCTGGTGCATGGGGCCTGCTTCTCCCTCTGCCTGTGTCTCTGCCTCTCTCTCTCTCTCTCTCTCTCTCTCTCTGTGTGTGACTATATTAAGCTTATATTCTGCAGCCTTGTTTTAAGCACTTACTAATTACCAGAGTTTCTGGTTCATTCTTTCGATTTTTCTAACAGGTCAATCATATCTTCAGTCCTATTCAGATTATTTATTTATTTTTGTGTGAGTTTTGGCAGATTGTGTCTTTCAATTGATCCATTTCATTTAGATTATCAAATTTATGGACATAGAATAGTTCATAGTATTGCTTGATTATCCTTTTAATGTCTATGGGATCTGTAGTGATATGCCCTATTTCATTTCTGATATTAGTAATTCATGTATTTTCTCTTTCTTAGTTATCCTGGCTAGACATTTATGGACTATATTTGTACTTTCAAGAATAAGGTGTTGCAAACAAAAACAATTTTACTTCTTACTTCCTACTTTGTATGTCTTTTATTTTTTTCTTACCTGATTTATCTGGCTAGGACTTCTGGTACTATGTTGAATAGGAGTGATGGGAGTGGACATCCTTGTCTTAATCATGATCATAAATGAAAGGCTTTTGACCTCTCACTGTTGAGTATGATGTTATTTCTGAGATTATTACATATTGTCTTTATTATGTTGAGGTACATTCTTACTATAACCAATTTGTTGAGAGTTTTTGTCATAAATGGATGTTGAATTTTGTCACGCCTTCTTTTTTGAGGGCATTGGTTGAGATGATCCTATAATTTTATCTTTCATTCTATGAATATGATGTATCCTACATTACATATGTTGAGCCATCCTTGCATCCTAGGAGTAAGTCCCACTTGATCATGATGTATGATCCTTTTAATATTCTGTTTAATTCTGTTTGCTAGTATATACTTTTGTTTTTCTTTAAGTTCCAGTTAGTTAGCATACAGTGTAATATTAGTTTCAGGTGTATAATATAGTGATTCAACACTTCCATACAACATCCAGTGCTCATCACAACAAGTGTACTCCTTAATCCTTAATCCCCATCTTCTATTTACCCCCAACCCTCCACCCACCTCTCTATGGTAATCATCAGTTTGTTCTCTACAGTTAAGAGCCTTTCTCTTGGCTTGCCTCTCTCTCTTTCTCCTTTGCTAATTTCTTTTGTTTCTTAAATTCCACGTATGAGTGAAATTATACGGCATCTGTCTTTCTCTGACTGATTTTGCTTAGCATAATACTCTCTAGCTCCAACCATGTTGCCAGTGGCAAGATTTCATTCTTTTTTTATGGCTGAGTAATATTCCTGTGTGTGTGTGTGTGTGTGTGTGTGTGTGTGACAACTTCTTTATCCACTCACTATTTGAAGGACACTTGGGCTGTTTCCATAGTTTGGCTGTTGTAGATAATGCTGCTATAAACAACTGTGAGAAGGAAAAGCAAAGCTGGAGGCATAACAATTCTGGACCTCACATTATATTACAAAGCTTTGTGATCAAAATGGTATGGTACTGGCACAAAAATAGATACATGGATCAATAGAACATATTAGAAAACCTAGAAACAAATCCACAACTATATGGTCAATTAATCTCTAACAAAGCAGAAAAGACTCTTCAATGGGAAAAAGACAGTTTCTTCAACAAATGGTGTTGGGAAAACTGGACCACTTTCTTAGACCAGACACAAAGATAAATCCAAAATGGTTTAAAGACCTTAATGTGAAACAGGAAACCATAAAAATCCTAGAGGAGAACACAGGCAATAACCTCTTTGACAATGGCCATGGTAATTTCTTTCTAGATATGTCTCCTGAGGCAAGGGAAACAAAAGCAAAAACTGCTAGAACTTCATCAAAACAAAAAAAGCTCTGCACACCAAAGGAAACAATCAACTAAACTAAAAGGCAACCTATGGAATGGCAGAAGGTATTTGTAAATGACATATCTGATAAAGGGTTAGTATCCAAAATATATTAAGAACTTATAGAACTCATCACACCTGAAACCGAATAATCCAATAAAAAATAGATGTGAATAGACATTTTCCCAAAGACATACAGACAGCCAACACACACATGAAAAGGTGCTCAATATAAGTTATCATCAGGGAAATTCAAATCAAAACTATAATGAGATATCACCTCACTCCTGTCAGAAAGGCTAAAATCAACAACATAAGAAACAACAGATGTTGGTGAGGATGGGGATAAAAGGGAACACTCTTGACTGCTGGTGGGAATGCAAACTGGTACAGACACTCTGGAAAATGGCATGGAAGTTCCCCAAAAAGTTAAAAACAGAACTAGCCTATGGTCCAGCAATTGGACTACTAGGTATTTGCTCAAAGGATAAACGAATACTAAAAAGGACATATGCACCTCAATGTTTACTCGTATTTTGTTGAGAAGTTTTGCATCCATATTCATCAAAAATATTGGCCTGTACTTTTCTTTTCTTATAGTGTCCTTATTTGGCTTTGGTATTAGGATAATTCTGGCCCTGTAAAATGAATTTGGGAGTGTTCCCTCCTCTTCAAATTTTTGGGAAATTTTGAAAAGGATTGGGGTTAATTCTTTAACTAACTATGAGGTATAATTCATCTGTGGAACCATCTGGAGTTGGGATTTTCTTTCTTGGGAGGGTTTTTCATTCTGCTTCATTCTCCTTACTCATTTTTGGTCTGTTCAGGTTTCTATTTCTTCATTATTCAGTCTTTGTAGCCTGTATGTTTCTAGGGTTGTATTCATCTAGTCATCCAATTTGTTCACATATAATTGTTTCTAGTAGTCACTTATGATCCTTCACATTTGTGAAGGATCCATCAGTTGTCATGTCTCTACTTTCATTTCTGATTTTTTAGTACTTTTTCTTTTTTTCTTAGTCTGGGTACATGTTTGTCAATTTTGTCTATTTTTTTTTAATTTATGATAGTCATACAGAGAGAGAGAGAGAGAGAGAGAGAGAGAGGCAGAGACATAGGCAGAGGGAGAAGCAGGCTCCATGCACCGGGAGCCCGATGTGGGATTCGATCCTGGGTCTCCAGGATCGCGCCCTGGGCCAAAGGCAGGCGCCAAACCGCTGTGCCACCCAGGGATCCCCTGTCTATTTTTTTTTTTTAAGCAGATCTTAATTTCACTCATTTTTCTGCTGTGTTTCTGGTTGCCATCATTTGTTTCTTTTCTGAACTTTGTTATGTCCTTCCTTCTGGTAACTTTGTGTTTACCTTTTCCTTCTTTTTCTAGTTCCTTGAAGTGTAAAGTTAGGTTGTTTATTTAAAATTTTAATTTTTTTCTTTTATTAAAAAATATTTGTATTTATTTATTCATGAGAGACAGAGGCAGAGCAGGCAGAGGGAGAAGCAGGCTCCCCACAAGGAGCCTCATGTGGTACTTGACCCAGACCCTGGGATCATGCTTTGAACTGAAGGCAGACACTCAACCACTCAGTCACCTAGGCACCCCTATTTTTTTTCTTAATGTAGGCTTTTGTTGCTATAAACTTCCCTCTTAGAATTATTTTGCTGCATCCTATAAGTTTTGGTATGCTCATTTTCCATTTTAATTTGGTGCCAGATATTTTTTAAGTTTCCCTTTTTATTTCTCTTTTGACCCACTAGTTGTTCAGGAATGTATTAATTTCTGCATACTTGTAAATTTTCCCCTACTTCTCATGTTATTGATTTATTGTTTCATATCATTGTTGTTAGAAAAGATAATTGGTTTATTATTATTTTTTTTTTAATTTGGTAAGGCTTGTTTGGGGGCTCATACAGGTTATATCCTGGAGAATGTTCCATGTGTGTTTGAGAAGAATGTGTTATGTTGTTTTAGATTTATTTGGTCTATTGTGTCATTCATGTTTGCTGTTACCTTATTGATTTTCTGTCTGGATGATCTAATCATTGTTCAAATTATGGTTTTGAAGTCTTTTTACTATTTTATTGTTGCCCTTTTCTTCCTACAGACCTGTTAGTATTTGCTTAATATATTTAAGTACCCTAATATTGGGTGTGTATATAATTGTTATATCATCTCGATAAAATTGATTCCTTTATCATTATATGAACTTCTTTGTCATTTGATACAATTTTTGACTTAAAGTTCATTTTATCTGATATGAATATAGCAATTCTGATCTCTTGGTTCTATTTGCATAGGGTATCTTTATCCATCCCTTCACTTTGAGCCTAGTCTTTACATTTGAAATGGCAGTCACCTCCTCCAGTCTTTTCTGACTGCCTTCAGGAAGAAAATACCTTCTGTCATCCCCAGTTAGGGATTCTGAGGCTTTCTCAAATGCTTTTAATGAGTATGCTTACTTCATACTATTTGTTCCCTCTTGGGAGTGAATTCTTAAGACTGTATGACTTCTGTCCATTCTGCTATGCTAGGCTAGGTGATGAGAGTATACTATTTGTTTTCCATAGCATGATGCTGAATGCTCAAATTTGTGTACCTTCTCCCAACCTCATAGATTTGGACCAGCTGTCTGTGCGTGCACACTAACCATCTGCAAAGGCTCACTCTTGACATCCTTGCAGTTGCACATAGGGAGCCAGCCACAAGATATGGAATTTGTGTGGGTGACTTGCGTGGAGCATTGGTGCTTGTGGACTGGTTAGGGGGAATTGTAGTTGAGGTGTTAACAGCGGCTCATGGGCAGGCTTCCTGGTGGGGTCTGCAAAATGACTTGTAGGATCTGCTTCCCTTTGATAACTTCTGAGAGTCTTGCTGTTCTCTCAGCTTGTCCCTGCCGCAGTCATGCAGTGCACCTCAGTATTCTGGATGGAGCAAGAAAAAAGGGGATCTCTTTGCCAGTGTCCCTCACAACTTGGGAGGCTGGATGCTTATTATCTTTTTTTCCTTTTCAAAGATTTTATCTATTTATTCATGAGACACAGAGAGAGCGAGCCAGAGAGGCAGAGACATAGGCAGAGGGAGAAGCAGGCTCCATGCAAGGAGCCCAATGCGGGTCTTGATCCCGGGGCTCCAGGATCACGCCTGGGCCAAAGGCAGGCACCAAACCCCCAAGCCACCCAGGGATCCCAGGCTGGTGCTTATTAATTCACTCTTACTTTCCCTTCTGGGGGAACTGTAGGCAAAAAAGGTTTCTCTTGGCACTGAGCTGTGCCACCTCATGATCAGGGTGACACTGTTTCTCTTTTCCTCATCAGTAGGAGCAATCTTGGACTTTTCTGCTTACTGATGTGCTGGAACTTCTCTACCGGACTCCAGCTTCCACAAAGGGGATCTTACATGTGGGTGACTGTCAAAATTGATGTTCTTTGTGGAGAAGACAGTAGAAAACTCCTTTGGTCATTTTGATTATATCACATTATTATTACTTTGAAAAAAATTTATCTTTTAGGTTAATTAAGAATAAGAAAAAATAGGGAAGCCTGGGTGGCTCAGTGGTTGACCACCTGTCTTTGGCCCAGGGCATGATCCTGGAGTCCTGGGATCGAGTCCCGCATCAGGCTCCCTACATGGAGCCTGCTTCTCTCTCTGCCTATGTCTCTTCCTCTCTTTCTGTCTCTCTCTCATGAATAAATAAATAAAATCTTAAAAAAGAAGAAAAATAGAAGTTTTCATTTTTATCTTTACTTATTCCTTCTTTGATGCTCTTCATTTGTTTATGTAAATCTGAATTTCTGATATTTCATTTTCCTTCTCTCTAAAGAACGTCTTTTAACATATCTTGTAAGGCAGGTGTACTGGCAAAAAGTTCCCTCAATTTTTTTCTTTTCTTGTCTCAAATTATTTCTCCTTCACAATGAAGTGTAATTTCTCTGGGTACAGAATTCTATGTTGGTGGTTTTATTCTCTCAACACTTTAAATATTTCACTTCACTCTTTGCTTGCATATTTAAAAAAGAAAAGATTTGAGAGAGGGGGTTAGAGGGAGAAGCAGACTCCCTGGGCTCAATCCCAGGATCCTGAGATCATGACCTGAGCCAAAGGCAGATGCTTAACCAACTGAGACACCAGGCGCCCCTACTTGTATGGTTTTTGAGGAGAAGTTAGATGTTATTCCTCTATAGATAAGGTGTCTTTCTTCTCTGCTTTTTTTTTTCCCCAAGATTTTTTTTCCTGTGATTTTCTGTAGTTGAAAACTGATATGCCTGGGTGTGGTTTTTTGTTTGTTTTGCATTTATCCTGTTGATGTTCTCTGAGCTTCCTTGAACTGGCGTTTGGTGTTGACATCAATTTGGGGGAGATTATATCATCATGGTTTCAAATATTTCTTTGGTTCCTTTATCTTTTTTTCCTTCTGATATTCCCATTATGCATATGTCACACCTTTTGTAGTCGTCCTACAGTATGCATACTCTCTTCTGTTGTGTTTTCGTTTGTTTGTTTTTTGTCTTTGTCTTTGCCTTTTGTTTTTGGTAATTCTATTGATACATCCTCCAGCTCAGATTCTCTCCTCAGCCAGGCCCAGTCTACTAACAATCCCATCAAATGCATTCTTCATTTCTATTATAGTGCTTTTGATCTCTAGCATTTCTTTTTGGTTCTTCCGTAGGATTTCCATCTATCTGCTTATATTGCCCATCTGTTCTTACATGCTGTCTACTGTATCCATTATAGTCCTTAGCATGTTAATTATAATTGTTTTCAGTTACTGGTCTGGTCTGATAATTCCAACATCCTTGCCATGTCCGATTCTAATGCTTGTTCTGTCTCTTCAAATTGTGGGGTTTTTTTTTCTTTCCTTTTCATATGCTTTGTAATTTTTTATTGATAGCCAGACTTCTTGGGGAAAAGGAACTGGTGTAATTAGGCTGTTAGTAATCTGGTGGTGTGGTGTGGGGGAGGGGAAGCGTTCTATAGTCTGTGTATCTCTCACTCTTTTAGTGAGCCCATGCCTCTGGATTGTAAACTTCACAAGAGTTTCTTAGCTTTTTTTCTCCTCTCTTATGTGGGACAAGATGGTTGAAGTTGGGTATTTCCCTTCTCCAAGGTCAGTTAAGCTCTGATAATACCCTACCCAGTTAGGGTTAGGTTAACTAGTTTTGTCCTGCGGGCAGGTCTTGTTATAAAGAAAAGAGTTGTCTGATATATTTCAAAATGATTCCTCTTCTCTTCTCCCTGCTGGAAGCATGCAGGGTTTTTTCCCTCTGATTACTGTAATAATCTGCTTGTAGATATCCCCCATGATTTCTTACCTGGAATCTTTACCTCTCAGAATTGTCCATACAGCACACTCAGCAATTCAATTACAGATCAGGGTTTCCGATCCTGGCCCTGGTTACCACCGTGGTTTCTGCTTGTAAGTCTCTGCTCGGGTAAGCCAGGACTACCTGTATTTGCCTATCTCTCCAATCTTGGCTGCAGTGGTTTGCCCTGTTTCATCATCTCTCTTTCATATTCTAGAAGAGTTTGTTGATATTTCAGTTTGTTCAGCTTTTTACTTGTTATGACAGAGTGGCAATTTCCAACCTTTTTATGTGCTGGACTGGAAACAAGAGCGTCTGTTCAGTTTTGAAGGTCCTTGCTTACTATGGGAATCTTAGGTTAAGCTACCCAACCTTGCAGTGAGTCCAAAGTTTCACCTATCTCAGTACTGGCATTGGAACTTGCTTCAGGAAAATTAGCTTTTGCATTTTTAAATTACTATCAAGTTCCAGCTTGATAATTTTTTTCTGTACAGTTTTCCTTTTGAATTGTTGTAATGTTCTTTGTGAGTCTAAGTAAATCATTAAAAAACAATTTTACTTTATGTTTCCAGTATGTATTTTTATTTAGTAGAAGACCTTTTCTGAGAGTATAATCTACCGTTCTATAAAAAGAGCAACTGTTTTCTTTCTTTCTCCTTTTCTGAACAATCTGGATAATGTACCTAAAAATTATCCAGAAAAGGAGAAAGAAAGAAATATAACATTTGGAAAAACAGCATATGTGAGATACTTTGTGGTTAATTCCATATCTTCAGCATTGCATGCAATAAATGCTCCATCAATCTTATGAATGAATGACTAAATGAATATTCAACTGCCTAAAAGACATATTTATCTGAATATTTAGGTATAATTAATATGGTCAATTCTGAATTAATGATCTTTCCCACGTAGTGGTTTCTCCCTTTAATTGAGCATGCACTCATGTGTATATGTATCCATTTCCTATCATATCCTCCTCTCTATTCTTACTGTGACTTCCTTTGTGCAGTCCAATACCATTCACTTCTTTATCATCATTATAGACTCCATGTTTTTAATCTTGTATCTTGACCATCTGGCTACCACGCTGATGATAGAGTGATCATTCAAGCTGGAGACTCAAGAAGTCAAAATTCTTAAAGGGCTTACCATGTCTCTGCTTAATGATTAGAATAACGTAGTGGGAATAGAGGTAAATATAGAGCTGGCTATAAATGACTCTACCATGAGTACAGAGAAGTACTTACTGAATTTAGCCACAAAAGCAGAATTATTGATTTTTATGTTACACATCCAGATTATTTTCTTGAAGCAGTAAAGGAAGTTTATTGTTCTAGTTTACATTTCATAAACATTGCCTGTCTCAGGGACCAAGGAAAGGCAGAAGATAGATGGTCAGGGGGAAACCTTAAAGAATTATCAAAAGAGGGTGCCTAAGTGGCTCAGTCAGTTAAGTGTCTTCTCAGGTTGTCATCCCAGAGTCCTGGGATCCTGTCCTGCATTGGACTCCCTGCTGGTGGGGAGTCTGCTTCTTCCTCTCCCTCTACCCCTCCTCTCTGCTTGTGTGTGCTCTCTTTCTCTTACACATGCACACTCTCTCTCAAATAAATAAATAAATAAATAAAGTCTTAAAAAAGAGTTATCAAAGCTAAAAAGGTTACTTAATCTCAATAATTTAATTCTAGATGAATACATATTAACAGGTCTGTCTTACTGGTTGATTCCTATAATAGACTGGTTAGAGCCTCTGCTATTTTGAGAAAGTTTCTTGGCATTATCATGGATAATATCTCAGAGAAATTATTCCAAAGGAGCTTGGTATAAAGCTCAGTAAAAATAACTCTTAGGAGGGGCGTCTGGGTGGCTCAGCCATTGAGTATCTGCCTTTGGCTCAGGTCGTGATCTTGGAGTCCTGGGATGGAGTCCAGCATTGGTATCCCAAGAGGGAGCCTGCTCCTCCCTCTGCCTGTGTCTCTGCCTCTCTCTCTCTGTGTCTCTCATGAATAAATAAATAAAATCTTTAAAAAAGTAACTCATAGGAAAAGGATATGAGGATATGAAGCAAAACAAAGTAAAAATTTAACACAAGGCAGCCCTGCCTACATTACCTGGGAAAGTTGTTGCTATGAATTCTTTGAACTTCTCTAGTTTACTTTTATTGTTTTCAAACTTAATCTTTGCTGTCAGACTGTATGCATTACCAAATTTGTTCTTGAGGTGCTGAGGGCTGCCCAGGCACTTGAACTTCCCCTTTACCATAATGGCCAATCTGGTACAGAGGGCCTCACATTCTTCCATGCTAGGGGGACAAAGGAGGTATGGTTAAAGAGATTCCCCTTCAGCAGGCAAATTCCGTATATCAAAACTGAGCTAGAATTATAAAGTAACAGTTGTAGTAGGAAAGCTTGGTAATGCAGATGATCACTACTAAGACCATAACTGGAAAGAGGAGATCTTAAAATTCAAAGCAGTTGATTCCTAAATAATAATAGGAACACAGTTCCTTAACTTCCTATCTTCTGTTATTTCTGGATTACTGGATTCAGCTGAGGATTCTTGGCATCAATCAAGAATCAGCCTCTACTCATAGTCCCTCCTACATAACTCATGTACTTAGACAAGTTCACTGACTTATACTCCTGGTTCCACCTAATTCCCTCCTATACTCTTCTGACTCTCAACCAAGCTTCCCAATGGGTCATACCTGTGGGAAGTTATGATGATAGCTTTGCTTCTACACATCCATGTAATGGTGTTCCACAGCAGGCGCCTGGCTACTGGGTCTAAGCCAGTAGATGGCTCATCCAGAAAGACAACTGAAGACTCTCCCATTAGGGCAATAGCAGTATTCAGTCTACGTCTGTTTCCTTCACTTTATTGACAAAGAAGGAGAAAGTAGATGAAAAAGAAGATAAAGGTACACATGTCATTAATTCATAGGAATTAGGTCATCTATACAGAATGATGATTTGATATGACTCACAAAGCAGTAGGCCCAAGTCCAGATGCATGTATCAATTCATTTTCACTGAAATAACTTTTTTTCTTGGTAATTTATTACAGCATCATTATTGGTAAAATATTTTTGTTTTGGGGAGACAAAAACCTTAAAGAAATAGGGATGAAGGCACTTTTTTAAAAAATGAAGCTCAGAGTCTACAGCTCACATCTGCAAAAGGTTAATTTCATGTAAGTGGGATCTGCCTTATTCCTGACATCTGAACGCTGACAGGATATTAGACTGTCTCACAGTCATTACCTCTGTGTGACAGATGGATTGGGTTGAGTTTGCAGGCTTTCATTCTAAATAGTAGAAACACAAGTAGGCAGCTTAATTGCAACAGCATAATGTCTGACCTGTATATGTGGACAAAATCATCAGCATTTGCTTCCAGTTGCACTGCATACAAAAAGGTTTCCACATACTTGGAAATGTCTGGCTCAGGGACCCCTCTCAGTCTGGCATACATGATCAGTACTTCCTGACCTGTCATGTGGTTCAGCACGGGGTCATCTTGAGGACAGTAGCCAATTCTTGACCTAATCTGAATCAAGAGAGTAATCATAAGGATAGATCTAAGTCAACTATTCCACTGAGCATATAGTTTACATGAATAAGATAGAAAACCTGGTTTTCTAGCCCATGTTACTAAGAAGGTTTGATACCCAAAGAGCTCCCAACAAGTATTATCTCTTTTCCAGGTAGAATCCACTGTAGTAAGATGGAATACTAACATCTCTAACTGGAATTTTCAACACATATCCATTGTGCCCTGCTATGTACCCAAGACAGAATTTTGTTAGAGGAAATTGCCTATTTAAATATCATTGGAAAAACTCTTCTATTGAATCAATTAAAATAATATATAGGATTTTATTTCTAATAATGGTCAAGTTATTTCGATTAAGAAGTATATGATATATATCATACATATACATATGCATATATATATATGCATACATTATATGCATAAAAATACAAAATAAACAAGTCAGACCATATCAAACTAAAAAGCTTTTGCACAGCAATGGAAACTATCAATAAAATGAAAGGGCAACCTATTGAATATTTGCAAATGATGTATTTGATAAGGGGTTAATATCCAAACTACATAAGGAACTTACACAATTCAATAGCAAACAAGCAATCTTATTAAAAAATGAGTCTGAACAGCAACATTTTTCCAAAGAAGATGTCCATGACCAACAGAAACATGAAAAGGTGCTCAATATTACTAATAATCAGTGAAATACAAACAGAAACCACAATGATTTATCACCTCACACCTGTTAGAATGGCTATTATCAAAAAAAACCAAGAGATAACAAATGCTGGTGAGGATGTGGAGAAAAGGGAAGCCTGTGCATGGCCAGTGGAAATGTATATTGGTACAGCCAGTAGAGAAAAGAGTTTGAAGTTTCCTCAAAAGATTAAACATTGAACTACCATATGATCTATTAGTTCTACTTCTGGGTATTTATCTGAAGGAAATGCAAACACTAACTCAAAAAGATAACCACATAATAAAAAAGGTATCTGCTGTTCATTGCAGCATTATTTATCATAGCCAAGACATGGAAACATGAATCCAATGATGGTTGAATGTATAAAGAAATATTATATGTATATGTTGTATATTTATACAATGAAATATTATTCAGCCATAAAAATACAGAAATCCTGACATTTGTGACAACATTGATGGCTCTTTAGGGCATTATGCTATGTGAAATAAGTCAGTCAGAGAGACACAGTATGATCTCACTTATATGTAAACTTTATTTTTGTTTTAAGTATATTGTTATTTTATATTCAGTTTTAATTTTTCTAGGATCTGAACATTTAGATATCGTTGTTCTTATCTACTCTTTAAAAGTTTATGGAATAGCCTCTATGAAGCCATCTGGTACTTTATCTTATTTCATTGAAGAGTGAATCTTTGACAAGTTTATTTCTGTAAAAATTTTGAAAGTTTCAGTTTTCTGTTTATTTCTTTTGACATCAGTTTTAATAATTTGTAGTTAGAAAGTTATGAGTTCCATTAAATTTTAAATTTTATTGGGATGACTGGGTAGTTCAGTTGGTCAAGTGTTTGACTCTTGGTTTTGGCTTGGGCTATGATCTCAGGGTCATGGATTCAAGCCCTGAATCAGATTCTGTGCTTGGTGTGGAGTCTGCTTGTCCCTCACCTTCCGCTCCTCCACACATCCGCTCTCTCAAATAAAATGTTAAATAAAATCTTTTTTAAAAATTTAAATTTTACTTGCATGGAATTCAAGTGCTTTGTGTTTCTTATTTCTTTTTAAAAAGTTTTTACTTAAGTTCCAGTTAGTTAACATAGAGTGTAATATTAGTTTCAGATGTATAATATAATTTCAAGTGATTCAACACTTCCATACATTACCCACTGCTCATCATAACAAGTGCACTCCTTAATCCCCATCACCCATTCCCCTACCTACCTCTCCTCTGGTAACCATCAATTTGTTCTTTATAGTTAAAGAGCCTGTCTCTCGATTTGCCTTTCTTTTTTCCCTTCCTATTCATTTTTTTTGTTTCTTAAATTCCATATATGGGTGAAATCATATGGTATTTGCTTTTCTCTGACTGACTTATTTTGCTTAGCATAATACTCTGTAGCTCCATCCATTTTGTTGCAAATGGCAAGATTTCATTCTTTATGGCTGAATAATATTCCATTGTGTACATATACCATATCTTTATCCGTTCATCATTTGATGGACACTTGGGCTGTTTCCATGACTTGGTTATTGTAGATAATGCTGCTAAGACATCACTGATTGTCAGAGAAATACAAATCAAAACTACAATGAGATATCACCTTACACCTGTCAGAATGGCTATAATCAACAATACAAGAGACAACGGGTATTGGTGAGGATGTGGAGAAAAGGGAATCCTCTTGCACTGCTGGCGGGAATACAAACTGGTGCCATCACTGAAAAACAATATGGAGGTTCCTCAAAAAATTAAAAATAAAACTACCCTACAATCCAGCAATTGCACCACTAGGTATTTACCAAAAGAACAGAAAAATACTATTTTAAAAGGATAAATGCATTCCAATGTTTATAGCAGCATTATCTTATCATTTCTTCGAAATATATTTATATCTCCTTTTTAGGGGCAGGTTTTCCATTTCTTTATTTTAACAAAGTTCTAGTTGTCTTAATTGTTGGTTAGCTGGCTTTATATTTTTAATTATTAATGTATGCACTTGTCTACATTTTTATATGTTTTCCTTCCATTCATTTTTAAAAATGTTTTTCTTTTTTATTGAAATGAGTGTATAATGTATATGTATATTATTCACCCAATAGTTAGTTATTGCATCTCATAGTTTCTTAAATATAAGGTTTTCATTATTTTCTAGAAATTTTTGTAATTTGTGGGGCACCTGGGTGACTCACCTTCAGCTCAGTTTGGGATTGAGCCCTACATCAGGCTCCCTGTTTAGTGAGGGGCATCCTTCTCCATCCCCCCCCATTGTGCTCTCTCCTGCTCTCTCTCTCTTTTTAAAAAATATTTTATTTATTTTTTCATTAGAGACACACAGAGAGAGGCAGAGACATAGGCAGAGAGAGAAGCAGGCTCCCCATGGGCAGCCTGATGCGGGACTCAATCCAAGGACCCCAGGATTTTATTTATTTATTTGAGAGAGACAGCAAGAGCATGAGCAGTGGGAAGAGGGAGATGGAGAGGGAGAGAGAGACAAGCAGACGCCAAGCAGAGCAGGGAGTCTGATATGGGACTCAATCCCAGAACTTCAGGATCAAGACCTAAGCCAAAGACAGATGCTTAACTGACAGAGTCACCCAGGTGCCCCTTTAAACCTAATATTTTTGACTACAGGTGTGTTTTTAGTGATCTTTGGCTAATGAGTTTTACTATAACAATGACTTAGAATCAAGTGCCCATCAAAGAGAAAGAGTGATATATTTACTTACCTAAAAGTTTTTGCAAGATGAAAACAGTATGAGCTAAGTCACGAAGCAAACATGAAATATATTTGAAACTCATGTTGCAGAAAATGATAATATATGAAGAACTCGAGGAAATTAATAAAAGTGTCAATAATTTAAAGATGTATAAAGATTATAGATAGACATTCATAGGAAAGGAAATGTAAATGACTTTTAGACATATAAAAAGTTGGAGTGATGTCAACAAGATGGTGGAATAGGAAGCTCCTCAATTTCTCTCTTGATGGATGCACCAAATAAACAGATGCCTATGGCTCAATTCCTTTTGAGAGAAATACAGAAAAAATTAAGAGACTCCTACATATTGGGTAAGAAAATGCCCACATCAAAATGGGTAGGAAAAGCTGAGACACACTCGTTCTGTAAACCCTGCTGTTAGCATACTGCCTTAACAATTAGAAGGGAGTCCCAACTCCCAACTTCTCCTTGAGGAGTGAAAGCTTTGGCCACACATCTTTTTTTTTTTTTTTTTTTTTTTTAACTGAAGCCTGAAGAATGGAGAGAAGTTAGCCAGTTAAGATAGGGGAAGTCATTGTGAGCTTAGTAAGTGTAGTTGCTAAGTTGGAAGTCTCACCCTATAACAAGTAAATATTTTTGTTTGTTTTAAGTTTATTTTTTAGTAATTTGTACACCCAGTGTACAACCTAGAGACCAAGAGTCACATGCTCCACCTACTGAGCCAGATAGGTGTCCAGAACCCTTAACTTCTGTGGCTGCCATCTAAGGGACCAGATCCCAAATTACCCAGCTCAGAGCTACGTGGCTTGACATTTATTTGTCCTTAGGACCACAGAAAGCAAAGATGTATTTTATTTTATTTAAAAAAGTTTGGGATCCCTGGGTGGCGCAGCGGTTTGGCGCCTGCCTTTGGCCCAGGGCGCGATCCTGGAGACCCGGGATCGAATCCCATATCAGGCTCCCGATGCATGGAGCCTGCTTCTCCCTCTGCCTGTGTCTCTGCCTCTCTCTCTCTCTCTCTGTGACTATCATAAGTAAATAAATAAAAATTAAAAAAAAAGTTTATTTTATTTTCATTTTTATTTTAATTTCAGTTAGTTAAAAAATAATTTCCGTTAGTTAACATACAGTGTTATATTAATTTCAGGTGTACAATATAGTAATTCAACAGTTCCATACATTACCTTGTGCTCATCAGGACAAGTGTACACCTTAATCCCCATCACCTATTTAACCCAACTCCCCCATCCACCTCTCCTCTGGTAACCATAAGATTGTTCTCTATAATTCAGAGTCAAGGAGGTGATTTTAAACAAGCATGTAATCATTTGCTGTGACTATACCATCAGGTTCAGTGCAGAAGGAAAAGGGGAAAACATCCAGTTCCCATATTCTCCCTATAATGGTTAGACTGAATACTTTCCCAAATGCAGATGGAGAGTTGTGCTTCCATTTGGTCTGCATTTGGGGGCTTATAGAACAGATAATTAGTTGTTTTTCAGAAGCCTGGATTAGCATGTAGGAATTTCCTGTACCTTTCTCTACGGCTTCCTCCAATGATAAAACCGTTTCTAGCTTCTCTGTGAAAGGAGTTTGTCTACATATATGGCACCCTGTGCTACTGGCTCTTGTGGGACTGGCTCCTAAATCATCTAACTCTGGGAGCTAATGTTTCTCAGCATTTGCTCGTCCCCCAGGACCATAGAGAACAAACACAAGCACTCCAGGCAGCTATTCCCACTGGCTAGGGACAAAGAGAACACAAAGAGAACAGGCAAAAGCACCTAGCTATGTTTCTCCCTGAAAGGGCTTAGACTGTGTATCTAACATTACAACTTTCCCAGCTGCAGTCCAAAGGTTACGCTTCTAATTATCTTGCATCTAGGAGCTAATGGGCAGGCACTTTGTAGTACTTCAGCAGCCGGAATGTGTGTGTACCTTTCCTTTGCCTTGAAAGCACTGATGAAACTTGACATAACCTAATTTCCCAGGGGCCACTAAGAACAAAGATGGCAGTTTGGACAAGCACAAAGGTTTGAGAGGCACCTGTATCTCCAGCTGGGCTGATTGGCAAGGGTTATCTCCTACTAGCTTCTACAAGGCCACTCTGTTAAGACTAGGAGAGATGGTTTCTACATAAAGTATAGAAACAAATTCAAAGAGCTAAGGGAAATGAAGGAACAGAGAAATAAAAGAACAAACAAAGAATAAGTTAAATCTCCAGAAAATGACCCTAATGGGATGGAGATAAATGACTTATTTACCTGACAGAGAATTCAAAATAATGGTCATAAAGATGCTCACTGAGGTAAAGGAGAGAAGTGCATGAACAAAGTGAGAATTTCAATAAAGAGAAAATATTAAAAAGTATGAAACATAAATCATAGAGGTGAAGATTATGATAACTGGATTGAAAATTCAATAGCAGGGATCAACATCAGACCAAATGAGGTGGAAGATAAGATCAGTGAACTCAAAGACAAGCCAGTGGAAATCATCTAGAGAAGAAAAAAGAATTAAAAAGAGGGATGATACTTTAAAGGACTTATGGGATACCAGTAAGTCTACCAATATTCGCACTATGGGAGTCTCAGAAAACAAAGAAAGAGAGAAGGAGCAGAAAGTTTATTCAAAGAAGTAGTGGCCAGCTTTCCATGCTGTCCAGAGAAGAGATACTGTCATAACTTAAAGGAAAACTTTCTTTTTTTTTATTTATGGAAAACTTTCATCATGTCTGGAGACCTTGGTGTCTTGTAAATGAAGAAGAAAGGTATGGGACCAACCTTGAGTTCCAAATGGAACAGCACTTCTTTTTTTTTTTAATATATTACTAAATTTTATTCCTAGTATTTTGTGAAGAATTTTTGCATCTGCATGTGTGAAAGATGTTGGCCTTTGGCTTTCTTTCTTTCTTTCTTTCTTTCTTTCTTTCTTTTGCCTTTGTTTTTGTTCTTTTGGTTTTTTGTTTACTTATTGAGATATAATTGACATAGAACAGCACTTCTACAAAAGGAAAAGTGATAGCATCCGTATCAAAAATCTGAAGAGAACCTGAGATGTTTCTGCTAGTAGCTCATGCCATTGCTGACACTGAAAACCTGGCTGATGTGTGTCTTATCCTCCAGGAATATTGCCCAGCAAACTGTGTTGAAGTTTGCTACTGTCACTGAGAGCTTTCCCCTAAGGTCAGGAACACGACAGGGATGTCCACTCTAACTACTGTTGTTCAACATAGAAGTCCTAGCCTCAGCAATCAGATAGCAAAAAGAAATAAAAGGCATCTAAATTGTCAAGGAAGAAAGCAAACTCTCAGTCTTTGCAGATGACATGATACTCTATGTGGAAAACCCAAAGACTCCATTGAAAAATTGCTAGATCTCTATAGCAAAGAGGCAGGATATAGAATCAATGACAGAAATCAGTTGCATTTCTTTTTTTTTTCAGTTGTATTTCTATACACTAACAATGAGACAAAAAAAAGAGAAATTAAGGAACCGATCCCACTTACAATTGCATCAAAAACCATAAGGTACCTAGGAATAAACTTAACCAAAGAAGTAAAGGATCTGTACTCTAAAAACTATAGAACACTTATGAAAGAAATTGAAGAAGACACAAAGAAATGGAAAAACATTCCATGCTCATGGATTGGACCAACAAATATTGTCAAATGTCTATTTTACCCAAAGCAATCTACACATTCAGTGCAATCTCTATCATAAAACTATGAATATTTTTTCACAGAGCTGGAACAAACAACCCTAAAATTCATATAGAACCAGAAAAGACCAAAGGGCTATTGAAAAAGAAAACCAAAGCTGGAGGCATTACAATTCTGGACTTTAAGCTGTATTACAGAGCTCCAATCATCAAGACAGTATGGTACAGGCACAAAAATAGATGCATAGATCAGTAGAACAGGATAGAGAACTCAGAAATGGGACTCTCGACTCTCTGGTTAACTAATATTTGACAAATCAGGAAAGAATATCCAATGGAAAAAAGAGTTTCTTCAACAAATGGTGTTGGGGGATGCGTGGGTGTCTCAGCAGTTAAGTGCCCACTTTCAGCTTAAGGCATGATTCTGGAGTCCTGAGATGGGAGTCCCACATCAGGTTCCCTGTATGAAGCCTGCTTCTCCCTCTGCCTATGTCTCTGCCTTTCTCTCTGTCTGTGTCTCTCATGAATAAATAAAATCTTTAAAAAATGGTGTTGGAAAAATTGGACAGTCACTTGGAGAAGAATGAAACTGGACCACTTTCTTATACCACATACTAAAATAAACTCAAAATGGCTGCAAGACCTCAATGTGAGACAGAAATCCATCAAAATCCCAGAGGAGAACACAGGCAGCAACTCTATGACTTCAGCCACAGCAGCAAAAAAGGCATGTCTTCAAAGGCAAGGAAGGCAAGGGAAACAAAAGCAAAAAATGAACTATTGGGACCTCATCAAGACACAAAGCTTTTGCATAGCAAAGGAAACATTCAACAAAACTAAAAGACAACCTACAGAAAGGGAGAAGATATTTGCAAATGATAGATAAAGGACTAATATCCAAAATCTATAAAGAACTTATTAAACTCAGGGACACCTATGTGGCTCACTGGTTGCGTATCTGCCTTCAGCTCAGGGTGTGATCCTGGAGACCCAGGGTTGAGTCCTGCATTGGGCTCCCTGCAAGAAGCCTGATTCTCCCTCTGCCGATGTCTCTGCCTTTCTATGTCTATCATGAATAAATAAAAATCTTAAAAAAAGAAATTATCAGTTGAGTTTGGATGTAAAGTTCTGTAGATATCTGTGAAATCCATCTGGTCCAGTGTATCATTTAAAGCTCTCGTTTCTTGGGAGATGTTGTGTTTAGAAGACCTATCGAGTGTAGAAAGTGCTAGATTGAAGTCACCAAGTATAAGTGTATTATTATGTATGTCTTAATTTTGGTTATTAATTTATTGATATATTTGGCAGCTTCCATATATATTGATATATGGGCATATATATTGATGATTGTTAAGTCCTCTTGTTGGATAGATCCTTTAAGTATGATATACTGTCCCTCTTCATCTCTCACTACAGTCTTCAGGGTAAATTTTAGTTTATCTGATATAAGGATGGCTACCCCTGCTTTCTTTTGAGGACCATTTGAATGGTAAATGGTTCTCCAACCTTTTATTTTCAGGCTGTAGGTGTCCTTCTGTCTAAAATGAGTCTCTTGTAGACAGCAAATAGATGGGTCCTGCTTTTTTATCCAGTCTGACACCTGCGCCTTTTGATGAGGTCATTAAGCCCATTCACATTCAGAGTTACTATTGAAAGATATGAGTTTAGTGTCGGGTGGGGGTGAATGGGTGATGGGCACTGAGAGGGGCACTTGACGGGATGAGCACTGGGTGTTATTCTGTATGTTGGCAAATTGAACACCAATAAAAAATAAATTTATTATTAAAAAAAGAAATTATCAAACTCAACATCACTCATCAGGGAAATACAAATCAAAACCATAATGAGATACCACCTCACACCAGTCAGAAATGGATAACATTAACAACTCAGGAAACAATAGATGTTGATGAAGATGTGGAGAAAGGGGAACCCTCTTACATTGTTGGTGGGAATGCATACTGTTGCACCCAGTCAGAAAACAGTATGAAGGTTCCTCAGAAAGTTAAAAATAGAATTACCTTACAACCCAGAAATTGCACTACTAAGTATTTATCTAAAGGATACAAACATAGTGAATAGAAGGGGCACCTGCACCCTAATGTTTATAGTAGCTATGTCCACAATAGCCAACATATGGAAGAAGCCCAGATGCCCATCAACAGATAAATGGATAAAGAAGATGTAGTATGTATATGTATATATAAAAGAGCTACAAAACTGACAGGTAAGTTTACAAAGTGGCAATAGTAAATCTTCTATCAGTAATGATTTTAAAAGTAAGAGAACTAAATCCCCCCTAAAAGACACAGAGTAGCTGAATGCATAAATTACCAGAATCCAACTGTTGTTATCTACAATAAACTCACATTAGATTCAAAGACACAAATAGGCTGGAAGTGAAGGAGTGGAAAAAGATATTCCATGTAAAAGGTATCAAAATATAGCAGGAATGGTAATACCAATCAGACAAAGTAAACTTTAAAGCAAAAACTATCTCTGGAAGCACGGAAGGTCATTACACAATGGTAAAAGGTTCAAATCAACAGGAATATAAAACAAATGTAAATATACATGCACCCAACATCAGAATACCTAAGTATATAAAACAAATATTAATGGAGAAATTGATAACAGACTCGGGGCAATATGGCGGAAGAATAGGGGTCCTCACTCTCCTGGTCCCACCAACTTACCTATATAACTTTCAAATCATCCTGAACACCTATGATTTACCTGAGATTTAAAGAGAGAACAGATGGAATGCTATAGAGAGAAGGGTTTTTGCTTTTAGCAAGAATCATCTAGGGTGGAATTTACTTAGGTCATGGTCGATATTTTTTATTAAGCCCGCTCATACAGCCACTCTTCACTGAGCAAAATGATAGAAGGAAGAACTCACCACAAAAGAAAGAATCAGAAACAGTACTCTCTGTCACAGACTTACAGAAATTGTATTACAATATGATGTCAGAAAGCCAATTCAGAAGCACAATTACAAAGCTACTGGTGGCTCTGGAAAAAAGCATAAAGGATTCAAGAGACTTCATGACTGCAGAATTTAGATCTAATCGGGTCAAAATTAAAAATCAATTAAATGAAATGCAATCCAAACTGGAGGTCCTAATGACGAGGGTAATGAGGTGGAAGGAAGAGTGAGCAATGTAGAAGACAAGTTGATGGCAAGGAAGGAAGCTGAGGAAAAAGGAGAAAAACAATTGAAAGACAATGAGGATACTAAATGAGAAGAACATGCAGCCAAGAATACTTTACCCAGCAAGGCTCTCATTCTGAATAGAAGGAGAGATAAAGAGCTTCCAAGATAGGTAAAAACTGAAAGAATATATGACCACCAAACCAGCTCTTCAAGAAATGTTAAGGGGGACCCTCTAAAAGAAAGAGGAAGTCCCAAAAAATAATCCACTAAAACAAGGACTGAATAGGTATTATGATGACACTAAATTCATATCTTTCAATAGTTATCTGAACGCGACTGGGCTAAATGATCCCATCTAAAGACGCAGGATAGGGACTGGATAAAAAAGCAAGACCCATCTATTTGCTGTCTACAAGAGACTCATTTTGGAACTAAGGACACCTCCAGCCTGAAAATGAAAGGTTGGCGAACCATTTAACATTCAAATGGTCCTCAAAAGAAACCTGGGGTAGCAATACTCATATCTGATAAATTAAAGTTTATCCCAAAGACTGTAGTAAGAGATGAAAAGGGACATTATATCATACTTAAAGGGTGTATCCAACAAGACGACCTAACAATCATGAATATTTATGCCCCTAATGTGGGAGCTGCCAAGTATATCAGTTAATAACCAAAGTAAAGACATACTTAGATAATAATACACTAATAGTAGGAGACTTCAACATGGCATTTCCTGCAAATGACAGATCTTCCAAGCACAACATCACCAAAGAAACAAGGACTTTAAATGATATACTGGACCAGATGGATTTCACAGATATATACAGAACTTTCCAGCCCAACGCAACGGAATACACATTTTTCTCAGGTGCACGTGGAACCTGAATAGACCACATACTGGGTCACAAATCAGGTCTTAATACCAAAGATTGGGATTTTTCCCTGCATATTTTCAAACCACAGTGCTTTGAAACTAGAACTCAATCACAAGAAGAAATTGGGAAGAAACTGAAACACGTGGAGGTTAAAGAGCATTCTACTAAAAGACGAATGGATCAACCAGGAAATTAGAGAAGAATCAAAAAGATTCATGGAAACTAATGAGAATGAAGATACAATCGTTCAAAATCTTTGGGATACAGAGAAAGCAGTCCTAAGAGGGAAATACATCGCAATACAAGCATTCCTCAAAAAATTGGAAAAAACTCAATACACAAGCTAACCTCAAACCTAAAGAAATTGGAGAAAGAACAGCAAGTAAAACCTACACCAGGCAGAAGAGAGATAATAAAGATTGGAGCAGAACTCAATGAAATAGAGACCAGAAGAACTGTGGAACAGATCAACAAAACCAAGAGTTGGTTCTTTGAAAGAATTAGTAAGATAAACCATTAGCCAGCCTTATTAAAAAGAAAAAAGACTCAAACTAATGAAATCATGAATGAAAAAAGGAGAGACCACAACCAATATCAAGGAAATACAAACGATTTAAAAAATGTATTATGAATTGCACCCAAAAGCATAAGATACCTAGGAATAAACCTCACCAAAGAGGTAAAGGATCTATACCCTAAAAACTATAGAACACTTCTGAAAGAAATTGAGGAAGACACAAAGAGATGGAAAAATATTCCATGCTCATGGATTGGCAGAATTAATATTGTGAAAATGTCAATGTTACCCAGGGCAATTTACACGTTTAATGCAATCCCTATCAAAATACCATGGACTTTCTTCAGAGAGTTAGAACAAATTATTTTAAGATTTGTGTGGAATCAGAAAAGACCCCGAATAGCCAGGGGAATTTTAAAAAAGAAAACCATATCTGGGGGCATCACAATGCCAGATTTCAGGTTGTACTACAAAGCTGTGGTCATCAAGACAGTGTGGTACTGGCACAAAAACAGACACATAAATCAATGGAACAGAATAGAGAACCCAGAAGTGGACCCTGAACTTTATGGTCAACTAATATTCGATAAAGGAGGAAAGACTATCCATTGGAAGAAAGACAGTCTCCTCAATAAATGGTGCTGGGAAAATTGGACATCCACATGCAGAAGAATGAAACTAGACCACTCTCTTTCACCATACACAAAGATAAACTCAAAATGGATGAAAGATCTAAATGTGACACAAGATTCCATCAAAATGCTAGAGGAGAACACAGGCAACACCCTTTTTGAACTTGGCGACAGTAACTTCTTGCAAGATACATCCACGAAGGCAAAAGAAACAAAAGCAAAAATGAACTATTGGGACTTCATCAAGATAAGAAGCTTTTGCACAGCAAAGGATACAGTCAACAAAACTAAAAGACAACCTACAGAATGGGAGAAGATATTTGCAAATGACCTATCAGATAAAGGGCTAGTTTCCAAGATCTATAAAGAACTTCTTAAACTCAACACCAAAGAAACAAACAATCCAATCATGAAATGGGCAAAAGATATGAAGAGAAATCTCACAGAGGAAGACATAGACATGGCCAACATGCACATGAGAAAATGCTCTGCATCACTTGCCATCAGGGAAATACAAATCAAAACCACAATGAGATACCACCTCACACCAGTCAGAATGGGGAAAATTAACAAGGCAAGAAACCACAAATGTTGGAGAGGATGCAGAGAAAAGGGAACCCTCTTACACTGTTGGTGGGAATGTGAACTGGTGCAGCCACTCTGGAAAACTGTGTGGAGGTTCCTCAAAGAGTTAAAAATAGACCTGCCCTATGACCCAGCAATTGCACTGTTGGGGATTTACCCCAAAGATTCAGATGCAATGAAACGCCGGGACACCTGCACCCCGATGTTCCTAGCAGCAATGTCCACTATAGCCAAACTGTGGAAGGAGCCTTGGTGTCCATCGAAAGATGAATGGATAAAGAAGATGTGGTTTATGTATACAATGGAATATTACTCAGCCATTAGAAACGACAAATACCCACCATTTGCTTGGACGTGAATGGAACTGGAGGGTATTATGCTGAGTGAAGTAAGTCAATTGGAGAAGGACAAACAGTGTATGTTCTCATTCATTTGGAGAATACAAATAATAGTGAAAGGGAATATAAGGGAAGGGAGAAGAAATGTGTGGGAAATATCAGAAAGGGAGACAGAACATAAAGACTCCTAACTCTGGGAAACGAACTAGAGGTGGTGGAAGGGGAGGAGGGCGGGGGGTGGGGGTGAGTGGGTGATGGGCACTGAGGGGGGCACTTGACGGGATGAGCACTGGGTGTTATTCTGTATGTTGGTAAATTGAACACCAATAAAAATTATTTATTAAAAAAAGTATTATGAGCAGCTATATGCCAATAAATTAGGCAATCTAGAAGAAATGGATGCATTTCTGGAAGACCACAAACCACCAAAACTGGAACAGGAAGAAATAGCAAACCTGAACAGGCCAATAACCAGGGAGGAAATTGAAACAGTCATCAAAAACCTCCCAAGATACTAAAGTCCAGGGCCAGACCAGATGGCTTCCCAGGGGAATTCTATTAAACATTTAAAGAAGAAATAATACCTATTCTACTAAAGCTGTTCCGAAGGATAGAAGTGAATGCAATACTTCCAAACTCATTTTATGAGGCCAGCATCACTTTAATTCCAAAACCAGACAAAGACTCCATCAAAAAGGAGAATTATAGATCAATATTCCTGATGAACACAGATGCAAAAATTCTCAACAAGATACTAGCCAATAGGATCCAACAATACATTAAGAAGATTTTTCACCATGAGCAAGTGGGATTTATCCCTGGGATGCAAGGCTGGTTCAACACTCATAAACATCAACATCATAGATCATATCAACAAGAGAAAAAACAAGAACCATCGGATCCTCTCAATATATGCAGAGAAAGCATTTGATAAAATACAGCATCCATTCCTGATCAAAACTCTTCAGAGTGTAGGGATAGAGGGAACATTCCTCAGCATCTTAAGAGCCATCTACAAAAAGCCCACAGTAAATATAATTCTCAATGGGGCAGCACTGGGAGCTTTTCCCCTAAGATCAGGAACAAGACAGGGATGTCCACTGTCACTACTGCTATTCAACATAGTACTAGAAGTCCTAGCCTCAGCAATCATACAACAAAAAGAAATAAAAGGCATTCAAATTGGCAAAGAAGAAGTCAAACTCTCCCTCTTTGCAGATGACATGATACTGTACATAGAAAACCCAAAAGAATTCACCCCAAGATTGCTAGAACTCATACAGCAATGTGGCAGCATGGCAGGATACAAAATCAATGCCCAGAAATTCAATGGCATTTCTATCCACTAATGAGACTGAAGATAGGGAAATTAAGGATTCAATCCCATTTACAATTGCACCTAAAAGCATAAGATACCTAGGAATAAACCTAACCAAAGAGGTAAAGGATCTATACCCTGAAAACTACAGAACACTTCTGAAAGAAATTGAGGAAGACACAAGGAGATGGAAAAATATTCCATGCTCATGGATTGCAAGAATTAATATTGTGAAAATGTCTATGCTACCCAGGGCAATTTACACAGTCAATGCAATCCCTACCAAAATTCCATGAATTTTTCCTCAGAGAGTTGGAACAAGTAATCTTAAGATTTGCGTGGGGATCCCTGGGTGGCGCAGCGGTTTAGCGCCCGCCTTTGGCCCAGGGCCCGATCCTGGAGACCCAGGGTCGAATCCCATGTCGGGCTCCGGTGCATGGAGCCTGCTTCTCCCTCTGCCTGTGTCTCTGCCTCTCTCTCTCTCTCTCTGTGTGACTATCATAAATAAATAAAAGTTAAAATAAAAAGATTTGCGTGGAATCAGAAAAGACTCCAAATAGCAAGACTCCAAATATCCAGGGGAATATTGAAAAAGAAACCAGGGCAGCCCAGGTGGCTCAGTGGTTTAGCATTGCCTTCAGCCTAGGGTGTGATCCTGGAGTCCAGGGATTGAATCCCGTGTCGGGTTCCCTTCATGGAGTCTGCTTCTCTTTCTCCCTCTGCCTGTGTCTCTGTGTCTCTCATGAATAAATAAATAAAATCTTAAAAAAAAAGAAAACCAGAGCCAGGGCATCACAATGCCAGATTTCAAGCTGTACTACAAAGCTCTGATCATCAAGACAGTGTGGTGCTGGCACAAAAACAGACACAGATCAATGAACATGATAGAGAACCCAGAAAAGGGCCATCGACTCTATGGTCAACTAGTATTTGACAAAGCAGGGAAGACTATCTACTGGAAAAAGGACAGTTTCTTCAATAAATGGTGCTGGGGTTATTGGACAGCCATGTGCAGCAGAATGAAACTGCACCATTCTCTTACACCATACACAAAGATAAACTCAAAATGGATTAAAGATCTAAATGTGAGATAAGAATCTATCAAAATCCTAGGGGAAAACACAGGCAACACCCTTTTTGAACTTAGCAACAGCAACTTCTTGCAAGATACATCTATGAAGGCAAGGGAAACAAAAGCGAAAATGAACTATGGGACCTAATCAAGATAAAAAGCTTCTGCACAGCAAAAGAAACAGTCAACAAGACTAAAAGGCAACGTACAGAATTAGAGAAGACATTTGCAAATGACATATCAGTAAAAGGGCTAGTATCCAATATCTATAAAGAACTTATTAAACTCAACACCCAAGAAACAAACAATCCAATCATAAAATGGGCAAAAGGCATGAATAAAAATTTAATCAAAGAAGACATACACATGGCCAACAAGCACATGATAAAATGCTCTGCATTGCTTGCCATCAGGGAAATACAAACCAAAACCACAATGAGATGCCACCTCACACCAGTGACAATGGTGAAAATTAACAAGATAGGAAACAACAAATGTTGGAGAGGATGTAGAGAAAGGGGAACCCTCTTGCACTGTTGATGGGAATGTGAACTGGTACAGCCCCTCTGGAAAACAGTGTGGAGGTTCCTCAAAGAGTTAAAAATAGAGCTACTCTATGAATTGCACCACTGGGTATTTACCCTAAGGAGATGCAGTGAAACACCAGGACACCTGCCCCCCAATGTTTATAGCAGTAATGTCCACTATAGCCAAACTGTGGAAGGAGCTTCTATGTCCATTGTCAGATGACTGGATAAAGAATATGTGATATATATTTATATATACACAATGGAATATTACTCAGCCATTAGAAAGGAGAAATACCCACCATTTCCTTCGATGTGGATGGAACTGTAGGGTATTATGCTGAGTGAAGTAAGTCAGTCGGAGAAGGACAATCATCATGTGGTTTCCACTCATACGGGGAATATAAGAAAAGTGAAAAGGATTATAGGGGAAAGAGGGAAATGAGTGGGAAATATCAGAGAGGGTGACAAAACATGAGAGACTCCTAACTGGGAAACAAACAAAGGGTAGTGGAAGGGGAGGTGGGCGGAGGGACGGGGTAACTGGGTGACAGCACTGAGTGGGCACTTGATGGGATGGGCACTGGGTGTTATGCTATATGTTGTTAAATCAAACTTCAATAAAATATATATCTATATCTATATATATATCTGTGTGAAGCTCCAAACTGGGAAGAAGATGCTAATTAAAGTGAAGACACTGATCGGAAAGGAGAATGAGGTTGACATTGAACCCACAGACAAGGTGGAGCGAATCAAGGAGCGTGTGGAGGAGAAAGAGGGAATCCCCCACAGCAGCACAGCGGCTCATCTACAGTGGAAAACAGATGAATGATGAGAAGACAGCAGCTGATTACAAGATCTTAGATGGTTCAGTCCTCCACCTGGTGTCGGCTCTGAGAGGAGGAGGTGGTCTTAGGCAGTGATGGGCCCTCCCTCCATTTTACCTCCTTACCCTGTCGCTCATAATGAGGCACCATATATCCTCTCACTCTGTGGGATACCAGAGCCACTGCCCCCTCTCCTGGATGCCCAGTATTGTTTGGTGGGAGACCGTGAGGACCCCAGGATGCAGTGTTCTTGGCCCAAAGGGCCCTTGCTGGCTATTGGGTTTTAGTTTGCAGTCCTGTGTGCTTCCTTCTCTTACAGCCATGCCCCTAGTTGTCAATAAAATATTTCCTGACCTCCTGGAAAAAAATATATATTGTGCATATATATGTATATATATATATATATATATATATATATATATACGAAGAAAGTTCCTCAAAAAACTGAAAATAGAGCCACTATATGATCCTGCAATCCCTCTTTTGGTGATAATACCCAAAGAAAGGATGCCTGGGCGGCTCAGAAGTTGAATGACTGCCTTTGGCTCAGGTTGTGATGCTGTGGTTCTGGGACCCAGTCCCACATCAGGCTCCCTCCAGGGAGCCTGCTTCTCCCTCTGCCTATGTCTCTGCCTTTCTCTGTGTTCTCATAAATAAAATCTTAAAAGAAAATGCCCAAAGGAAATGAAATCAGTACCTCTAAGAGATATCTGTATTCCCATGGTCATTACAATCTTATTTGCAATAGATAAAATATGGAAATGACCTAAGAAACTGTCAATAGATGAATGGATAAAGAAAATGTGATGTATATATATACACACACAATGTAATACTATGCATCCTTAAAAAAGGAGATTCTGGGATCCCCAGGTGGCTCAGTGGTTTAGTGCCCGCCTTTGGCCCAGGGTGTGATCCTGGAGTCTCGGGATCAAGTCCCACATCAGGCTCCCAGCATGGAGCCTGCTTCTCCCTTTGCCTGTGTCTCTGCCTCCCTCTCTGTGTCTCTCATGAATAAATAAATAAAATCTTTAAAAAAAGGAGATTCTGACATTTGCATCAACTTCAATGAACTTGGAGACTGTTATGCTGAATAAAACAAGCCATAGAAAGAAAAAAAAAAAACAACAACCCTGCATGATCTCATTTTTATGTGGAAGCTAGAAAATACAGAAAAACAGAGTTGAATGGCAATTACCAGGGATGGGAGGCGGGGGAAGAGTGTTGGTGTTGGGTAAAGACTACAAAGTTGCAATGATGCAGGATAAATAAGTATGATAATGCCATTATGACAAGATGCCATTAAAAAAATCTACCAGACTGGTAGATTGATACAAGAGTTGTTCATATACTCTATTGTGATTGGTTCAGGGATATAGGCATTTGTAAAAATTTCTTGTTTAGTACATATTTATATAACCATATATGGAAAGCACTTTGGCAAGATTCAAAAGATTGTGTTTAGTAGGCTACATTTTGTGTAAAAGAATGGAAGATAGATCACTATATTTTATTGACTATGCATAAAATATATGTAGTGTGATAAAAGTGGTTATCTTTTTCTGTGGGAAAAAATAAAGGAAAGGTGGGTAGGAGAGGGAATTAGACTTGTATACCTTATTATATTGTTTTATGATTTATTTGAATGAATGCCTTTTTTTTTTATCCTAGAGCTCCTATTGCTACATATTTTAAACTTCTTAGTGCTTCCCCCTGTTCATATAAACATGTTCTAGTTACTATAAATTATGATTCTGTCTTTGTCATTTCCTAAAATGCTGGGTGTCACTCTTTTTCCTCTTTTGACAGCTGCCTTTCTTCTGTTTTGTTCACATTCATTATTTCCCCATCCTCACCTTTCTGTGTGTCAACCCACTGCTTCAGCTTTCAATGATGTCCAGTGAATACTATTGAGGTCTATTTTGCTTCACATTTCTGTTTCATTTTCTTCTTGACACTTTCTCTTCATGTGGATTGTGTAATAAAACTTTATCCATATTCTCCTCCTATCTCACTGGTTCTGCCCAATTTTTCTTCAGTTATTCTCTATCATAGAAATGTTGATAATCCTCAGGATTCAGCCCCCATCTCCCTTGTCATTATTATCCATACTCCCAATAGATTATCCATCCAGTTCAAATTTCACTTGTGCTTTGATGAATCGCAAATTTATATCTCTGTATCAGTTCATAGATTCCAATGGCATGTTGGCTGTTCTCCCATTTGAATGTGTCACAGATATCTTACACTTGACATATCCTCTTCCAAACAGACTCATCTCTTGTGTTTAGTTATTGGTAAGTAACTTTCACCTATTCATTGACTCATGATAAAAACACAGGCAATATCTTAAGATCGTTTATTTTCCTTAGAAGTTACATCCAAAAGGAGTCCAAATGCTGTCAATTTGACTTTCTTAGTATCTTTCACAACTACTTTTTCTAATAATTGTTTCATACCAAATTCTTATGTCATAGCGGGTTAAGTGAAATAGCCACTCTTTTTGTTTCTAGTTTGTCCCATTAAAGATAATCATACTTTATTTCAGCCAGAAAGAATATTTGCCTTTTCTCAAACTCAATTATGTTATCATGACTATTCCTGTGTCTGGATTCTGTTACTTTTGAGGAAAGAATATATAATATTATATATTATATAATATATAATAATATATATATTCCAGCTTCCCTTTTAGGTCCCCCATCCACTTGCCCAGTTTCCTCCTTCTTTAGGGTACCAACTCAGTAATTAGGAGCAGAAATACCTTTCTGATATTTTTGGTGATGTTAAAGCCATCAATCAACACAGCTCCAGATGTTGTGGTCTCCTCTCCAGTCAGTATTTTGAATGTGGTGGTTTTCCCAGCTCCATTTAATCCAAGTAATCCAAAGCACTCGGATTTCTGGACTACAAGGGAGATATTTCTTATAGCCTTTACAACTGGACACTTATAATAAATCTGAGAAAATAAGACAAAAGACCCCACAATGTACTGGAGCACTGGTTATGGGCCTACCACAATCATAACCTCAAACCCCTGTAGTGCTCTTCCCCTCTCACTTTCTATTTTACCAGATATATCCAGATCCCAAAGAACTCCAATAGATTAGGAGTACTACTAATAAATTCTTGTGATGTTGATTACTGAATGACTTTACCTTTGTAAGTTCTTTCAGAACCAGTGGGGTATTCTTTAACTTGGGAGGCAGTGACAGGGCTCTGTTTTCTTCATTTTTTATATCTTCATCCTCATAGTCGTTGATTACTTGACAGGACACTGTAGACTATATTAAGACAAAAGTCACAGATATGAATTCACTTTAGGTATCTAGTTTAAACCGAGTGACTGTTTCAAAGCTGACCTGAGGAAGAAATATCAAAGACATCAGAAAATGTTTAATTTCCAAGAGCCTTCCCACCAATTTCCTAAACTCTCATGTGTAAGTTTATTCTTGACTTGCTTAGATTTGGAAATTAGAGACATGAGCATGTTTTTATACAGCTATGAGTAAGCACTATGTTCTTGCCAATAACATGGGC